>NC_136412.1:256669254-257089254 GCF_051521515.1 Lactuca serriola | reverse complement strand
AAAATTTATGATACAAAATCATATGATCAAAAATGTTAACATACTATGATCGAAAATGATATGATTCAAAATATTATCCAAAATGTTATGATAAAACAAACAACCAAACTCATTATAAAAAAATTATTTTGTTGAAAATGATTTGATCACAAAATTTTATTATTCAAAATCCGTATGAAAGTTAAGTCTTATTATCTAAAAGTATTCAGAGTCAAAAAAATTTAAAATACTTAATCTTCATGATTCATAACTTTTATAATCCTCAAATTGACATACAACTCAAAAACAAAGAAACATGAAAAACAAACAAAACATAAGAAAATTTAAAGTTTTATTTAAAATACTAAAAAAATTAACAAAATAAAAGGAAAAACAAAAATTAAATGAATTTAGTTACACTAAAAAAAACAAGAATTATAGAAACAATATGAAAACAAACTAAAATAAGGAAAAAAAACTAAATATTGCTATAAATACATGCATAACATGTAATTGGCTCTCTGAATCTGCATTTTGTTCCATGGATGAGTATCGCATGCGATCGTGTCAAATTCAATTATTATGTTTGATGTTTGTGCCTTTGACTAAATGCAAGAGTGTAACAATCGAATCAAAAGCAAAAAATTTATGTCAATAATAATCTTTGCAAAACCAAAGGTCTTCTAAAATATCCATAACTTTCAAACTTTATCGGTTCTAATCAACTTCTTCAAACCTGAAAAGTGTATCAACGTAGTGGATTAGGCTTTGAGGACCATAATGAGTACAAATCCTAAGTGTTAGTCATTATATGGATTATTTATAAATGAACACTCAGTTTATATACAATGAACAAACACGTACCTCATTAACCTAACCCTACGATTTAGTCAATCACTAATCATAATTGTCAACGGTTATGATCAACTATGATTTAAGCAAACACACTCAGATTGGTCCTATAGACTATATTAACTCATCAATGGGAAATAATGATACAAACTTTAACACACATATATACATGGATCTTTGATCAAACAACATGATAAATTAAATAACTAATAATAACCAAATAGAAATCAAACCTTGGTTTTAGGGTTTATCTTATATCTAATCACAAAGCAAAAAGGTTTCTAGCCGGTAACAAGAACATAAAGAAATCATCATAGTGTGCTAAATATAGACAGTAAAGCAAACCAAACGAATTTCCTAATGATTATGCTCTTGATCCTTCATATTCCTACTCCTAGTCAACATTTCTACATTCAAATCGCCATCAAAACGTGTCACGTTGAGCGAATGTCCTCGAGGGTTTTGAACTCTAAAACTCGACGTTGCGCATAATAGGAAAGAGCACGTCACATATATATCTGCTTCATCAACACATCTGCTTCTTTAAATCCAATCCATTTTTAGCTCATTTTTGCTTCTTTTCTCACAACAACTCTATAAATATGTAAAATGGTCATTTCAAGTATTATAATACATTTTATCTTTTAATACATCGAAGCACAACTCAAAACACTAAGATATCACACACAATATGTATATATATATATATATATATATATATATATATATATATATATATATAATAAGTGATATAAGTAAGATAGTTTTTTTCTTGAAAATATATCGATAATGATTTCTAATTGTAAAAGAATAAAGAAATAGTAACTTTGATATCTTTTTAAATAAAAATCATTCAAAAAAATGATGATAGTTAGACTCTGATGGTCGGTTGTCACAATTCCTAACATTTTTACGCTTCGAATTCGAAACTCACTAGCCTTGTAAAAGGCATATTTCCTTGAAATCATTAGGGACGTGTCCTGTTAAGCTTATTAGTTAGAGCTTGATGTACTTCATATGCTCAAATCTTTTATAGGGGAGACATAGTTCAAATTTATACTTGGAAATCTGCACATGGGAAAAATGGTATGTGTTGTAATTTGACGTTTTGTGATTGCAAAACTGGCGAGATATTAGTAAGAGCTTCAAGGTATAAGTTGAGCTTTCATAAAGTGATTACTTAAAACTTGATTTTGGTAGATTTATTTTGTAAGCATGACGATGTTATTATTATGCTATCTTGTAGTATTTGGGTGATGTTAAATAAAATTACACGAAAGTTATCCAAATTCCCAAATTTAGTTCGAGCAAAACTAGAGCAATGCTTTGTTGATACATTGCCTACGGTCAAAGAAGACACTAGAACATGGTCAAAAGAAGTGGAGAATATTGATGAACATATTTGCAAAGGTTTAATGGTGGGTTGATTTTGTTTAGTTTGAAATATTATTTATATATGATATTTGTTATTTACAAGACTTTCTTGATTCTTTTTGTACGCAAATATTAGCCAAGATGGAGCGATTTGGATATTAACCAACATGTGAATCATGTGAAATATATTGGGCTGGTCATTGAGGTAATTAACTTTTTTTTGTTATTTTAAGGATGGATAACAATGGATTATGACACTTAATTGTTATTGTAGAGTGTTCCAAAGATCATTGTGGAGAACTATGAGATACATAGCCTGACTCTAGAATATTTTCGAGAGTGTACCAAGGACAATGTACTACAATCCCTCACTTCCATATTGGGGAACCACAAGGGCATAATAGCTAATGTTGACTTTGTTGAGTGCCACCATTTGCTTCAAATTGGTGGTGGCGGAGGTAATATCATGAAAGGAAGGACTAGATGGAGACTAAAGCACAAAAAAAGTCAAGGCTCTGGAGCATCAATTAGTTCTCTAGCTAACGGAAGTGTCTAACACCTAATACAATGAGAGCTTCTTCGTGGAATCCACTCTCCTCCCTATATCCACCTAATTAAACTTGTTTAGGTTCTTGATCCAAATGATTGTAACTTTGAATTGAAACTCATGACATGGATGTGCTTATTTTCTTTAAACCTTTTTCTTATTATAATTTATAAACATAAAGGCATCCTTGTGCTTACATATACATGAAGAAATTGATGGGTTTGAGCCATAAGAACTTTCCTATGTGCACATACAAACCCTAATGCTTGGATCTAGGTTTCTCTAATTGAACATGCAATGTATCCAGGACTTCTATTGATAGATCTAGTGTAAACATTCAAATCATAACATAAGAAATCGGATCTAAAGGAATACCTTGAGTTGCTTGCTTGAATCTTCTTGTCTTTGGAGCTTAGAGTCACAATTGTCACTCCTCTAATGGCTTACAAACACCAACTAGCAAGAGGATGATAATAGAGAGAGATAGAAGGGTGAGAAATCGGCTAGGGTTTCTTCAAATGCAAGTGTGCCGATTTCCTCAACCCTATGGGTGTATTTATACTAGTGAGCCTCCTAGGGTTTCACCCTTAAAACCCTAATTGGATAACTTAGGCCCTAAGCAATCCAATATCCTTAATGATAAGCCTTGGATGATTTCTAGGCTCTTCCAAACCCTAAAATTGTCTTCCCCTTATCCATAAGGAATCACTGCTCAAAATACAACTATCATACAATTGACAGTTTATACCCCTTTATTCAATTAATCTCTTTAAGTCACCAAATTAATTCCTAATTACTTTATGACTTATACTAATCAAATAACAATATTATTATTCCTTATATTATACTCATAATATATAAATAATATTTCTTCTCTCATTATAAATCATCCTGTCAAGTTGCTATGGTGAAGGCAACCCAAAAGGACCATGCACAACCGGGTCAAATACTTGCCAAATATAGTTGCAGCCTTAGACACTATTCCAACAGTCTCCCACTTGGATAAGTCTAGTAACTATATATACAAGCATAATCTGATTAGCAATCGTAGCTCTTAAAGACACTGTCAAACTCTGATCTTATCAGTCTTGTCCTTTAGATAAGGGATCGTACAGTCCTCTGTTAAGATATTATGCAGACAATTCTATGGAACAAATTGTCCAGCAGTTGGTTTCTCGATCTCAGATTTATTTGACATAGAACTTAATCGAACACATCAATTTAGTTCTGACCGGGCCCGACACATAAGTCAAATCAAATCATCGAGCGGCCGAGATATCGCTTTTACCCTCTTAGGATAAAAGTAACAGATAAACTTCGACTTATATGCATTTACTTATTCATTAATCAATTATACACAACAATGCGTTTTATAACATCAGTTTACTGATGCAGTTTCGCATTATCAATGTACAACCAATTAACAAATAACAAACCATATATCTAGGTTTTAAGACCATATGATATTATCGTCTTGCGATCAACCTTTTTATCACATTCCATAAGGTGATTCCAGCAAGTGCGGGTTTGTTCCAATGCTCAAAACTAGTTCATAAGCACTCATGAACGTTGCAGCAAACTTTTGCTATGTCTAATACTATTTAGACAATCTACACACCAATTCATGACAATCTTCATTCATACTTACTTCCAACATATGAACGATTGTGGATTGTTTGAATAATTCGATTATTCTAAATAAACTCAATTATTCTGGAAGTCAAAACATGCAAAGTGAAACAACAGTTAAACATTTAACATAAAACAATAACTTTACTTATAAATAATACTCCTTTATTTGTTCATCAAATGTTAAATTACATTTATCTATTACAAGTTTCTAAAATTATCTAATCTAATCTAATATCATCTCTCAGTCTAATACTCCTAGCATGCTGCAAATGCTTAACCCTACTCAGTCCCTTCGTAAGCGGATCTGCTGGGTTATCTTCTGATGAAATCCTCCTAACCACAAGATGTCCTTCTTCTACTCGATGTCTAATAAAATGATATTTTCTGTCGATATGAAGAGATCTACCATGATCCCTTGGTTCCTTGGTCAAGGCAACCGCTCCTTCATTATCAAAGAAAATTTCCATAGGCTCCTTTATGGCAGGCATAACTCCAAGATCACCAATGAAGTTCTTCAACCATATTGCCTCCTTCGACGCTTCGCTCGCTGCAATGTACTCTGATTCGCACGTTGAATCAGCTACGGTTTCCTGCTTTGAACTCTTCCAAGTTACTGCTCCTCCATTATGGGTGAACACCCAGCCCGACTGCGAACGGAAGTTGTCCCTGTCGGTCTAAAAGCTGGTGTCACTATACCCTCGCACCTTCAAGTCATCACTCCCCCCGAGGACTAAAAACCATTCCTTGGTCCTCCGAAGGTACTTAAGGATATTCTTGACCGCAATCCAATGGGCTCTGCCAGGGTTCCCTTGATATCTACTAACCATGCTCAAAGCAAAGGCTACATTAAGGCGAGTACAAGTCATAACATACATGATTGAGCCAACTGCGGAAGCGTATGGTACTCGGCTCATTTCTGCTATTTTGGCTTCGGTACTCGGACTTTGAGTCTTACTCAACTTGGCATTACTTTGTATCGATAATTCTCCCTTCTTCGAATTTTCCATACTAAAACGTTTTGGCACTTTATCTAAGTAAGTGTTCTGACTAAGTCCTACTAGTCTCTTACTTCGTTCTCTCACTATCCTTATTCCCAAGATATAGGAAGCCTCTCCGAGGTCCTTCATAGCGAAGCACTTCCCGACCAGGACTTAACCTCATGCGGTGTCGGGACGTCGTTTCCTATGAGTAGTATGTCATCGACATACAGAACGAGGAAGCTGACTATACTCCCACTGGCTTTGACATATACACATGATTCATCTTCGCTTCGTACAAATCCAAACTGTTTGACTTTCTCATCGAAGCAAAGATTCCATCTGTGAGACGTTTGCTTAAGTCCATAAATGGACTTCTCAAGCTTACACACTCTATTTGGATGATTCAGATTAACAAAACCCTCTGGCTGAGCCATATAAACATCCTCAGCCAACTTCCCATTAAGGAAAGCAGTCTTGAAATCCATTTGCCAAATCTCATAATCATGAAATGTGGCAATAGCTAGCATCACTCTAATAGACTTTATCTTCGGAACTGGTGAGAAGGTCTCATCATAGTCAACTCTGGGAGTTTAAGTAAATCCCTTCGCAACCAATCGTGCCTTATATGTGTGTACATTTCCATCCACTTCGGTCTTCTTCTTGAAGATCCATTTGCACCCAACGGTCTTACGTCCAAGCACATTATCAGCCAAATTCCAAACATGGTTGTCATGCATGGATTGGATCTCGCTGTCCATTGCCTCCTTCCATTTTGCAGACTCCGGGCCTGCCATGGCTTCTTTATAGCTATTAGGTTCATCTAGATTTATTAGTGTACCATCACTAATATACGTGTCCCCTTCGGTAGTAATATGAAAACCATAAAACTGGGGTTGAACTCTAACTCTTTCGGAACGTCTAAGAGGTATGGACTCGTCAATTGGTTCAACCGGAGTTTCCTCCTCGGGTTGAGCGCCAACGGTAGAGGTTCCTTCATCAATCGATTCTTGAATCTCTTCAAGCTCGATTTGCCTCCCACTGTCTCCTTGGCTTATGAGTTCTCACTCTCGGAAAACCCCTCTCCTCGCAACGAAGACAACATTGTCATTCGGTCTATAGAAGAGATATCCAAAGGATTTCTGCGGGTAGCCGATGAAAATACATCGCTCACTACGAGGTTCGAGCTTGTCGTGAGTATCTCGTCTTACGAAAGCCTCGCAACCCCAAACCTTGATATGTGCTAACGAGGGAGCTTTCCCTATCCACATTTCGTGAGGTGTTTTAGCAACCTTCTTAGTAGGGACTCGGTTAAGGATATGGGCGGCAGTCTCTAAGGCATACCCCCAGAATGAGATAGGTAGTGAAGCACGACTCATCATAGAACGAACCATGTATAACAAGGTTCGATTACGCCTTTCTACCACACCATTCAACTGCGGTTTCCTAGGTGGCGTCAATTGCGAAACTATTCCACATTCTTTGAGATAGTTGTGGAATTCAAGACATAGGTACTCTCCTCCTCGATCGGATCGAAGCATCTTGATTTTCCTGCCCAATTGATTCTCCACTTCATTTTTGAATTCTTTGAACTTACAAACGTTTCTGACTTTTGCTTGATTAAGTAAATATACCCATATCTACTATAGTCATCGGTAAAAGTCACATAGAAGCGGTTCCTATCCTTTGTGGTTGATCTAAAGGGTCCACATACATCGGTATGTATGAGGTCCAATAAACCCTCACCCCTTTCACATGTGCTAGTGAAGGGTGACTTGGTCACCTTTCCAAGTAAACAAGATTCGCATGTGTCATCTTCCCTAAGGTCGAATGACTCCAACACTCAATCCTTTTGGAGTTGGGCTATGCGCTTCTTGTTGACATGTCCAAGACGACAATGCCACAAGGATGCTCTATCCATACTATTGGAAGAATCCATGCATAAAACATCATTTCCTAGGTTATCTACAATCATAACGGTTTCATAAATTCCATTACATGGCATTGGTTCAAAATATAAGACACCATTTAGATAAGCATAAATTGAACCATTCTCATTATTAAAAGAAAATCTAAATCCTTGTCTAAACAAACCATGAAACAAAATGATGTTTCTTGCCATATCTGGCGAGTAGCAACAATTATTCAAATCTAAACTTAATCCATTACTAAGCACTAAAGAATACACTCCAATCTTGGTCACAGGCGACGATCTTCTGTTCCCCATGATTAGATTTATTCTTCCACGCTCCACATCCCTATTTCTTCTTAGTCTCTGCAATTCAGAACAAATGTGGTAACCACACCCGCTATCGAGGACCCAAGAAATAGCATGAGATGAATCATTAGATTTAATTGTGTAAATACCTACAAAAGACGACTTGATCTTTCCTTCCCTGATGGCTTGCAGGTATTATGGGCAGCTTCTCTTCTAATGCCTTATTTTGTGGAAATGGTGGCACTCTGCCTCCTTTGGGTTAGGGTTGGGCTTAGCAGGATCAACTTTGGTCCCACTAGAAGAGGAGCCATCTTGGGACTTTCCCTTGCGGTATCTCTTAGACGGAGCCTTCCTCTTCTTGCCCCTTCCCTGCCCAATAGCCAAAACAGGAGCAGCGGGTGGATTGGGAGTGGGTGCAACAGACTTGTCCTTGAGGTTGCTCTCAGCAACCCTAAGGAGACCTTGGAGCTTACTTAGGGTGACCTCTTCCTTGTTCATGTGGTAGGTCATCCTAAATTGGTTGTAACACGGAGGCAAGGAATGAAGTACCATTTTGATAGCCAAATCTTCCCCAAAGTCGACATTCAACTTGCGAAGATGATCGACATACCTTTGCATCTTTTGCAATTGTACATTTAGAGAATCTCCATGTCCCATTTTAGCAGAGATCATGTTAGTGAAGATCTCATAACGTTCCTGCCACGCGTTTTGATGGTATCTCTCCAATAAGTCTTGATGCATTTCGTACGGATACATGTCCTCATAGGACTTTTGGAATTCGGCATTCATTATGGCTATCAGGATGAAATGAACCTTCGTTGCATCACGCTCATGAGTTTCAAGAGCAGTCATTTCAGCTGGAGTAGCGACTTCTGGATTGATCTTCTCGAGCTTCTCGTCAAGGACATACTCCTTGTCCTCCTAGCGAGGAATCGTGCGAATGTATCTTATCCATTCGCTAAATTTCGTTCCATCGAAAGTCACCTTTTGGCAAAGGCTCATCAATGTGAATGAGCTAGCAGCAGCGTTGTTCGCGTTCGACATCTACAAATAGAAAGGAAAAAGATTGATTAGAATTTAAATCCCTAATTATCACCCAATATGAAAAATTAGGGCTAGGATCCAACAACATTATTTACATATTAGAAAAGGGATGTCGTAATCCAACATGCAAACAATTTAAAGGTAAGTGAATGACGATTCACTAATTCTCCACCATGAAAACCTAAATTTAAGTTCTAAATGTATTGAGAATTCCTAGGTTTCGATGAGATTCATTAAACCTTTCAATGGCATGTTTAAATCTCGATATGCCCCTCTTGTTTGTGACTGGGATGCCAAGGATCACAAAGTGGGTGTGAATAACCATGCAAATCTACATGGTGCCTTCATTGTGACAATCACCTATTCGATGTGTCGGTAAACCACACACGCTCCACCGAACTATGATAAACAATGAATCACCCTTTGCCACCTTTGTTTAGAACTAATTAGTGTGCCGGTAAACCACACACACTCCACTAACTTCTTAGCAAGGGTGCAAAGTGTAATTTCATGGGATTGCATCAATTCACTTTTTCTAAAGTAACTAGGATTGGGAATTTGAAAAACATGTAGTTACTTTGTATTTCAATATTATACTTTTAATGAGGAGATGGGGTTGCCCTATCCTATCCATTCGGCTAACGACCCTCCACCGATTAGGCAAGCGGTAGGTGTGAGTGTACACCCATTAAGCGCCATTTTATAGGCAGCAACCTTATACCCACCTTATAGACCGGCTTCGTGAATGAGGTCAACTAACGGTAAGACTAGCATTTTAATTATACATATATATATTAAGCTTGTAATCATATAATAGTATAGGGTTGAATTTTAAACTTGTAAAATTCTAGGGTTTGAAATTTAAATGGTCTAAATTAAACTTTTAATCACAAAACTTAAATTTCAAAACTTGAGGACAAGTTTTAAAATTTTCAAAACATAAGGGATCAAATAACAAATAATTTAAATTAACCATTTAATCTCATAATTATCCATATTTGATTTATTTAAATGTTTCTTGCAAAACAATTTACCAAAATAATCAATTAATATCACATAAGGAAATTATTATTCAATTAATTGGTAACTATCTTGAATTAGGTCAAGGATATACTCAAATATATGTTAAAATCAGATTTATATTGACCCATTAAGATAAATGCAAATTTCCATAAGATAAACAGCAAGAAATCCCGAAACTAGCTCCTTCTGACGCTCGAACTTGCCGAGTACCACAATGGACTCGCCGAGTTAAGGCCTACTCACCGAGTCCACTATGGAACTCGCCGAGTTCATCAGGCAGAGGGACAAAATCGAATTTTGCAACCAACAATCAAGCAACCAATGCATCAAATCAATAGAAACCAATCAGGGCTCTGATACCACTGATGGGTTTGAGCCATAAGAACTTTCCTATGTGCACATACAAACCCTAATGCTTGGATCTAGGTTTCTCTAATTGAACATGCAATGTATCTAAGACTTCTATTGATAGATCTAGTGTAAACATTCAAATCATAACATAAGAAATCGGATCTAAAGGAATACCTTGAGTTGCTTGCTTGAATCTTCTTGTCTTTGGAGCTTAGAGTCACGATTGTCACTCCTCTAATGGCTTACAAACACCAACTAGCAAGAGGATGATAATAGAGAGAGATAGAAGGGTGAGAAATCGTCCAGGGTTTCTTCAAATGCAAGTGTGCCGATTTCCTCAACCCTATGGGTGTATTTATACTAGCGAGTCTCCTAGGGTTTCTCCCTTAAAACCCTAATTGGATAACTTAGGCCCTAAGCAATCCAATATCCTTAATGATAAGCCTTGGACGATTTCTAGGCTCTTCCAAACCCTAAAATCGTCCACCCCTTATCCATAAGGAATCACTGCTCAAAATACAACTATCATACAATTGACAGTTTATGCCCCTTTATTCAATTAATCTCTTTAAGTCACCAAATTAATTCCTAATTAATTTATGACTTATATTAGTCAAATAATAGTATTATTATTCCTTATATTATACTCATAATATATATAAATAATATTTCTTCTCTCATTATAAATCATCCTGTCAAGTTGCTATGGTGAAGGCAACCTAAAAGGACCATACACAACTGGGTCAAATACTTGCCAAATATAGTTGCAGCCTTAGACACTATTCCAACAGAAATATTATCGGGTTCGGAATTATTTTGGTTCAGAGTCTAAAACCCTATTCTCGCGTTCAACTTAACGAGAGAAAAGAAAGGAAATTGATGGAAATTAAGAAAATAAAAGAAATTGGTGTTCCCAAGTTTCATTAAATGAATAAAGTGGAAGGAAGCGGAGGGAAATGGAAGGATCACTTTCTCTCCTAACTTTCCTTTCAATTTGGGAGGATTTTGGAAGGAAAGAACAAAATGATTAATTTTCCTTCCACTTCTCTCCAACTCGGGAACACAAAAGAAAATGTTGTTTCCTTTCTTTTCTCTTTTTTTTCTTTTCTTTTGTTAAACTCGGGAACTAATTGTAAACGAATGGGTTATAGTTATCAGCGTGAACTTGTATCGGACATTTATGTAACCCTTTTAGTTATGGGATTTTTATTTGTTAGGTTTGTAGTATTAAATTGTATTTTTGTAAAAGTATTCCTCTCTAGTATTTCCTAACATCTACATCCACCGTGAATTTGTTACTTAGGCATCGCAACACGCGCTTTCTCTTTACTATGTCGGTAGATACTGTACGGATAAATTTGTGAACTTGCCCCTCATTCGATCCCCAAAATCTACTTCTTAGGCCTCTGCTTTTTAGTTTTCCCCAATTTCAGTCTATTTGTGTGATTTCCATAATTATGACAGTATATATGTCATTTATTGGCTTTTTAAAATTTCTTTGTTTATTTAGTTGGTTAATTTGAAGAATCTATTGTTAATTTAATTTTCCAATTTTGGTTGTACCCGCCAAATTTATTTTCATCCAATATATGAAGCCTTTTGTAAGCCTTTGGATGCATTTTGAAATCATGCAATAAAATCATCTTTGAGTTTTTCTCTTATTGGTGCTTTCTTTGTACGTCATTTTATGTCCTCTGGATCTTACTTCTGTCAAATACCTTGTTCTAGTGGTGACTAACGCCTTCAAATTTCAAAGTATTGATAAAACAGTATGGAAAAAACTGATTTTGTCTCTGATTCTCGAGTGCTTGAGTGAATTAGGTTAGTCATCTAATTCTCTTCCTATAATCTCAATTAACATCTTCTTTATGCTACTTTTTGATCTTTTATGTTTAGTTTCTTTATCAGTTCATGATTGCGTTTGAAAGCAAGCCATATTTGTGTTGCTTAAATTCCACTTACAACCTGCTTTGGAAGGAGAAACTTAGTTTTGCTCAGATAAGTGTAAAAGGTTTGGTTTATTAGATGCCTACCAATTTATTCACGCACATAAGTGTTTGAATTGATGTTGTCTCGGTAAGTATAAAAAACTTAATTTTACGCTTTCTGGACACAATTGTATTTTAGGCATAATTGTATTATTTTTTTTGGGGGGAAAATGACTTATTAATGTAATTAACTTTTCGGTATGTTCATATCTGGGTAACTATTTTTTTTGTACACATCTAGGTAACAAACTTGTTGGAAGTGTTTACATATAACTATTATGACCTGCTATAGCAGGTTAAATCCTACTGTTATTTTTTGTTGCGCGTTTGGTCTCTGTCTTACCTAAAAAGACTATTATGCCCTTATTAATTTATTTCTTAATTAATTTTCTTATTTATGTATTTATTTTTTATATATTTAAAAAAATTAATAGACCCCACATATTTGTATCTGCTCGGATGATCCCTACTGTTTACTTTTTTTTTAACTCGGATGATCTCTACTGTTTAATTTTGTTACGAGCTTGGTCTCTGTCTTACCTAAAAAGACTATTGTGCTCTTCTTAATTAATTTATTTTAATTAATTTTCTTGTTTATGTATTTATTCTTTTATATTTAAGAAAAATTAATAGACCCCACATATCTGTATCTCATCACCATCTCATCTTTCATCCTCCTCAACCTCTATTTATTTTCCATCTGTAGTGATATCGACGTCTTCATCGTCCCTTCTTTTTTCCGTCCTTCAACTACGTCGAATCAACACCACAATCCACTAAAGATGAAGAGACAATAGGTTATGGTGTTGGTTCGCTAGAGTTGAGGTACCAAAGAAAGAAGGATGGTGAAGACGTCGATGTTACTAAAGATGGTTTGCCAGACGTATACCAGTGATGTTGTGGGCCATTCGGTGTTCTTCTCCACATTCACATTCAATCTTCTTCTCCAGTTCGAATTTACTTCTTCGATTTTGAAACATGTTTCGAATACAACACATAAAAAATCACAACAAACGACAATCGAGATACAAGTTATATACATATATTAAAAGTCTTAGCGTTTGTGAACAATGCCTTTTGAAGTGCACAAAAGGCATTGTTCACAAACGCTAAGACTTTTAATATATGTATATAATTTATATCTCGATTGTCGTTTTTTGTGATTTTTTATGTGATGTATTCGAAACATGTTTCAAAATCGAAGAAGTAAATTCGAAGTGGAGAAGAAGATTGAATACGAACGTTGAGAAGAACACCGACTGGCCCACAACATCACTGGTATACGTCTGGCAAACCGGCTTCAACAATGTTGGATTTATCACTTTAAACAGTAAATCAAGTAAGCACAAACTTTGTAATTTAGCCGACTTTACTTTGCATCTACTAATTTGGGACTGAGAATGTTGTAGTAGTAGTTACATTTTATTTAAATGTTTTGCATATAATCATTTTATGATTTTGCTTATAGTACTTGATTTCGAATGATCAACAACATTAAAAAAAATCTCACCAATGAAGGAATTTTATTTCTTTCTATTAAGTCATTAAATTCAATTCCAATTCTCACTCATTTGTGTGAATGGCTATTATATCCTTCCTAAACCCCAACTTTATATAATAATAAAACTAGGAGTTGAATCTTTGATTGAATAAATAATATAATTAAGTGATCTCTCATTATTTATACTCTAAATACAAAGGAAAAAGAATCTAATTGAATTTCATTCTATTGTAATGTATATGAAAAATTTACACATGGGAACTACATGAGTGATTATTGATAAATAGCATGTAAGGGTTCTCTAGCTTACAAATATAGGAACTGTTGTTGATATGATACTAAAATTACACTTTTACCCATCCCCTTCTAAAGTAAAGTATCTTGCTATTCTCTTCATTGGATGTGTAGTTTTATTTAATACAAAAACAACACAAAATGCAAGGAGCATCGCATAAAGATAGGGCAGCATGAACCAGAAAATCATGAAATCAGATGAGATTGGATGCATCTTTTTAGGAGTAGGTTGTAATAGCAAGGAGTTTATGATGTTGTATTTTCTTTTTTTAAACAATTTCGTTTGAATTCATGACCAATTACATATTATACAAATTGTTTTTAGCTACAACATTAGTTTGCATGTAATGAATGGATTAGAATAATAATATGATAAATTTATTTTTTCAGTATTACCCTAAAATTATTCATCCATTCGGGGGCAGGGTGTCAAATCAGATGACCCTGATATTGGAGGTCAATATGTCGGGGGTTGTTCTAAGCCTGAACCACCAATAGGCTTTAAGGAGTCTTTGAAGTTTGTTTTGCATAGAAACTGAGTGAAGCACAGTCTTGAGTGACATGATGGAGGAAGCAATTACCAGATGTTTCGGTAGGGTGACTCTTATGGATCAATTGATTTTTCATAAAAAGTGCTTGATTATATTCCGTACCAAATTATATCTATATATTATGCAAGAAAGAAAAGATTATGTATGATTTTCATTGTCATTAGTATATAGATGTTCACTGCACATGAGATGTAATTGAAGGTATATGTGATTCGTGTATTGTCATTTAAATATTGTCCAAAAACTAAATAATCAATTATAAGTTTGTAATTGAAGGTGCGTCTCAGGTAAAGTGGTCAATTTCTAGGGTGCCTCTCCCCATAATTGCAGCTCATCCTTTCTTCTATATGTTAGAGGTGGTCATATTTGATATTAATTTAATGTGTTGACTTGTAACTGTTTTGCAGGCTTTGAAAAATGTTTGAGAGAAAACATACCACGTAAGGCTACTCATGCCTACCCCCTCTTTCGTTTTGTTATTTTTTTCATTTATCATTTTGATTTTGCCAACTGTAGCAATGAATATAATTGATAAGTAAATTCCGATTCTTCCTCTTCAATTAGGGCATCCAGCTACTAATAAAGTATTGTAGCTGAAGATTCATATTTTCCTTCATGGTTTTCAGACATTAGTAATGTTCATAATCAAAGTGGTGGTGATATTATGGTGGTCAATTGGCTTAAGGTAACGAGTTTGCTCTATTCTAGATCAGGATGCCAAATTGCAATAATAACAATTCTTATATTTTCAATTTTTGGGTTGAGGATTGTATGAAAATGTGATTTTCCTTTTCAGTTTTTGGACTTTTTTTTCCATACCAACCGGTTAGAAGTTGGTAGAATTTGTTTAGATGTAAAATTTTTTCAACTGAGTCATACAACAGATTAAAGGGGTTACTTTGTGTTCTAATTATGAATTTTTTATTACAAGATGTGAAAATCAAAGTTCTCAGTCATTTCAAATAGTTAGATACAACTATAGTAGAGTTTTTTTTAAGTACGATACCTTATTAACAAAAAAAATCCAACAGTACATTGTGTACTATAAATATAAGTGGAATGAAAGCACATTATTACAATATATGTGTCTTTGGTAGGTCTAAACCAAAAATAGGAAATAAAAGAAATATTGTACAATTCCAGTTAGCGCTACACACTGCTCCACTGAAAGCCAATGCCACCAGACCTCCCCAAACGATGAACTTGAGGTTTTGTTGATGCTTCTTCTCTACTTTCCCAATTTTATATGTGTGTGTGTTTAACAAAAATCCAAAAAATCAAAAGGTTAAAAACCTATTGGAGAAGGTGGGAAAAAGCTCATCAAAACGCATCTTACCATTAGCCACTCTATGCATATTAAGTCAAAAAGAAAAAAAAACAATATTTATCTATCAAGATTACATGCTCAACTCATTTTTATTTAATCTTCTACTCAAATTTTCTAAATTCATATTATATATTATGACGTTGTATTATTCTTTTTTGGTGGAACATGTGTTCTCTGTCAGCTGGTACCTCGCTAAAAGATTGGTGTGATAATGATGATGTCCTAGATGAAGACTATCGAGATGGAGGAAGGATGAAGGTTTATGCAGATTAAAATAAAGAAGGTGAAGAAAATTTTGGAAGGATGCTATGTTTTATTTTTATGACAATCAAGATAAGTTTCCAACATAATAGTTTTCAAATAGAGCTTCATTATAATCATCCAACATAACGGTTTGTAAATAGAGCTCCATTATAAGCATCCAATATAATAGTTTGTAAATAGAGCTCCATTATAGGCCACATACTCCCCTCGTAGACTTGTAGTCTTCAACTCTTGATTTTATAATACCCCTCATATTGTGATTGATTTTTTTTTGTGTATTTAAGTGTTATTATTAAATTATAGCATTATGTCATTTGGTCGGCACAAATTAATGATGCTTATGAAGTAACTGGAGTGATATTTGATTGTTTATACCAATCGTTCATCTCATCTGCTTTTGGTTATATTTCTTATATTAAAGTAATGGGAGAAAAGGAAAACAATAGAATGGGAATAAGGTAGTAAGAAGCCCATTTTAGAGAAAACCCAATACGGGCTCACCACCACAAATAAAAAAAGGGATAATGACTTGTAAGGGTAACGAACTTTCGACTTTGTTCACATTTAGTCACTAAATTTTTTTTCGTTATCTATTTGCCACCGAACTATTGAAACTGTTCACATTTTACCCTTATCTAAGGGTAAAATATGAACAGTTTCAATAGTTCAGTGGCAAATAGATAATGAAAAAAAGTTTAGCGACTAAATATGAAAACAATCTAAAGTTCGTTTCCCTCTAAAAAAGTTGAATGACCAAATGTACATAATTAACACACACTAACACTCTCAGTGTAACATCTCTCAAGTACACCTCTACATGTGGTATGAACCCACCTTATATAGAAGTGTTTACATCTCTCTCTCTCTCTCTCTCTCTCTTTCTCTCTCTCTCTCTCTCTCTCTCTATATATATATATATATATATATATATATATATATATATATCATGTCACAAGGCTACTTTACCACATGCAAATGAGTCTACAAAATTCAAACCATTTACAAAGTCATATATGGATAACTTTGTACCCAACATTCTCCCCCTCAAAGTTAGGAATGGATGACCCACTTCAAATCTTCCAAACTCGAGCAACTTCACGAATCGAGCATCAAACATGACACATGTAGAGATGAACATAAAATCTTCAATTCTTCCATGACTTTTCAATCTGGGTTCTAGAATGTGTGACCATATAAACTGAGCATCAAAAGGTAATTAGGAGTTTCTCATTCTCCAAAAAATTACCCAAAATTTGAGCATTTATGCACACTCCAAAAATCTTCAATAAGTCCAAACCCATCATGAACTGAAATCACTTCCGAATCTCCAATCAAATAATTTCATAAACTTCAAATACTCAAGGTCACTTCGGTCTTCAAGTCCGCATAATATGAAAAATTAAACTTTCGAATTTCTATATCTAAATCTCTCCCCCTTTTTATAATTGAATAATGATTATAAAACCAAAAAGGAAATGAGAAAACACTCAATTTGGAATTTTTCTATCCCCCCCCCCTTAGGCCTTAACACATGACATAACATTTTGCTTCAATCCAGAAAATCCAAAAATCTTCAATTTTTAGCTTAGTTCACGAACCACCTTTGTCAGAATTTTGAAATGACAATTTCTACCCAAATTTTTGTCAGAGGCGGTCCGTAAACGAAACTAAAAATTAAAGATATTTTGGATTTTCCGGATTGAAGCAAAATGTTTATGCCATTTGTTTAGGGGGAGTTTTGGATAGAAAAATTTCGAATTGAGCGCTTTCTCATTCCCTCTTTGGTTTTATAATCATTTTTTGATTATAAAAAGAGGGAGAGATTTACATATGGAAATTCGAAAGTTGAATTTTTGTAAAACCAAAATCAAATTGGAAATTTAGATGTTTTATTTAGAAAACTCCAAACCATTGGTTTTTTATTTCGGTTTTAGTTTTTCGTTTTTTTTAATATATTTTGCGGGTTTTTTTTTTATTTCATAGATTTCTTCATCAACAAATATTACTATAATTTAACAAAAATAAATAATTTGCTCAAACATTATACAAGAGGAAGTTTGTTCACACTTAGCCATTGAATTAATCTGACAGCTTGTTTTTTTTATGCTTTTGTAGATGGCATTGATTGCAGACATGTCTTTATGTTTCTTTTTTTCTTGTTGACACAAATCGGTATGATCACCTTTTGCTTGTGTTTGTCTGTTTTGTAGATGAATTCTATTATAAACATTATTGACAATGATGATTTTTCTATAATTTCTCAAACAACTGTTGTGACTAATGTGATGAATATAGATAATGAAGTTGAGTTAAATGAAATATTGGAAGACGAGATGAAGATGATGAAGAAGCATCTTTTGACAACAATGTTCAAGTACCTTCAACGTTTACTAATATGGAAGGAACAAATTTGAATATTGATGACAATTGGATTGTGTCGGAATCAACGAGTAAGAACAATTTTATGCAAGAGTTGGGAAAAGATTCTTTCAAGGATAAAGAGAAACTTCTTAGAGCGATCGGTATGGGCAGATGAACACGACGTTATTGTCGACGTGGAGGCCTTACATCGCCGTCATAACATGAAAACACCGCCACCCAATATCGTTAAGGGGCGTTGTGGTGTAATACGTTGTAACGGGGACGAGATGCAACATGAATTGTGATTGTTTCTCTTTCTTTCTTCCCTCTGCCTTTCTTCTATTTTGGCTTAACCTCAACGTTGTTATGGCTGAGAATACCACCCCCTCTTAAAGTCATGAGGAGAAGAAGATGATGTGTCAATGATTATGAATGGGTATGTTGTGACCCATACCCAATGCTCTTAGAGCAATCAAGATCCATTGCATTAGGACATATAGACAATTTGAGGTCATCGACTCAAGCACGACTATTTGGACTCTAAGATGCAAGTTATACTTACATTAGGATAGTTATTCTTTTTGTAACAAACAATATTGGACTTTTTCTTTTAATTGTGGTATTTTTTTGTAACAAACAATGTTGATTGTTTTTTATTGTATGTGTAATATTGGAGTTTTTGCATCTTAAAAAATATTGTATGTTTAATTTATGATGGCTAAAGTTTAATGGTAAAAAGATTGTATAAAAGACGAATATTTAAAATAAAAAATAGAAATAAAAAGATAAATAAAAACTGTTGTTTAAAAAAACAGTAAAAAAGGTAAAATAAAAACTGCAATCAAAACTATTATTTAAAAAAAATAATTAAAAAAAAAACAAATAAAAGGTAAAATAAAAGAATAATAGAGAAAAATCGGATATTTAAAATAAAAAACATTAAAAAAAACTGAAAAGTAAAGAAAATTGAGAAGAAACATTAATATTGTAATTATTTTTGAATGTACCGAAATAGTTTTCTAAATCACATTATTATGGACAAAAAAACTCAAATTTTAGGAATATCAAATAGGAATGTTAGAAAATAATCGGAGAATTTTAGGTAGGGGTGTAAACGAGCCGAGCCGAGCCCGAGCCTGACCAAGCTCAAGCTCGGCTCGTTAATTTTGAGGAAACTCGAGCTCGAGCTCGAGCTCGATTCGAGCCTTAAAATGAAGCTCAGGCTCGACTCGTGAACAATTCAGTGGGCTCGCGAGCCTAATCGAGCCTAAACGAGCCTCCATGTATATGTATATATGTGTGTGTGTGTGTGTGTATATATATATATATATATATATATATATATATGTGTGTGTGTGTGTGTGTGTGTATGAATGTATGTATGTATGTGTGTGTGTGTGTGTATATATATATATATATATATATATATATATATATATATGTGTGTGTGTGTGTGTATGAATGTATGTATGTATGTGTGTGTGTGTGTGTATATATATATATATATATATATATATATATATATATATATATATATATATATATATATATATAGGCTCGTTTAAGCTCGTTCAGGCTCGCGAGCCCACTAATTGAAGCTCGGCTCGAGCTCGTTTAATAAACGAGCCTCATATTTAGACTCGAGCTCAGCTCAGACTCGTTTAATTCGATCTTGAGTCGAGCTTTTAACGAGTCGATCTCGAGTAGCTCACGAGTAGCTCGGCTCACTTACACCCCTAATTTTAGGACGCTCAAACAAGAAGCCATATATTCAAAAATAGAAACATATCATAGAGTTAGAAGCCATAAATCCTGATTTTGATTTTTCCACCAATCGATTTTTATTTTGAAAAAATTATGTAATGAACATTTATACCTCTCCATTTAATTAAAAATTATTGAAGAGAGAGAAAGACCAAAGAACTTGAGATCTTGAATCCATCTTCGCGAGTCTGCATTGTCCCTTGAAATTCAACAAATTTTCGATCTATTACTTCGATCTCAACAGCGGAATCCCGAATTCTTTTAGGCGAATGCATATTTCTTCAAGAACTGTAAATCTGTTCGTTATTTTAATCTTAGACATGTTTGGTTTATTTTGATATTATTTTTAATTAGTGAATTGAATAAATGGCAGGGTCGGTCATAGGTTGAATGAGTCATTGAATAAATGGTAGAGTGCAGCCGTTTTGAGTCCCAACTACTACTTTTTCTTCTATATATTTCTCACGTATTAAACAGGTTGTTTGTTTTCTTTTGTGTGCAAAGTAGAGGGGCTGATTTCCAACAAAATCCACTTATACATTATCATCTTCTTCTTCTTCACAGTCAACATTTACAAACCCTATTTGCATTATATTTACAGGGATGTTTCAGGAATTTCTTTAAAGCGATGAATCCCAAAAAAAAAATTACAGCATGCCTAACCTTAGAATCCTCATTCTTCCCAAAGCGGGTTGCTGCCGTTGTTGTTGCCGTTGAATCAAAAAGACCAAAATTAAGCGACTCGTCTCTCCTCCATTGTTGTCGTTGTTGTTGCTCACTTGCTCCATTGATCTCGATTGGAGTTATTCTGATAATCATTCAAGCGCGGTTACTGCAAACGGACATCTGATTAGCACGTGATCAACCATTTCCAATTCATTGTTGCATAGATGGCATATGTTTGAGGGAATTTGGAACCATCTTTTTAACAACTCATCAGCCACTAGGATCCTTCCAGCCATCGCCCTCCAAATAAAACACGAGACTTTCAATGGAGCAATCTTGTCCCAGTAAAATATGCCGCCTCCTGTTACAAATAGTTTTGAATCCATTATTTTCCTTATTGCTTCCACCATGAATTTTCTGTCATTACTGATGACATATCTGAATTCATCTTGGCCCTGCAAAAAAATTATAATTTTGCATGGTTAACTCAAGCATAGATAACTCGTAAACAGCAGCCACGGAGGTGGGAGTTGATTTCCAGTTCCACTGAAAGTCGACTCCAGATTTTCTTTCAATAACAAAACATGATTTACACGATTCAAAGTAGAGTGTTGGGAATCGTTCCTGTAACGGAATACCATCAATCCATTTGTCCTTCCATAATAGTGTACCATTTCCAGATTTGGTATGAATCTAAAAAATTTCATCGAAATGAAATTCCAGTTCTAGTTGTAGGCTCAAAAATCTTGGATATGTTTTGCCACACTCCTGGTAATGTACCCTTTGATATAATTCCACCCAGTTTTCTTGCTAGATTATGTAGTCTTGTGATTGTCTTACCTATTTCATAACCATGGAAACATTTTGCGCCTTCAAGGATTGTTGAGTCCAAACCGTATGAACGATTTGATGAATAAAATGCAGAAAATAAGAACGAACACATTTATGAAGATATGTCGAATGATCAATCGATTTATTCAATAACATGAGGAATAACTTACACTATAAGAATAGACTAAAGAATCTACTCTACCTAAGAAACCTCATATGTTTGACGCCTACATTTTGCCTCACTCTTAACCCTAATTATGAATAATATAAGACAATATATCCGAATAGGACAAGTCTTGGGCCTTTAACCTACACTTGATCAATGGGGGTCATTGTCATAATCCATGGACTACTTTGAACCTTACACCCCCCCCCCCCTTTCAATATATAGAATGGATGACCAGGCTTCAACTTCTAATACAAGCATCTAACAAATAAGAAAGGATCTCGTGACAAGGAATCTCATTAGCGATCCATAAATCTTGATTCTTCAATAGTCTTCAAAAATGGGTTCTAGGATATATAAACCAAGCACTGAAGTAATGTTTTTAAACTTCATTTTCTAATGTAATACTAAAGATCTTCGAGAAATCCAAACCCACCATAAAAACTCATTTTGGAATTAATTAACAAAATTAATTATTGTCTTTGAAGAACTTCCCCTCCAAGTCACAATGATTTTCAGATAAGCTAATGATATAAGTCACTAAAAAAATCATGTAACAACCCAAATTTAAGATTCGTAACACCACTTGATCGAGAAAATACTAGAAGTCGGAGATATATCAAGGCTTTAGACGAGCTCGATGAAGAACTTCTTCTATTAAAGCTACTTCTCTGTAAAAGCTTTAGTGAGATCGATGAAGAACTTCTTCTGTAAAGCTACCTTCATATTACTACCACAAGCTTCATAAAAACTCTTCAAATTTGAAAAGTCACAATCCAATTTCAAATAGCCATATCAAATTCTCCCCCTATTAATAATAAAAAAACATGATTATAAAACCTTCAAATGGTCATGAGAATGATCTTGAATGGATAAAAAAATACTATGACCCCCCACGGAAAAAATGATATAAACAATGAAGTTTAAAATCTGAAATAGTGAAAAACAAATTGACGTTATCGCGAAAAACGACTTTCCGAACCGCCAAGACTTGTTGAAATCCATAATTTTCTATTCACGAAAAAAATATGCGCATTAAAAACCCATGTATGTTCATCAACCCTAAGATTTGCAAATAATTCTGAATATTGGGTAGAAACTGTCACTTGTTGAAAGTCAGGGGACTAAACAATAATTCAACATCATTATCCCTTTTATTTGTGACAATTCGGAATTTGGATCAAAACTGGCAAGTTGCGAAAATAACAGGGACCGACATTGTAAATTTAAGTCATTTTCCCCAACTGATCATTCAAACACGAACATAGAAAAACGACCTGTAATCGTGAACTACGATTCATCGACTGAAAAGCAAATCATTGGTTCCAAATCCAAATAATCGCGAACAATCATTTATTCCGAGCCCAGAGTTCTGAATGTTAAGCATCACATTCTGATTCTGAATCCATTTGTGGTTCGCTTCGAGTCAACAAGTTTTAGTACCAAATGTGAATTAATGTCAATCCCCGAATCCAAGCATTCCAAACTCTGAAGAATCGGTTTCGAGAATCCAGTTTCAAATGGAACGCGATTCCGAACACGATCCAATTCTTCCGATTCCGAGCAATATACTAATTTCTAGTCATGTGACATAACAATACCGAAACCTCAAACATCTATTTCGATTGCGAATCCAAATCATGATTCCGATTAAGTTCGCACGTGAGTCCGTTCGCACCACAAAGTTCACAATTCCAAGTTTCACTTTTAGTTTGACCAACAACTGCGAACAAATACACAACCACTCCGACTGAGTTCTAATCACGATTGCGAAACCCTTCATCATACTTGACAAACACTGATTTCATTCCCATTGAATTGATTTTAGATCAAAATTATATTCAGCCTAAATTGAAAATGTTCTTCATCAGTTCATCAGAAAGTAATTATCGATCTACGTTTAAAAAATAACTCACTATGAGATAGAAAATCGATGTATATTGATTGCTTATATCATCGATTCATAGTATGATGAAATCGACAACTCAGTTCCACGAATCGCTAAAGGATTTTAAAAAAATCGATAGAATAACAAAAACCAATAAACTAAAGAAGAAATTTGATTAAGGATCAACATCATGAGAAACATGATTCATAAGAAGAATCGATTACCCAAAAAGTAATTTATGATGAAGAAAATCGATAACCATGAATCGGTGAAGCACGCACATGAAGACAGAACACAAATGATAAAGCAGTGACAAAATGAATGTGAGATTGAGATAATCGGATGAACAGCTAAAGAACTAGATTTATCTCCCCCTAGATGTTGAAACTGATGAAGATCATGATTTTCGATCTTCTTGGCATTTCTCCACCTAAATTGTGAGACTCATCAATGCATGGGGTATTCAAAGCGAGAGAAACAAATAACATCTTCCAAATGCGAACTCCCCTTTGAATTGAAGGGTGTTGAGCATTCTAACACTCCTATGGTGTAGATGCAACCCTAGAAACCTTGGATCTATGTTTTATCTATGATACATGCAAAATTGTTTTTCCAAGGTTCATAACTTATCTAGCATACATGGGGAACTTTTAAACATAAAAGTAAGCAAGAAAACATACCTTGTAGTAGTTTGGATTCCTTGAAAACCTTGTGAGCCTAGAACCTCAAGTGTGATGCCTTAAATGTCTCACACAACACCAAATGCACTTGAAATAACTTAGAGAGAAATGAAGAACACTTAGAAATCGGCTAGCCCTCACTTGTATGTCTTAGTGGCCAATTTTGGTGAATAACATGTAGCTTATATAGTATGCTACAATTAGGGTTACACCATGTAAACCCTAATTGTCATGACTTTTCATTTCCATGACCCATGGGTTCTATAAATACCATGGAGCATCCTATAGGTTTTAGCCCAACTTGATAATCCATGAAGCATTATCCCACTATACAAGTATGGATGATTTACAAAATCAACCCATATATTTCATTAGTCTCCATTTGATCACTTAATTAATTCTTGATCAATACTAATTAAATAATACTATTAATATATTAGAACTTATAATATATTAATACACCTTAAGTGTTATTTCTATCATTTTAGTCTATCCAAATGCATGATGTCATGCAACCCAAATGGACCATGTTAATCGGGTCAAGTACATTCCAGAAATAGTTATGAACTTAGACACCTAATCCAACAGTCTCCCACTTGGATAAGTCTAACAAATATAAGTGCAAGAATGAATTCAGGAACCGATCAACAATTGTAGCTCTTTCAAGGTCTCGTGCAACTGAGATGATGATACGCCATTTAAGATAAGTGATCATATAATCCTCTGTTCTAGATATCAACCGGACAAATACATGGAACAATGTCTTACTTATTGTCCAACAGTTTGTTTCTCGATTTCTAATTTGTTTGACATAGAACTTAATTGAACACATCAACTTAGTTCTGACCGGGCCTGGTACATGGGTTAACACAAAATCATCGAGGGGCCCAGATATCGCTTCTAATCCAAGAAGGAATAGATAAACTTCGACTCATATGCTTTTTCTACTACTTGTTGAATCATACACAAAGGCACGTTTTATAACATCGAGTTACCAATGCATTTTCGTACAATCAATACATAACCAACTCATAGGCAATAAGTCATATCTCTAGGTTTGAAGACTTATATGATATTACCGTCTCACAATCACTCGAGATAAATTCCATGAAGTGATACTAGTGAGCGTGGGTTGAATCCAATACTCATAACTTATGAGCACTCATGAGTGTTGTAGATATGTCCAACATCTTAGACCTATACAAGCTAACCCATGACAATCTTGATTCATACCTACTTCCAACATCTAATCGATTGTGGATAATTTGAATAATATGAAATAAATTAACATAATTATTCTGGAAGTTAAAACATGCAAAATGAAATGACAGTAAACGATTAACAAAAGATAGCAACACTTTACTCGTAAATAAATACAACTTTTATTCATCATCAAATGTCAATTACACTTTACACATTTCAAAGCTATCTAACTACTAAAACTAATATCATCCTTCAGCCCTATGTGCCTTGCATGCTGGAGATGCTTAACCCTTCCCAGTCCCTTCGTGAGGGGATTTGTCGGGTTCTCATCGGATGATACCCTCTTTGCCACGAGGAGCCCTTCTTATATTCGATTTATGATGAAATGATATTTTCTGTCGATGTGTCTGGATCTCCCGTGATCCCTTGGTTCCATGGCTAAGGCAACTGCACTTTCACTATCACAGAAAATCTCTATAGGCTCCTTTATAGCTGGTACAACTCCAAGGTCTCCAATGAAGTTCTTTAGCCATATAGCCTCCTTTGCTGCCTCGCTTGCCCCTGTATACTCTGATTCGCAAGTTGAATAAGCCACTATCTCCTGCTTGGAACTTTTCCAAGAAATTGCTCCTCCGTTTAAGGTAAAGACCCATCTTGACTGAGAGCGGAAATTATCCCTATCAATCTGGAAGCTAGCATCACTATACCCCAATACTCTCAAGTTATCACTCCCACCGAGGGTAAGGACATCAGGACGAGTACAAGTCATAGCATACATGATCGAGCCTACACCAGAAGCATATGATACTCGACTCATTTCTTCTATCTCATCCTCTGTACTCGGACTCTAAGTTTTACTCGGTTTGGCGTTAATCTGGATCGGTAACTCTCCTTTCTTGGAATTCTGCATGCTGAATCTATTCAGCACCTTCTCCAAGTAGATACTCTGACTAAGTCCAATTAGTCTTTTATTCCTGTCTCTCAAAATCCTTATCCCTAGGATATAGGCACCTTCTCCAAGGTCCTTCATAGCGAAACACTTCCCAAGCTAGGACTTAACTTCCTACAGAGTTGGGATGTCATTTCCTATGAGTAGTATGTCATCCACATACAGTACCAAAAAGCTGACTATACTCCCACTAGCCTTGACATATACACAAGATTCATCTTCACTCCTCGAAAAAACCAAACTCTTTGACTTTCTCATCGAAGCAAAGATTCCATCTGCGAGGTGCTTGCTTTAATCCATAGATGGATTTCTCAAGCTTACACACTCTATTAGGGTACTTTGTACTAACAAAACCCTCTGGCTAAGTCATGTAAACATCTTCAGCCAACTTTCCATTAAGGAAAGCGGTAATATGGAAACCATAGTAATGCTCAGGTGCATTCCTAACTCTTGTGGAACGCCTCAGAGGTACAGACTCTTCTGTCAGATCAACAGGAGTTTCCTCCTTAGGTTGATTTCTAGGGTTTGAGGTTCCTTCACCACTTGACTCTTGAATTTCTTCAAGCTCAATTTGTCTCCCACTATTTCCTTGGCTCATGAATTCTCTCTCGCGAAAGACTCCCCTCCTTGCTATAAAGACCACATTATCAATGGGTCTGTAGAAGAGGTAACCAAAGGATCTCTGTGGGCAGCCGATGAAAATACACCTCTCACTTCGAGGTTCAAGCTTATCGTGAGACTTGCGCCTCATAAAAGGCTCGCAACCCCAAATCTTGATGTGGTCCAGATTAGGAATTTTTCCGGTCCACATCTCATGAGGTGTTTTGGCAACCTTCTTTGTAGGGACTAGATTAAGAATATGGGCGACAATCTCTAAGGCATACCCCCAGAATGAGATTGCTAGCGAAGCTCGACTCATCATGAACGAACAAACAATGTTTAATTGTGTCTCTCAGCCACACCATTAAGCTGTGGTGTCCTGGGAGGTGTCAATTGTGAGATAATCCCACATTCCTTAAGATAGTCAAGGAACTCTGTACTAAGATACTCACCACCTCGATCGAATCGTAGAATCTTAATGTTCCTGCCCAACTGATTCCCCACTTCCTGCTTGAACTCTTTGAATCTATCAAAGGTCTCTAACTTATGCTTGATTAAGTAGACATATCCATATCTACTAAAATCATTAGTAAAAGTCACATAGAAGTGGTTAGCATGTCTTGTGGCGGTTCTGAAGGGTCCTCACACATCAGTGTGTATGAGGCCTCGTTCAATCAGAAGAGTGACACATCTTTGACTTCTGAAAGTCAAAATCATTAATACCAAATTTCGATAGCAATAGTTTGAAATTAGGTACCCATGAAATGAATATCACCCCATCAAGATTCGATTGTGAGTACAAATTCCGACTACAATTTCGTTTGTAATAGATTGCGATTTAGATTTTTGTTCTTAACCTCCGATCAACAGTAAATTCCAAGCACATAAACTTTGACCCCAGAACTCTGAACGACTTCGAGCGTTCAGAGATGAACAGCAGAAGAAAATCAAAGATCTTCATTAACAGTGACTTGAATAGAATTTTGATTACAAAACGCCAAAACACCAAAAATCTTCAATAACTTGTGCAGAAAATCATCAAATCAAGAACCAGTACTTCACAAATCAATAGATCTTCAAAGACCCGCTCTGATACCACTTCTTAAGTCCAAACCCTAACAACGATTTGATGAATAAAATGCGGAAAATAAGAACGAACACAATTATGAAGATATGTCGAATGATCAATTGATTTATTCAAGAACATGGGGAATAAATTACACTATAAGAATAGACTAAATAATCTACTCTACCTAAGAAACCTCATTATGTTTGGCGGCTACATTTTGCCTCACTCTTAACCCTAATTATGAATAATACAAGACAATATATAGGGAATAAGAAAAGTCTTTGGCCTTTAACCTACACTTCATCTGTTGGATTAAGTGTCTAAGCTCATAACTATATTTAGTATGTACTTGATTTGATTATGAGCATGGTCCTTTCGGTTGCCTTCACTCATGCAACTTGATAGGATGCTTAGCGGAGAGAGAGAGAGAGAGAGAGAGAGAGAGAGAGAGAGTAGGATTTATTATATGATAATAAATTGGTACTCAAAATGATTTTATTAATATATTACAAGATTAATATATTATTTGAAAATCATATTATTAATTGGTAATTAATCAGAAATTAATATAGTATTAATTTTGGGATTAAAGGAACTGATTAATAATGGAGGGACTGTTTTGCAAATCTTTGATAGTTGTGAAACTGGGCCTAGGGACTCTTTGGATGGGAGTGGATGAAATTTAAAAGAAGCCCTATAAGATTTCGTCCAAGGCATCCTTATGGAGGTCCATGGGTTACTTTGAGCTTACGTTTGGAACTAGGGTTTCCTTATTCAAGTCCAGCTTAAAGGTTTAGCAACCTACCCCTATATAAATCCTCTTAACCTAAGGATTTTCGGCTCTATGACTTCTAAGAGTTTCCCTAGCCGATTTTCCGCCTCTCTCCTTCATCCTTGTTGTGTTGAGTGTTTGTGACTCCATTAAAGGTGAACACTTGGGGCACTAAGCTTTCAAAGGTCAAGGATTGTTCTTGTTATTACAATATAACAAGGAGATAATCTTCCAACCCTTTTTATTTATAAGAATTTTGAAAAAATTGCAAGCTAGATTAGGGTTCTTACTTTGGATAATTAATGTATAACTTGAGAAAAACCTAGATCCAAAGCATTAGGGTTGCATATGCACCATAGGAATGTTGTAATGCTCAAAACCCATCATTGCTATCAGAGCCTAGGGTGTTTTCTGTCATATTTGATGTTATTATGAAGTGTTCAAAGTTAGAAGAAAATCGTTTTTGGTTTCTGCCTGATGAACACGACGTGTTCAAAGTTGAGCACGATGTGTTTGACTGCACGATGTGATATGGCCTCTCATGACGTGGCATCGGGTCTGTTAGCAGATTTTTTTGATTTTAGGCCAAAATTAGATAAGGATAATTACCATAAGTTGTTTTAACTAATTAAATTCAAATTTTCTAATATGGTAATGAATATTCTCATCTAAATGAAAGATAATTGTTAAATTTTAAGATAATCACAAGATTATGTGATAAATTAATTATTTGTAAAATTTGATTTGAATTTTCTTACCAAATAAAAGAAAAGGGTCAAATTTAAGATAAAGATAAAATTATAAGATTAATATAATTGTTTGATCTAGAAGTTTTGAAAAGTTTCAAAATTTGCCCTCAAGTTTGGGAATTTAAAATTTGATTAAAAGTTTTTAATTTTGAAATATAAAATTCTAAAAACATGGTATTTTGAAAAGTTTTTAAATACACCCTTTTGGTTTTGTGATTTAAACTTAAAATTACAAGTTTTAATTTTAGAAATTTAAAAGGAGAAACCTAGTGGGATATCATTATGGCTTTATTAATAATTTAATTAAAAGGTTAATTAATGATATGCTTTAAATTTAATTAAATTAAAAGTTTAGTTTATTTAAAAGATTAAACCACCTAGTATTTTAAAAGTTTAAAATACACCCTTATGCTAATATAATATTAAAAGTTTAATTTGTATATATGTATAAAAAAAGTTCAGTCTTACCATTAGTAGGCCTCATTCGCGAAGCTGGTGTATAAGGGGTGTTTAAGGAAGCGACCTGTAAAATGACCGCCATTGGGTATACACTCTTACCCACTGCACTCTTGACTAGTGGAAGGTCATTAGCCGAACGGGTAGAATAGGACATCCTCATAAATAAGTATAATGAAAATACAAATTAACTAAACCTTTATAAATTCCTGATCTTAGTTACGTTAGGAAAATGTGAATTTGATGCTAACCCATGAAATTGCACATTGCACTTTATTGGTTAGTTAGTGGAGTCTGTGTGGTTAACCGGCACACTAAAGTGGACTAATGAAGGATGACGATGGGTTTCTAGTAAATTATCATTCATCAGTGGAGCGTGTGTGGTTAACCGACACATTGATTTGGTGATAAATGACATCGAGAGTACCAAACTAATTTGCATGGTTATTCACACCTTGTTTGTGATCCTCGGTATCCCAATCACAAACTTGAAAGGCATAATCAAGATTAAACATGCCATTCAAAAGTTCAATGAATCTCAAAGATCTAGGAATTTCATTTAAAACCTAATTCGTTTAAAATTTCGTTTGCGTGGTGGAATTGGTAAATCATCATTTACCTACCTTTAAATAATTTACAATTGGATTACAGCATCTCTCTTCCGAATTGTGAATTATTGTGTGTCCTAGCCTTAATATTTCGTTTGGGTGTTATATTAAGGATTAAATCAACTAACTTGAATTTCTCCCTTTTTGTAGATGTCTGACAACTATGGTCTTCCTAAATCCTTTGGAAAACGTTTTCCTTCTAAATATGATCTTCCACATGTCGATCATGGTGAAAGATCATTCTCTTCCTCGTGCAAAGTTGGAACTAGAAATCATACTTTTCATCCTCCACCTCATCCAGTAATTCTCCCTGACCCACGTTTTCGTCAACTTGAAAAGTTCAAGGTTACTCAAGCCCTATTGGCATGCAAACACAAAGATGGAAACTCTGTATGTGCACATGTTCTAAACATGAAGTCGCACCTTGAAAGATTGGGAATGTTGGGTGTTATTTTCCCAATGGAGCTGGCAGTTGACTTGGTTCTTCAGTCACTTCCCGAGTCGTATGGTCAGTTTCTGAAAGACTACTTTATGATAGATCACGACGTAACCCTTATTGATCAGACATATTTTCTAATTGTTGTTGAAGTAAGCTTTAGCACACTGGTCAGGAAAATTTGTTTGGAAGATCTACCTCCTAAATTTCCATGGACATTGGTGATGGCAAAGGTGATAGTCTAAAAATGGTTTATCCTCCTAAAGGAGAGAAATTAGCCATGGTCAAAAAGTTTGATCATAAGAGAAAGGCCAAGTTTGAGATAGCCGCATGTGTCATTCCCAAAGAGTCCATATGTTTCTATTGCCAAGAGAAGGGGCATTGGATGCGAATCTACCGTATCTACATGAAATATCGCATGGATAGTAAAGTCAAACTATATGACTCTACTTCAGGTAAGTCCACTATGAAACTCTATTAAGTTCTTATTTATAGATTCTTAATACATGATGTGATAAGATTGCATTTTGATATTTTGTAGGATCGATGAAAATGAAGGAATCTTAAAAGAAGAGTAAGCTAAGTCTAATCGTGAAGAGATGGATTTCAATCACATGGTTCGATGATTGGATTTTTGAGCTACTACTTAGGAGTTATGACAGATTGCTTAGGGATATTAAGGAACATAGTTTTCATTTGTATTTGCGTTGTAAGGACAAGTTTTTCCGCATTATATAAATAAAATGAATTTTGACTTTGTCTTATTTTATGTTATCCTTGCAATGTCATTTGTGAAAATTGGTGTTTATAAATATTATTAGCAATGTTGAAAATGGATTTGATTCTTAGTTATATCGATTGTGGTAGTGTCATAATTTGCCAAATAATGAAGGATTCTCATTGCCCAAGTTTCAATTTGACAGAAACTTGGAATCATCCAATTGATTGTGTGATGTATGAGAATCTTGATCTTTGGAAAATTATGACTAATTCCGTGTTCACATGTATTGTGAGTCAAGTGAAGGACTAATGGATCTAGTACACATTGATGTGGACTGTTCAGATCCACCACAAAGGACAATACGACTATTCGTCATGATTTGCTAATGGATTAGTAAATACAGTTATGCTTATAAGATTAAGTATAATTCTAATACCTTGAAAAGTGTAAGAGGATAAGCAGAGCACATAAGAAGAGTCAATTAGGCTGAAAAGATAAAAAGTTTTTCCAATCTGAAAGGAAATGAGAGTACTTAAATTATCTTGTCTTATGATTATCCTAATGATTATGGAACCATGTCACAATTGATCCTCTAAGAACACCTTAGTGTATTATATGACTAAGAAGAGGAATCATGAATTGTTGAAATGGTTAAATCAAAAGGATGAGTCATAATTCGTTCCAAATCGAGTTTTAAAGATATGATCCAGTTACACCAAGTTCTACCTTGAGTAACAAGTTCTAAGTAGGTTTGTGACACCTCATAAAATGTAGAGTAGAAATGTTTTCCAACTTTTTTACATTTGAAATTGGCAGTTGTGATGTTTTGGATAAAACAAAGACCAACTAAGACCAATTATATGAAGTGTTGTCTTGATAAGAATCATCACTAACTCTTGAATATTTGTTTGTCAAGGAAAGCTCCTTAATAGAGAATCTTATATGTTAAGAGGTCAGTGGGAGTCTTGATGATCTTGAAAAGTTTCAGGAACTAATCAAGAATAAACCTTTTAGTAATCACTAGCACGCGACTTGAGGTTTATAACCTATCGTGTTGACATATTTTTGTTTTTTGTGCTTATTCAAATTAATTTGACTGTGTATGTGAGTTCTATGAGTTCTCATTTCATTACATAAGGCAAAGAACCTTAAACAATGAAAGTACATTGATCTGTATGGGTGAGTTGCTCAAAGACTTGGAAGCATTGGTAGGCCCTTGTGCTACCAGATGGAAAGAAATTAAGATTAAACTAGTTCAGTCCATGAGTTTGGATTTTTCTTAAACCTTGTCTTATGATAGTGGTTGGAAATGACGAATTTACTTGGATAGGAATATATACACCATAAAATCTAAGTGGCGAGAGGTTTCTCTCTACTTCATGAAAATGAGTGTGAGGAAACGCTTACACTAGTAGATTTTAATAAATCGATTAGTATCAATAAAGTTAGCAGTTGTCTTAATTGTTTTCTCAAATTCGAGTATGATTACGACATCCCTTTTCATAGTTCGAATTGTGAGAAATGGCGATTAGTTTGAACACTCGGGACTTACTGCTGTAAGTTCTGAAATAGTTTAGACACGCACATATGCTATCTAATGAAAGGTGTGTGAGCTTGAGAAGTTTAGATAAAGAATATCATAAATCTGAACTTTGGTAAGAAAGTTAAAAGTATTGATTTCTAGAAGTCCAATTGGTTTTTTGGATACATGTCAAAGCTAGTTGGAGCATAATTGTTATGCTAGTAAGAAGATAATTATTATGCTAGTGGGAGCATATTCATTATAATGAGTATTGCAAGGTAGCAATGCTATTTATAGGAAACAAAGCTTTCAATTTGCAAAGTTGCAAAGTTCGGGAATTGTTTTGCTATAGTAAGGGAGGGGATAGTACTTCATTTCAAGATCTAAAATTTTTGATTGAAATTTTAATGGAACTTAGTCATGAATATATATGAATGTAATGTTGAAATGTTTCAACATTGGAAATTCTATATATGGAAATATCATAGCAAGAGACTGATCAAGTATCATGTCTTTATGTAAGACATTATGAATCATATCCCATATGCTTCGGGTATAAGATTGATTGCATATGCTATAATATTTACTCGTTCTAATTTTCCAAATGCCTGAGGTATTAAGAGGGAAAAAGGACTAGAACAAGATGTGACTAAAAATCGTTAAACAATTGTCAAGGACAATCTAAGGCTTACCAAAGATTGGTTGCTTGTGGATAGTTGGAAGTATAGTAATAAATGGACCATATTGACGTGGTTCTGAATAGATAGGATTCTGTTTAGAATGGATAGTCATATGACAATATGAAAATGTTTCCATTATGGGAGTGGATATTAAGAATTTATGTGTAAGTTAGAAACTTTAATGCAAGAAAGATTTTCAAAGGAATGTGCTTTGAATGTGAGACTTCACTTCCATGGAACTGCTTTAGTAACAAATCTCCAATGGAATGCTTTGTAATATCATTTGCCAAGTCTTTGTGACTTTGGTACATCAACATTACAAAAGGATTATTGCATGAAAGTTTAGACTTTAACATATTCTAGTAACTGGCAAGAATTTTGTATTCTTACACTTATAATAAGGATTAGGAATTATGAAATGAGTGTCATTGGAAATGTTTTCAATTAATCTGTTTCACAAAGGAAAGGATCATAGATAAACATGGTGTGCATGCTCAGAGCATGGGATAACTAATGTTTAAATTCAAGTATTTAGTTGATTAGTCAAAACATTATACAATGAGTAAGGTCTAGTTAATATGGTGATTAAATAATTCATGTTTTATTTATATTCAAAAGTTTTGAGACTTTATTGGATTAGATTATTCTTGTGTTTCACTTCACATGTTTTACTTCCCGAATAACTAGGTTATTCAAACATCCACAGTCGATCATACTTTGGAAGTAAGTAATGAGGTAAGACTGTCATGAATCCGACTGTAGATTGTCTAAGTGCTTAGACATAGCACAAGTTTGCTGCAATGTTCATGAGTACTCCTGAAATAGGATTTGAGTATTGGATTAAACCCACACTCATTTGAATCACTTCATGGATTTCATCATGAGTGATTGTGAGACGGTAACATCTTATATTCTTGAAACGGAGACATATAGTTGTTGTTTACAAGTCGGTTGTGCATTGATAATACGTAAACGCATCAGTAACTTGATGTTATAAAACGTATTGTTGTGTGTGATTTGATGAGTAAATAGTACAAGCATATGATTCAATGTTTATCTGTTCCTTTTACCCTTAATGGGATAAAAGCGATATCTGTGGGCCCCTCGATGATTTAGTGATGACACTCAAAGCGCTTGGCTAAGCGTGGACTGATTTGATTTGTTCAATTAGTTAGTCGTCATAAATCGGAAATCGGGAAACAATAGTTGGACAGAGAGAATGATTATAATCCATGTCTCATGTCCATAGGATATCTTATAGAACGGAGGAATATTTGATCCCTTATCAAAAGGACGCGTTTCTGATAAGATCAAAGTTCGACAACGTCTTTTGAAAGCTATGATTGTTGATCAGATTCTAAAGTCATACTTAATAGTTATTAGACTTATCTAAGTGGGAGATTGTTGGATTAAGTGTCTAAGCCCATAACTATATTTAGTATGTACTTTATTTGATTATGAGCATGGTCCTTTTGGGTTGCCTTCACTCATGCAACTTCATAGGATGACTAGCACAGAGAGAGAGAGAGAGAAAGAGAGAGAAAGATAGTAGGATTTATTATATGAATAATAAATTGGTATTTAAAATGATTTTATTAATATATTACAAGATTAATATATTATTTGGAAATCATATTATTAATTGATAATTAATCAAAAATTAATCTAGTATTACTTTTGGGATTAAAGGAACTGATTAATAATGGCGGGACTGTTTTGGAAATCTTTGATAGTTGTGAAACTGGTCCTAGGGACTCCTTGGATGGGAGTGGACGAAATTTATAGGAAGCCCTATAAAATTTCGTCTAAGGCATCCTTAAGGAGGTTCATGGGTTGCTTTGGGCTTAAGTTGGGAACTAGGGTTTCCTTATTCAAGTCCAGCTTAAAGGTTTAGCAACCTAGCCCTATATAAATCCTCTTAACCTAAGGATTTTCAGCTTTATGACTTCTAAGAGTTTCCCTAGCCGATTTTCCGCCTCTCTCCTTCATCCTTGTTGTGTTGAGTGTTTGTGACTCTATTAGAGGTGAACACTTCAGGCACTAAGCTTTCAAAGGTCATTGGTGGTTCTTGTTATTACAATATAACAAGGAGGTAATCTTCCAACCCCTTTTATTTATATGAATTTAGAAAAAATTGCATGGTAGATTAGGGTTCTTGCTTTGGATAATTAATTTGCATGTATAACTTGAGAAAAAACCTAGATGCAAAGCATTACAGTTGCATGTGCACCATAGGAATGTTGTAATGCTCAAAACCCATCATCATCAAGGGGGTCCATTGTCATCATCATCGGGTTTGCACATATCAAGTTTTTTTATTGACAATTATTATGATTGTCTTGTCTTAACGAATGTGGAGCTGGCATTGGCGATGGGAAAACAAATTACTATACCACAATCCTTGTTGAAAGGTGTAGGAAGCTTGAAAGAATTTGAAGATGGAGAAATATGTCTCAAACCGTTGGGAGTTGTTTTCATTAGAAAGAACAAAAATAACAAGATTACAAAGTTTTTGTTCAGAGTTGAAGATGTTGAAAGATACATGAATCCATAAATATACAAATCTGCTTGTTCGTATAAATAATTGCAAAAGAAATACTGAAGGGGATAAAGCTGATGTACGAAGAACAATTATCTGGTACATGGAGGTTAGAAGATTCCTTCATCAAGCAACAAAGATGCTAATGACCTAGGACTCGACACTGCTCACAAAAGGGGAGAATGTTGAGGTCGAATGGTGTTGTGAGGTGTCGAAGTTTCATGAGTCTGTTTTAGTGTCGAAGTCTGTATTTTAGCTTTCGTTGTATGTATTTCATAAGGGCACATTTGTATGTCGAAGCTTAACTATTTTAGCCCATATGTATTTTTTGTATACTTCTGTCCTATAAATAGGGATAGGTGTTAGAGTTAGAGTAACTTTTGAACCTTCACTGTTCTTACTCTAAAACTTTCTCTTGTATCCTTGAGAAGTGATATTGAGCCAAACAGATTATATTTACGAGTATGTGTTCATGTTTGATTCATACTCTGATTTTATTGCATATACTCGATCAATATGAACTACAACATTTCTTTGAAATATTTGAATAATTTTCTCTCATTGGTATCGTAACCAAAGCAAATATTTCACTTCTTTAAATTGCTCCAATTGTGCGGACATCAACCATAATTCATTTAGTAACAATGAACTTGTAGGATAATACACGCCCGATAAAAAATTGGTTGATTGTTTAAAAACTTTTAACATTTCCACAAACTCTTCCATCAAATCCCAATCAAAATCTGAAACCCGGTTTTTTCCTTTTGAAATTGTGTTGTGAAATAATTGCAAAGCGATTCTTTAACGTGTCAAACTTTCAAACATCATGCACGTCGAACTTCATCTAGTGTCAACATCCCAATGAGGACTATATGGAGTTACGTTAATGGAAATGGCAAACTTTCGATATTTTTCCATTGTCGCTTTATTTTTTCCAAAAACTCTAGTTAACATATTTTTGAATTTTCAATCGTCGAATCTATCATTTTTAAACCATCTTGTACCACTAGATTAATAATGTGACAAACATATCGAGTATTAAAAAATGAGCCATCCAAAATAGGTCTATATTTTTCAATTAATCTTTTTGTGGTGGTGGTATTGTTACTTGCACTGTCAAACGAAATAGAGAAGATTTTATCGCTTAAATTATAAGTCTCTATAACGCTTACTAAAATTGCAAATAATTGTGCCCCCGTTTTAGGATGCGCAAAAAGTTCAAAAGCAATAACTCGTTTTTTCAATACCCAAGTAAAGGGGTCTATCCAATGTGTCGTGACGGCAAGATGGCTTTTGGGACAACTTCCGATGGAGGACCAAACATCACAAGTTAAAGAAACACCGGTTTTTATATTTAAAAATCCCAATTGTATATCTTTTTTTGGCTATATTCCAATACTTTATAGCATCACGCCTAAGAATCACGAGCTTGCAAAAGCATTCACAAATGTCATCATTGTTGTAAATAAAGATCGCCCCATCGGGAGTAATATTTGGTTGATCTGGATCGCCTTGACCTTTTACAACCGGACAAGTTTTTGTTGCATGACTCCTCAACGTACTATTGCCATCTTTTCCCAAAAACATCCCGCACTTCTTGCATCTCACTTTTTCCTTCCCGTTCGAAAACAATCACAAATCATAATGTTCCCACACTTCTTTCTTCCGAGTGGTTGGTATGATTTTCACCACCGTTGCATCGGAATCTTGATCGAGCTCATTTTTGTGGAGTATTATGAAACTAGAAGTCTAAAAGTAGTAGAATTTTGTGTAACATTGAAATCTAGAAAATTCCATCTATTTATATGTGTTTAGAAGGACATAAAAGTCAAGAAATAGTCAAACTAACCGTTTTTTAGAGCTTGCTAACGATTAGAAAAAAATTGATTTTTTTGAAAATGCCTATTTCTTAACAGAAAAAAAAACCCGATTTGAAACCGGTTTTAAATCCAGTTTTTGTCGAATCCGGTTTACGATCCGGGGGTCTATCCGCTTTTGCGTCTGAAACTTCAAAAAGGTTTCAATCCAGTCACCGGTTTAATCCGAAACGGTTCGGTGAGAATCGGTTTTAAACAAAATCCAGTTTCCGAATCGGATTGGATCCTATGGGTCAATCCGGTTTCGGGTGCATCTCTAATAGTTTTCCCTAAAAGCTCCAAAATGCATAGATTCGTCCATAAAAGTTCATTGAAGTCTTTGCACGATCACGTTTTTCATAATTCACAACGTGTTGACTTATTTCTTCGATTAAGGAAACTTTTGATCATTCAATATGTAACATCCCGAAATTTACAGGTATTTTCGAATCCTCCCTTCATTATTATTTTGTCATTTTTAGTCCTTGGGGATGAAAGGGTGTAGCCAAGAGATGCCCTAATGGCTAGTATTGAAATTTTGGATCAAGAGGAGTATGTTGCGCGTACATAAGGGTACGATGAGTGTACTAGGCGCGCCTAGTCCGCTAGGTGTACACTTGTGTACGTTGGGCGTACTCACATCAAATTCAAACCCTAATATTTAGTGTTTGGGTGGTATATAAGTATCCTTATGAGCTCATAACCCTCTACCATTTCATCCCCCATAGTCTTGAGCTGTTTTCCCCAAACCCTAACCCCTCTATTGAGTGTATGAGCTAAAAGTGTGTGTTTTGATTAGTTGAAAAAGAAGTTGCATTGAGGAGTTGGATAAGGAAGGAAAGCTTGATGATCTGAGATTATCTTGTTATCTAGAAGCTCCAGGAGGTAAAAAACTTCTGCATTTGTGCTTATATGATGTAGATCTTGCCTTGATAGCTTTAAGACACTTTTCTTGTCCCAAAAGTCCTAATATTATGCATGTTATGTTTTGGACGTGTTAAGTTGTCCTTTTAGACCTTATGAAGGGTTCTAAGTGATAAAAATGAGGTCCCAATGGCTAGAAGTGTCCCATGGATGTGGTAGAGAGGTCTTAATGGATTAAGACCTTGCATTAAGAACTTTATGGACGTCCAAAGTCTTAAAGTTTGAGACTTTATGGTTCTAAGACACATTTGGTCAATGGATCTGGAATTTGGGCTTAAGTGCTTAAGCGTGACATCCTCATTTTCACGGCCAGAAAAGACCGATTTTGTTTATGCTTTATAAAAATCAGAGTACTTCTTTTAATAAAAATGTTGCGGAATTTGTTCCCAGTAAAACATGATAAATATGTTATCAAAGCATTTATGAATAAAAGTATTTTTATTCATTTTAAAACATTTGGGATGTCATCGTTAATACAGAAACATAATCATAAACATAACTTACATTCATTATCACTAGTGATCTATATCTCCTTAATCTCTCAGTGTAATGTGACTTCATATCAACACCTGTGATATAAATAAACTGAGTAGGTCAGGTTGGGAAACCTGGTGAGTACATAGGGTTTTCAACCCATAATAATATAATTATTGTATTTAAACAATTAAGCAATCAACCCAATTACCCATCCCCATTATCTTCTTTATTCTTAAGGATCTACCCTAAGAATCAACTATTTCTTGTTCACTCATTCCAAAGGATCATCCTAAGGAATCGATACAAAGTCCATGGTTGCCACGGTTTACACAACGGGCACTAAGTCTACATAGTCGCCAGGGTTTAGGCATCAAGTCTGCATAATCACCAAGGTTTAGGTATCAAGTCTGCATGATCACCAGGGTTTAGGCATCAAGTCTGCATGATCACCAGGGCTTAGGCATCAATTCTGCATGATCACCTAGGTTTAGAGTACATCGGGTGAACACATCGTTCAAAACACCTATAGGTTACAATTCTGCTAGTGTTCCACTGGACTGTCTAAAATAGTTCGTGGTTGGCATCCATACTCTGCTGAATGACGGGGCCATCGTTTGGGAAAAGGCTTCTCACATTGTCCACCTCTCACCCTCACCTAGTGGTCTATAACACCTCTCAACTCATCATCCAACTCATATTCCATCTATTACATCTACCAATGTTTTACCCCAACATTATCGTAGATATAAAATACATATACAGTTTAAATCATTCAAAACATGTATAAAATTGTTCATCCAGCATAGACAGCAAGTATTCAGATAATATACGCACGTAGCACGTAATGTATATATAAAATACTTCATATCTATGTATAAGATGAAAGGGACCATGCACTCACTTGAAAAGGTGGTGATTCCGAACCCAGACAGCGCTTCGCTTCTTAAAAAAAATAATTTCCTTCGACAAAACCTAGTATTATTACAAGTCGAGTTTAGTCTATTATTCGCCGAGACTAATTAATAGTCTAGCTATTATTACTATTATATAAGCGTTAAATAACACTCAATATAACTCATAATAATAGCCCAAATAATTATTTTAAGGTCCTAACAATGTTACTATAATTAAATAAAAGCTATATTAAATATAGTATAGGCGTAGCTCACTTACAACGGGTTTTTATTAAAAACCGGGCTTCGCTGTAGCAGCGTTTCCGAGCCGAAAGCTTTTCTTCTCGGAGCCGTCGGGCGCTCCGGGACTTTCTTCTCGTACTAAGGAGGTTCCCTAGACTTGGGAGGGGTTTAGGGAGGTTAGATAGAAGTTAGAGAGAGAAAGAAATGTATATGGTGTGAAGAAATAATGAAGGGTTCACCCTTTATTTATAGGGATTTTATAGTAAAGTAGCCGCTAAGTTTCGTCCGTATCTTCCGCGTACGAGCTCTGTTTTCTACGTTCTTTATATCCACGCGTTGGTATTTACGAGGACTACAACTTTCATTTAGACCTCGTCGGCTAATCATCCTTCTATCTCAGATTTACAAAAACTATATCGTATTTATCGCGCTCGAAAAGTAGCGACTAAGCTTCCTCCATATCTTTCGCATACGAGCTCCGTTTCTGACTTTATTTATATCCACGCGTTGGCATTTATGAGTACTACAACTTTCATTTAGACCCCGTTGGCTAATTCTCATTCTATCTCGGATTTATAAAACTGTATCGGATTTGTCGCGCTTAAAAAGTAGAGACTAAGCTTTGTCCATAACTTTCGCATACGAGCTCCGTTTCCGACTTTATTTATATCCACGCGTTGGTATTTATGAGTACTACAACTTTCATTTAGACCCCGTTGGCTAATTCTCATTTTATCTCGGATTTATAAAACTGTATCGAATTTGCCGCGCTTGAAAAGTAAACACTAAGCTTCGTCCATAACTTTCGCATACGAGCTCCGTTTTTTACTGTCTTTTATCGTTTAACTCCTATTAACGATATCTTCATTTCTCTTTTAGATTATTTCTGCTGAAAATTGACCGATCTAAAATTTGAATTTTCGGGCTGTGCACTATTAATATTATGCTATATCTTAGAAAAATCATAACTTCCTCATACGAAGTCAGATTTGGGTGTTCTTTTTATGGACGCTCTCGGTTTAACGTATTCTACAACTTTTGTTTAGATTGCTAAGTCTAAATCTCGTTCTATCATAAATTCACTATTTACGCTTCCCAGTATCGTGCCGGTTTCGTCGCGAAACTTTGACGGGTCATAACTTCTTCGTTATAACTCGGATTTCGGTGTTCTTTATATGTACGGAAACTTTGTAACATATACTACAACTTGGTTAAGATTATTCATTCTAAACAATCTTTTGTCGAAAAGTCGTTTTCGACCCCTATTATCTCTAAATTGACTAGCTCGGATCTACGGGCGTTACAATTATCTCCCCCTTAGGATGATTACGTCCCGGAATCATCAAAGAAACAAGGCTCACATGATGACTCCATACGTTATCTCTTCATCCTAAGTAATAACCGTAACTTTGATGTTTCTTCAAACGAGTATCTAACTCTAAGATTTCCTGACTACAGGCGGTGCCTGATCTTGGACCCGCTCCTTATCTCACGTTGGACTCCCAATTATGACCTTCAAGTCACAATCTCGATCCTTACTGGAGACTGCTTCTTCCTCTTAACAATCTTAGGATTACTACCATGGACCGATGTGTCGTATTGTAATGACCGAACATCGTATGTTGCAACATTTAGACTCGGGTCTTTTAGAGTCAAATTTCCAGAACAAACTATAACTTCCTTCATGTTCTAACCACATCTTAAAAGGCAGCATTTCTAGCTACAAGCAACTTTTCGGGATACCTCTACAAATCATTTTTTTATTTCAATCTTCCGTATTAAGTTAGATGTTACATCGAACTTGATTCTCTGAACCATATAACATACTTAGTGTAGTCGGACTCAATTTGATATGACCACTAGGGTCAGAATAACAATCATCTTCTTAGTCAATACCGAAACGATGGTAACGACATGCTTGAATAAAACGGAATGAATTATTGGCTTCTTGGTAACCTTGTGACTTTCCCTGATCCAAGCGTGAGTCCTGTTCTTCCGGTAGTATTGATGGGTTTTGAGCATTCTAACACTTCCTAAGTGTACATGCAACCCTAATAACCTTGGATCTATGTTTGTCTAATTATCATGCAAAGTTGAATTCCAAGGTTATATTCCTATCTAGCATACATGGGGAACAATTTTAACTTGAATCATAGATAGAATAACTTACCTTGTTGTTGATTGTGTTCCTTGAAACCTTGTGAGCCTAGCACCCCAAGTGTGATGCCTCAAATGCTTCACACAACACCAAATGCTCTTGGAAAGACTCTTGAGATAACACACACTTCTCAAAATCGGCCAAGCCCTCTAGTTTCTTAGTGTTCAACTTGTGTCACCAATTTTGTGGAGAATGGGACTCTTATATAGTGTTGGCACATCTAGGGTTACACCATGTAAACCCTAATGTGTCATGACTCTTCATTTCCATGACCCATGGGTTTGTAACTCCCATGGAGCATCCATGGAGCATCCTATGGGTAGAACCCAACTTGATAATCCATGGAGCCTTTTAGCCCACTATACAAGATATGGATGATTTACATAACCAACCCATATATTTAATTAGTTATCCTTTGATCACTTAATTAATTCCAAATTAATTCTTTGATCAACTAATTAAATAATATTATTAATATATTAGAACTTATAATATATTAATAATCTCCAAGTGTTATTTCTCTCATTTAGTCTATCCAATTGCATGGTGCCATGCAACCCAAATGGACCATGTCGGGTCGGGTCAAGTACAAGCCCGAAATAGTTATGGACTTCGACACCTTATCCAACAGTCTCCCACTTGGATAAGTCTAATAACTATATCTCTAGTACTTCAGGAACCGACCGGCAATCGTAGCTCTTTCAAGGTCTCTCGGAACTGAGAAGATGATGATACGCCATTTAAGATAAGTGATCATATAATCCTCTGTTCTAGATATCAGCCGGACAAATACATGGAACATGTCTTGCTTATTGTCCAGCATTTGTTTCCCGATTTCCGATTTGTTTGACATAGAACTTAATTGAACACATCAACTTAGTTCTGACCGGGCCCGGTACATAGGTCAAAACAAAATCATCGAGGGGCCCAGATACCAGCTTCTAATCCAAGAAGGAACAGATAAACTTCGACTCATATGTTTGTTCTACCACTTATTGAATTACACACAAAAGTACGTTTTATAACATCGAGTTACCAATGCGGTTTCGTACAGTCAATGCATAACCAACTTGTAAGTAACAAATCATATCTCTAGGTTTGAAGACTTATATGATATTACCGTCTCACGATCACTCGAGATAAAATTCCATGAAGTGATTCCAGTGAGTGTGGGTTGTGTCCAATGCTCAGAACTTATGAGCACTCATGATTGTTGTAGCCTTGTCCAAGACCTCTACAACCAAACATGACAGTCTTGATTCATATCTATTTCCAACATATGACCGACTGTGGAGGTTTGAATAATATGTTATACCAAACAAAATTATTCTGGAAGTCAAAACATGCAAAAGAAATATAGTAAACGATTGACAAGAGATAGCAACACTTTACTCATAAATAAAACACCTTTTATTCATCATCAAATGTCAATTACACTTTACAAATTTCCGGGTTATCTAACTACTAAATCGTATATCATCCTTCAGCCCTATGCTCCGAGCATGATGAAGATGCTTAACCCTACTCAGTCCCTTCGTGAGGGGATCTGCTGGGTTCTCATCCGATGATACCCTCTTTGCCACGAGGAGTCCTTCTTCGATCCGATGTCTGATGAAATGGTATTTTCTGTCGATGTGTCTGGATCTCCCGTGATCCCTTGGTTCCTTGGCTAAGGCAACAGCACTTTCACTATCACAGAAAATTTCCATTGGCTCTTTAATAGCTGGTACAACTCCAAGGTCTCCAATGAAGTTCTTCAGCCATATCGCCTCCTTTGCTGCTTCACTAGCTGCAATATACTCTGATTCACAAGTTGAATCTGCCACTGTCTCTTGCTTGGAACTCTTCCAAGAAATTGCTCCTCCATTTAGGGTAAAGACCCAGCCCGACTGAGAGCGGAAATTATCCCTATCAGTCTGGAAGCTAGCATCACTATACCCAACAACTCTCAAGTCATCACTCCCACCGAGGGTAAGGACCCAGTCCTTAGTCCTCCGTAGGTACTTGAGGATATTCTTTACCGCAGTCCAGTGTGCCTTGCCAGGGTTCGCCTGATACCTGCTAACCATGCTCAAGGCAAAAGCTACATCGGGTCGAGTACACGTCATAGCATACATGATCGATCCTACAGCCGAAGCGTAAGGTGTTCGACTCATTTCTGCTATCTCAGCCTCAGTGCTAGGGCTTTGTGTCTTACTCAATCTGGTGTTACTCTGGATGGGTAACTCTCCTTTCTTGGAATCCTGCATGCTGAATCTCTTCAGCACCTTGTCCAAGTAGGTACTCTGACTAAGTCCAATTAGTTTTTTACTCCGATCTCTCAAGATTCTTATCCCTAGAATATAGGCAGCTTCACCAAGGTCCTTCATAGCGAAACACTTCCCAAGCCAGGATTTTACTTCCTGCAGGGTTGGAATGTCGTTTCCTATGAGTAGTATGTCATCCACATACAATACCAAAAAGCTGACTATACTCCCACTAGCCTTGACATACACACAAGATTCATCTTCACTCCTAGAAAAGCCAAATTCCTTGACCTTTTCATCAAAGCAAAGATTCCATCTGCGAGGTGCTTGCTTCAATCCATAAATGGATTTCTCAAGCTTACACACTCTATTAGGGTACTCGTTGCTGACAAAACCCTCTGGCTGACTCATGTAAACATCTTCAGCCAACTTTCCATTAAGGAAAGCGGTTTTGACATCCATCTGCCATATTTCATAGTCATGAAATGCAGCTATGGCTAACAGAACCCGAATAAACTTAATCTTGGCTACCGGAGAAAATGTCTCATCATAATCCACTCCAGGAATTTGAGAGAAGCCCTTTGCAACCAGTCTAGCCTTATAAGTGTGTACTTTACCATCCATGTCGGTCTTCTTCTTGAAGACCCATTTGCACCCTACTGTCTTACGACCTGGTACATTTTCAACCAAGTTCCAAACTTGATTGTCATACATGGATTGTATCTCGCTATCCATAGCCTCTTTCCATTTAGCAGACTCGGGGCCTGCCATGGCTTCCTCGTAGTTGTTAGGTTCATCTTGACTTACTAGTGTCTCATCACTAATAAGTGTCTCACCTTCTGCAGTCATATGGAATCCATAGTAATGCTCAGGTGCACTCCTAACTCTCGTGGAACGTCTCAGAGGTACAGATTTGTCAATTGGCTCAACAGGAGTTTCCTCCTCAAGTTGAGGGCTAGAGTTTGAAGTTCCTTCACCGCTTGATTCTTGAATTTCTTCAAGATCAATTTGCCTCCCACTGTCTCCTTGGCTTATAAACTCTCTTTCTCGAAAGACACCTCTTCTTGCTACAAAGACCACATTTTCACTAGGTCTGTAGAAGAGGTAACCAAAGGATCGCTGTGGGTAACCGATGAAAATACACCTCTCGCTTCGAGGTTCGAGCTTATCATGAGTCTCGCGTCTCACGAAAGCTTCGCAACCCCAAATCTTGATGTGGTCTAGTTTAGGTACTTTACCAGTCCACATCTCGTGAGGAGTTTTGGCAACTTTCTTTGTAGGGACTAGATTAAGAATATGGGCGGCAGTCTCTAAGGCATACCCCCAGAATGAGATTGGTAGCGTAGCTCGACTCATCATGGAACGAACCATATCTAGCAAGGTTCGATTACGCCTCTCAGCCACACCATTCAACTGTGGTGTCCTGGGAGGTGTCAATTGTGAGACTATCCCACATTCCCTTAGATAGTCGAGGAGCTCTGAACTAAGATACTCACCACCACGATCGGATCGAAGCATCTTAATGTTCCTGCCTAATTGATTCTCGACTTCCTGTTTAAATTCCTTAAACCTCTCGAAAGTCTCTGACTTATGCTTGATCAAGTAGACATATCCATATCTACTATAATCATCAGTAAAAGTCAAATAATAACGATTAGCATCCCTTGTGGCATGTTTGAATGGTCCACACACATCCATGTGTATAAGGTCCAACAAACCTTCACCCCTCTCACATGAACCTGTGAAGGGTGACTTTGTCATTTTTCCAAGTAAGCATGATTCGCAACTATCATCTGACTTTAGGTCAAACGACTCCAAGACTCCATCCTTTTAGAGTTGGCCTATGCGCTTCTTGCTTATATGTCCAAGACGACAATGCCATAATGATGCTTTATCCAAGTTATTATTAGTAGAATCAATACACAAAACATTATTTCCTAAGTTATCAACAACAGATACAGCTTCATACACACCATCACAAGGTAATGCTTTAAAATAAAGAATATTATTAAAGAAAGCATCAATAGAACCAACTTCATTATTAAATGAAAAGGTAAACCCTTGTTTGTACAAAGCATGGAAGGAAATAATATTTCTTGCCATTCCTGGCGAATAACAACACTTATTCAGATCTAAACTAAACCCACTACTTAGCGATAAAGTATAAACTCCAATCTTGGTAACAGGTATAGCTTTCCTATTCCCCATGATCAAGTTTATCCTTCCTTGCTCCACATCCTCACTTCTTCTTAGTCCCTGCAAGTCACAACAAATGTGAATACCACACCCGGTATCAAGGACCCAAGAATTAGAATGGGGTGAGTTATTAGAAATGATAGTGTAAATACCTGCATGGTTGGGTTTAACTTTCCCATCCTTCACATCTTGCTGGTATTTTGGGCAGTTCCGCTTCCAATGAGCTTTTTCATGGCAATAGAAGCATTCAGCCTCTTTTGGGTCAGAAGAAGGAGTAATGAAACCTTTCTTGGTTCCACTTGAAGAAGAGCCATCAAGGGTCCGAGCCTTGGTACCCTTCGAAGATCTCTTTCTCTTCCTCCATCGATTCTTCCCAATTGCCAAAACCGGAGTAGAGTTTTGAGTAGGAGTGATAGCAACCGACTTCCCCTTAAGACCTGATTCTGCGGTCTTGAGAAGTCCCTGAAGTTTGCTGAGGGTGACTTCTTCCTTGTTCATGTGATATGTCATGCGGAATTGATCATAGCACGATGGTAAGGAATGCAAAATAATATCTATTGCAAGATCCTCCGGGAAGTTCACATTAAGCTTCAGCAAACGATCCACATACCTTTGCATTTTCTGCATGTGGCTCGTGACGGATTCCCCGTCCTTCATCATGGTTGTTATCATGGAGCAGATGATTTCATACCTCTCTTGTCTTGCACTTTGATGGTATCTTTCCATCAAATCTTGGTGTATGTCATAAGGGTAGAAATCCTCATAAGACTTTTGGAGTTCCGCTGTCATCGTGGCCGTCATGATGCAAGCCACTTTCGTAGCATCCCTTTCATGTGCCCGAAATTCAGCGATCTCCTGAGGAGTTGCAGTGGACTCATCAATCTCCTTAAGCTCCTTGTCAAGGACATATTCTTTGTCCTCGTAGCGGGTAATCATCCTGATGTTTCTGATCCACTCATTGAAGTTGGATCCATCAAAGGTGACTTTCCCACACAAGTTCATAAGGGTAAAGGAGCCATTAGGATTAGAGCCAGAAGCATTGTTGAAAGACATCTGAAGGAAAGAGGACAAGATTAGTTTAGATATAAGAGGGTCCTTAATAAAACACCCAAATGTATTATTAAGGCTAGGATCCAATCACAATATAATATAACTTAGAAGAGGTATGCCGTAATCTAAGCTATATCATATTTGAAAGGTAGGTGAATGACGATTCACCAATTTCCACCACGAAAACCGCAATATTTTAGTATTAGGTTTTTGAATGGTTCTTAGAAATTCCTAGATTCTTTGAGATTCAATGAACTTTTCAAAGGCATGTTTCAATCTCGAGTGTGCCCTCCAAGTTTTGTGACTGGGATACCGAGGATCACAAAACGAGGTGTGAAGTAACCATGCAAATCACTTGGTACCCTTAAAGTTTATCACTCAATCGATGTGCCGGTTAACCACACACGCTCCATCGATACTATAATAAACCCTAAGTCACCCTTTACCTACCTTGTTAAGTCCAAGTTAGTGTGCCGGTTAACCACACACGCTCCACCAACGACTTAATCAAAGTGTAAAGTGTAATTTCATGGAATAGCACCTTATTCACATTTTTCCTAAAGTAACTAAGATTGGGAATTTAATAAAACATTTAGTTACTTTATAATATTCATCATACTTTGAATGAGAATTAATAAGTCCTTGTCTTACCCGTTCGGCTAACGACCCTTCACCGATCAAGCAAGCGGTGGGTGAGAGTGGACACCCATTAAGTCACCATTTTATAGGCAACAACCTTATACCCACCTTATAGACCGGCTTCGTGAATGAGGCGTACTAGCGGTAAGACGACTTTGTTCTTATACATATATATATAATTATTAAATCATAATAATATAAGTATAAGGGTTGAATTTTAACTTTTAAAATTCTAGGGGTTGGAACTAAAGTTTTAACTTAACTTTACTTGTTCCAAAACTTGAGGGCAAGTTTTGTAAACTTTCAAAACTTTTCATTTCTTGTAACTTATGAGTTTAATAGAGTAATAAAATGAGGACTTTTCATTTTTCCTAACTCTTGTGTTCTTTTAATGGTTTTTTTAATCCAAGAGACTTTTGGTTTTCCATAACTTGAGGACAAGTTATGGACTCCATTAAAACACATTATGATCATGAATTAATCTACCACATAGGTTACAAATAATTCCTATGATCATCTAAACATCATAAGAACAAGAATATGAATATGAACACTTTCAAGAATCAAAATCACATTTAATCTTTGTAATTTTGATAACTAGTTGTTGTAAATGAGTTAGAAAAGACATTACACCTTCTAAAACAAGTTTTCAAGTACCAAAACATTTTAGGGTAATGATTCTAATCCATTTCCAGCAACTCAAGTCGAAATTCTGCACTCTGTCGACCCTACTCGCCGAGTGCATAAACCTACTCGCCGAGTAGGTTGAAGATACACATGAACTTGACGAGTCCTCCCCATGGATTCGCCGAGTCCATCAGTCAGACAGCAGAATTTTTGACTTTCTTCAACTTTTAAGCACAAATAACAAACAAACAAGCCTAGGCTCTGATACCACTGATGGGTTTTGAGCATTCTAACACTTCCTAAGTGTACATGCAACCCTAATAACCTTGGATCTATGTTTGTCTAATTATCATGCAAAGTTGAATTCCAAGGTTATATTCCTATCTAGCATACATGGGGAATAATTTTAACTTGAATCATAGATAGAATAACTTACCTTGTTGTTGATTGTGTTCCTTGAAACCTTGTGAGCCTAGCACCCCAAGTGTGATGCCTCAAATGCTTCACACAACACCAAATGCTCTTGGAAAGACTCTTGAGATAACACACACTTCTCAAAATCGGCCAAGCCCTCTAGTTTCTTAGTGTTCAACTTGTGTCACCAATTTTGTGGAGAATGGGACTCTTATATAGTGTTGGCACATCTAGGGTTACACCATGTAAACCCTAATGTGTCATGACTCTTCATTTCCATGACCCATGGGTTTGTAACTCCCATGGAGCATCCATGGAGCATCCTATGGGTAGAACCCAACTTGATAATCCATGGAGCCTTTTAGCCCACTATACAAGATATGGATGATTTACATAACCAACCCATATATTTAATTAGTTATCCTTTGATCACTTAATTAATTCCAAATTAATTCTTTGATCAACTAATTAAATAATATTATTAATATATTAGAACTTATAATATATTAATAATCTCCAAGTGTTATTTCTCTCATTTAGTCTATCCAATTGCATGGTGCCATGCAACCCAAATGGACCATGCCGGGTCGGGTCAAGTACAAGCCCGAAATAGTTATGGACTTAGACACCTTATCCAACAAGTATATGCATCTATTACCTTTCACACCTACTCATACTCATCCCAAGTATTGTCTCGCAGTCCCCAAGTCACCATATAGGAAAATCACATAACAGTTTAACACATCAGATAACAAAATGAAGGCTTTATTATTTCTTGAAACTATTACATAGGTTTTCAAGTTCACCCTAGACTATGCCTCTAATAGGCTACATCATATGGTTCCATCTTTTTGGCTACCTTATAGCTTGATCTTCGGTTATGAATTACTCATCCTTGGTTCCTCGCATTATTTTCTGCTTCGTCGAGGATCATGTGGAATGCTCTTGGCCTTGGTGGCGTGTTTGGCCTTGCTGCCTCGTTTTTCTTTGGGCGGTCCCTAGAAATATGACCTTCTTTGTTACATCCATAGCACACCTTCTTGTTGGACGCACACTTGCTGGCGTAATGCCCTGTCTTTCCACATTTGTAGCAAGTCACCTCCTTGCTACATTTCCCGAAGTGCTTCTTTTTACACTTCTTGCACCACTTGGTTTCACCTCCTCCTCCTCCTTCGGTCTTTGACAATTTCCTTTCTTTTTTGGATTTTGAAGATCCTTCATGCTTCCTTTTCTCGCCAACTTCCGCTCTCTCCAGATTCTTTTCCCTAATCTGGGTTTCATAATTCCTAGCTGCCCAGATGGCTCCTTTCAAAGTGGTTGCTTGCTTGACCATTGGTCCAAGGTCTGCTGGTAATCCATGGGCAAACTTGTTGACCTTGGAGAGCTCAGTTGGAACTAGGTAAGGAACAAGCTTCATTTTCTCCGTAAAACTTTGGGCTAGTTGGTTTGGACCCTTGTTGGAATTTCTGAATAGATGTATTTTGAGCCAATTTTGGGAATGGACTTTAGGATGAGGCCCAATTAGGGAGTTGGGCCCAATTTGGAAAATTGGGCCAATTATGGGCCTTATATATTGGGCTTTTGGATTAAGGAATTAGTGTTGGGCCTTAGCCAAGATTAGTATTCAACTGCTGACTTAGTGTTGTTTATTGTGATGGTTTGGGATTCTTGATGAGTCAGCAGTCAGAGATTTCAGTACAATTATGCATCGTGATGTGAGTTCTTATCACTATATCAACAAGTTCTAAGGCACCAAGGCCGACCCTTTTTTGATTGTATCCTGGTTATAGGATGATGCTAGGTTTAATGATCTGTTAGATTTGTATCTTGGTTGTAGAATGATGCTATGTTTAGTGATCTGTTAGATCGGTATCCAGGTATATATGATGATGTTATGATTAGTGATCTGTTAGATCTATATTACTATTTGTACATGCTAGCTAGCGTATGATATTTATGTGTTGATTGTGTGATTATGGGTGGGTTGAGGCGGTCCTGCTTTGTGGTCTAGACCAACATAACCAGGGTGGGACGGATAGATTGAAGGCCCATCGGGGTGTACCAGTTAGGTCGAAGGTCCGGAGAACGGTCCAGACAGGTTGAAGGTCGGTAGGGTGGACCTGACATGTTGAAGGTTCTGAGAGTAGGCCAGATAGACTGAAGTCCTGGTGAGGGCGGTCCAGTCATACTGTAGACTCTATATGCATCGTGTTTGTTATGATATTTTCTAGTTTGTATGGTGTTGGTATTTTGGGGGAACTCACTAACCTTCGGGCTTACAGTTGCTGATTTTGTTTCAGGTACTTCGGATGATAGTGGGAAGGCGAAGGCTTGATCGTGCACCTCCTCACATTTTATGAATTTGATTTCTGGGATTCTCTGACATTAATCTATTTTGAAAACAATTTGTAATAACTAATGGTTTTTAGATGTTTGAAAAAGTTTTAAATTTGCTTGAATTTTATGGAGGTTACACATTAGCATCAATCATCGATTTCCAGCTCCATTAAGCTCCTATAATGCATCAAAGCTGCTTCCAAAAGCTTCCAGAATACTACTCCCTTCGAAATACCTGAAAATGACATAAAAATATAAGTAGTATGGGAATTTTGGTGATGAGTTTACCATTATTTACAATAATGCACATGTAAAAGCATAGAATGTGATATAAAATACTAATAAAAACTAATATAAAAGATGCATAAAATAGAATCTAACACTTCACCAAATATTAAGGAGCTTTCTTCTTCTTCTAAGAACTCTCAAAGACTCCCGACTTTAAGGAAACAATGCAATAGAGGTTAGAGATTTTCGAGATGGAAGGCTTCTGGGGACGGAGGTTGACCATTAGGGAAACCCTAGCACTTAGAGTCATTATACAAGGTGTAAGACCTGAGGTTTGGGTTTTTAGTCCAGCCGTCACCGTGTCGTGGCCAATCCTTAACCGTGTCTCTACTTAATGATGTGGCCCGCGTCGGGCCACAACATAGGGTTTATTCCCAAAATCCTCGATGCAAAGCCCTTAAGTCTTATAGCTTATCAACTCAAAAAATGAGTGCTACACATCACTATTTTTAATTTAGTTAAATTAGAAAATATAAAATAAAATAGACATAACATTTTTTTTTTAATTTTTGTTATTCTTTAAAATAAATTTTTACTAATTTAAAACAAAAAAATAATAAAATAATATTAAAAATATCATAATTAAAAAACCATAATACCATAAAACATAAATTAAATCCTAAAACGACAATTAAAATGAAAATAAATACTAAAAGTACTACAAAAAACAAACGATCTATGTTGAGTAACATGCCATGTTGTCACTTAAAATAATCCAAAACTAATCGTCAAAAATATAACAATCTATGTTGAGTAACATGCCTATTTTTGAAAGTGTTAGTGTACTCTCGCTAACACCACTTTTTCAACTTCGGATCATTCTACACATACAACTACCTAGGAATAATATCCATTTTCAAAAAATTGAATCGAAATGAGAATGAAATATGAAGAGGAAATTGGAATGCAATTGAAAAGAAGAAGATGTGTGGTTTTGAAATGATAGAAAAAATATTTATAATGGTATAAAAGGAATTATAAAAATATTGCAAATGTAGTTGTTGGAGGCGGGTTCCACATCCCGCATGAAGGTTCTTCTGATGATATCTTCCAAGCTCAGATCCATCACCCTAACGATATTGACAATACTGCAGTCTACCCGCTACTCGCTTCTGATACCGTCTACCTTTAGTCACCCTCACTTAGGGGTGTAAACGAGACGAACCAACTTGTACTCAATTTAATCGAGCTGAGATCGAATTCGAGCTACCCGAGAATCTAATCAAGTTAAGCTTGAGTTGTAAAATACTCAGCTCGTAAAGCTCGCGAGCTTAATCGAGTACTAGTAAATTATACCCTTTCGGGCTTAGGGATTTATATATATTTTTAAATATTTTGTAATTACTAAAAAACATTTTAAGGCTTTTAACCCTTTTAGGCGGCAATTCAATTTTTAGAACGTATCCTAACCCTAAGTCCTCCCAATCAGTACCCACAACTCCACGAGCCACGATGGATGAAATAGGCAGTACACAATATGACTACTTCTCACCATCATCCCTTCCAGTAGCTGCCATTGCCGGTCTATCGCTGCTAGTACCTTCCATCGTCTTCGTGCTCCACCGCCAGTCTGTGGCTTCTAATAACTCTCATTTTTTTTACATATTTTGCTTGCTTAGCTTTAGTCTTGGTAAAAAGTAACAAATCAGTATTGATGTCTTTGTCCTTTCTTACTAAAATGTTGGAATCCTTGTTGTATAACAGATACCGATTTTTTTTATCCTTTTTCATCCTAACTTCAATCAGTGTGAGAGCTATGAAATCAATACTAATATCTTTTTTTCTTTCTTATTCAAATGTTGGAATCCTTGTTATATAATAGATTATTGTGTAATGTGTTTAGTGTATTACACCTAACAGTCTCTTTTTTGTTTGAACTTTGTATCAGCCACCAGGGATCAACCAATCAACTGTTTTTTGTTGGTTATAATTCAAAATAGATACTATAATACAAATTTAAAGTACTATAATAAGTTAATAACTATTGTTTCATTATACCATTGATATATTTTGCTACTATAATACATATTTTCTACGTATTGTAGATGGAACCATATACAACTCCTAAAGTTTCATCAACTCCATCTTTAGGGCAAAAAATTTCTGTAAATGACGGATGCACCAATGGCAATAGTACTACAGAAAATACACAGGAAGAAAGTTCCCATTTTGAAAGGAAGAAAAGGGCAAAACTTCTCCAGTATGAGATTATTTTAAAGTAATTGACATCCTGATGGGACTAAGAAAGCAGAGTGTAAACATTATAAAAGTGAAATCTCCATATTAGTAAGCTCAAGCACTAGTCATTTGGGACGAAACTTGCTCAAATGTATCCCAAAGGGACTTTATGACAAACAACAACAAAAGATAAATTTCCAAGTAGTTGACTCAAGAAGTAATTCACAACATGTCACTGCCGCCCTTACCGATGAAAAGTATGATACGATGAAAATGAGAGAGTCAATTGCGCATTGGATACCTATGCATGGACATCCTTTCATAATTGTTGTGGATGAGGGATTTAGCATGATGCAAAAGCATGGAATGCTTGAGTGGGAATTTGTCTCACGTGTCTCCATAAAAAAATGTGTGTAAAAGTTTTTGAGATAGAAAAGAAGAATCTGAAGGATTTATTGAAATCCATTTCAAAGACTAATGTAACAATAGATATGTGGAAGTCTACTAATCAGAAGATCGAGCACATGGTTCTTATAGGCCATTTTGTCTATTCTAATTGACATTTACATAAGCATTTTCTTAGCTTTATTCACTTACCTCCTCCTCATCGTGGGCTTGAGATTGCTGATAATCTTTACAAGTGTTTGAAGGGTTGGTGCATTGAGAGTAAGGTGTTAACTATTTCGGTAGATAATGCATCAAATAATGACTCGGCTATTAGGATCTTAAGTGAAACTTTTTCATGGGTTAAGAAGTTTCCTTGTGGAGGAAAGATGTTTCATGTACGCTATTGTGCACACATCTTGAATCTTATGGTTCAAGATGGACTTTCTAGAATTGGTAATATTATTGAGGATAAACATGACACTGTCACGTTTATCAATCAAAATGAAGGAAGACTTCAATTGTTTTATGAGATTATACAACAATTACAATTGCCACATAGAAAGCTTATTCTTGAATGCAAGACAAGATGGAATTTAACATATGAGATGTTCGTTGTAATCAAAATTAAAGAGGTGTTTCCAATATACAAAGAAAGTGATTCATGTTACCTTAGTTGTCCCAATAATGAAGATTGGTTGAAGACGGAAAAGATATGTGAGATTTCAAAAGTTTTTTACTCTATAACGAACATTATCTCTAGTAGTAAGTATCCGACTTCAAACTTATTTCTTAATGAAGTTTATAGAATCAAAGTTTTGTTGGATAAGAAATTTCAAGATCCTAACGAAGATAAGTTTGTTCATGACATGGTTGGGTGCATGAAACATAAATTTGATAAGTATTGGGGAGAGTGCAAGTGTGAAACTTAATGATGTCGGTTGATGAGGGTTATTGAGTTTTGCTTTCCTAGGATGTATCCCGAACATGAAACTCATGAAAATATAGACGAAGTGAAAAAAAGCTTTATATGAGTTGTATGGAGAATATGTGGATGATTACTACTCTATGAATGTTCTCACGTTTATGCATTTCAGAAAGAGAAGAAACAACGAAGATCAATCTTCTCATTCCATGACAGATATATAAGAAGTAAGTATATTTATAATGTTTAGAACTATAAATTTGCTGTTGATTTTTGCTCTCTCTAGGTTAAGTTGTTTTTTTTGTGTTGCTGCTGTGTGGAAGGTTAATTTGTTTTTTTTTTTTTTTATGGTTATATGTGTAGTATTTTTTTATTATTTTATTATTATTATTATTATTGTTAGTTGTTATTTTAACAGGTACAAGAGACTTTTTTGGTGCTGAAATGGTGCTTTTTATGTCTATAATTTATTTTTTTGCTACTCTTGAAAAAGTTGTTGAATATTGAATGGATATTATTATATTGCATTGAATAATGTTTATTTTTAGTGTTTTGGATATATGTAAATTGCAATGACATATATGGTTATTGTGATTTTTTTGCTAGTTTGGACAACATAAAAGTATATGAAATGTTAATCAATTTTTGATTTTTTTTAAAAAAAATTTAGTCTAGCCGAGCTCGATACTCACTAGCTTAAATTTTAAGCTCAAGGCGAGTTTAAGCCGAGCTTCGAACTCTAGTATGTTAGACGAGTCAAGATTCAAACCTGGTAATATTCGGCTCGATTCGATTCGTTTACACCCATCCCCTCAATGACAACTTTTATTCCATATATATACAATCACATATATTCTATAAATATTTATCCTTATTGATTACACCCGCAGTCTCGCACAGCAACGCCTGATATTTACCCTCACTCGCAACTTTTACATTCATATATACAATCGCATATATTTTTATCAATACTTATCTTTATTAGTTTCATATAAGTCTAAAAAAATTTATCAACCTCATTAAATTGCTTTGGACTGCTTACGAAAATTTCAAACTATTACATAACCCTTTTTAACTTTGAGGGTGAAAGTCAAATTAAGTTGCTCGTGACTGTTTTATTGACCATTAATGTATTCTTTTTTGTTATGCAACTCGTGATCTCATGTAACAACTTTTTTTGTTCTTAAACGACTCATTGAATGTTTTCTAGAAAACGGATGAAAAACATCCGATAATCGACAAAGAAATTGCTATGTATAAGCAAGCTAGACAAATTATACAATCAATAACGCTTTAGAGAACGATTAATAAATGATATCATCCATACCACCCAAAATTAATACATATGATATGTTTTTAATTTAAAAAAGTTATATGAGATAACTAGGCAAAATTTCATGTGTTGTGTCACGTTAAAATTATTTATATAATTTGATAAATATGTTGTTGAAAATGATTAGTCATTAACATTAATTATTAAAGAATATTTTGCATACTAAGTTGATGTATACTTCTTTCAATATTTGTAAATAACATATATTATAATTATATTTTGCAACGTTTTCTACTTACAGCTTATGCAAATAAAATTATATATAATTATTAATTTAGTGTTACTTTTAACTATTATTATTATTTATTAATTAAAAAATCACTTATTTGATTTGGTATTATTTTTTTTAATATTGTTATGGTTAATTATTTTAAAGATAAATTATTTAGACAACGTTAATACCTACGGAAACACATTTAGATGAAATCAATTAATATCTAAAATGTAAGAGAAAATAAAACATAATAATAATACAAATATTACTTGTTTCAAATATATTATTATGGAAAATGACTTCATAAGTATTAGAGGGTGGATAATTTATTATGTTAGTATTTACTAACCACATAATATTCTTTCATATATATATATATATATATATATATATATATATATATATATACAGAGAGAGAGAGAGAGGTGGGTTCAATTGAGAAAATAAAAAAGGTTGAGAATGGGGGAACCATTCTCAGCCACTCATTTAATCTAAGCATAAAAGACACGGTGGCAAACTTGTAAATATCGTAATAACCTTCAATCTCAAATACGTAACTATAGAGAATTCAATAACTGTTCGTTCATCATCAAAATTTTTCCTCCAACATTCAATAATCATCCAGATTTCTTCAACTAAACCGAAATTTCTTCGCTGTTCATGAAATTGGAATCAGAGTTCTGGACTCGCAGTCACAGTCGACATTGAGGGACTTGGAATCGGTACTCACAGGTTCCCAATCGGATTTTCGGAAATCAAAATCAAATTGAGAAATCGATCAGAGATAGGATGTTGCATCTGAAGTCGAAATCGGAAGTATATGATGATTTGGAATTGATAACTTGATGTTTTTAACATTTTTAAAATAGTTAACTTGTTTGCACCCCAACTGTTTGATGAAATGCATAAACTAAATTACCACATTATATTCACATATGAATATGTTTTCTCACCTGAATCAGTATAGGATTATTAAAAACACAAAACAAATATGCAAGTCTGTATGTTATTCATATATGAATAACATACAAAAATTATATATATTTGTCAAAATACCTTCAATATTCATAAGTGAATATACCTTGTAATATTCATATGTGAATATACTGTGTAATATTCATAAGTGAATATATCATCTAATATTCACAAGTGAATATACTCTGTAATATTCACATGTGATATACCATGTAATACTATGTAATATTCACATATGAAATATCATTTAATACTCATAAGTGAATATACCATCTAATATTCACAAGTGAATATACTATGTTAATATTCACAAGTGAATTCATCATCCAATATTAAAATATGAATATACTATGTTTATTATATGCTATATTCATACATGAATGATACTTAAATTGTAAAAAAAATCATACTTTTTATTCATAAGTGAATAACGAATGTACTGTAATAAAACCTGATGCATTGTTATTCATTTATGAATAACGATAGCTGAAAATATATATAAAAAAAAAAAAAAAAAAAAAAAAAAAAAAAAAAACTTTATTTTATCTTAAAATTATATCAATATGGATGTCTATTTGTAGAGAATAAAAAATCATGAATTTTGGTATATTTAAAATCATTTTTTGATAAAAATAGCTTATAAGAATTAAAAAAAAAAAAAAAGAAAAAAAAAACTATGTTTTTTTATATATTAAAGTAATGATTAGCATAGTTTAAGGAAATATGTTATGTTGGAAAACACATGTGCATTCGTTTCTCATTTCCGCCGGTACGTTGGAGACTTTTGCGGCAAAAATAAATGATTGACTGAGAATGATTCCCCCATTCTCAACCTTTTTTTTTCTCAATTGAACCCTCTCCTATATATATATATATATATATATATATATATATATATATATATATATATATATATATATATATATATATATATATATATATATATATATATATATATATATTATCCCTCGTCTTAGAACATTATCATTATATACGTATTAGTTATATATTTTATTTATTTAATTATTTATTTTGACTAATAATCTAATATATTAAATACATAAAATAAAAATCATTATTTGTATAAAAAAATATATTTAAAAACATCTTTAAGTCAATTAAAATGACACATCAAAGAATTTGAAAAATATTTTTAAAACAATAAAATGAGGAGACTTTATAACACATATCAAACATGTACGATAAATGCATGTCTGATTATTAGAAAAAAAAGTTTTGAAAAAATTATTACAGTAAATAAGAATTTTCATTAAAATTTTTTATTAATATGATAAAATAATTATGATGTTCTTATATTTATATTTAGAATAAGATCGTTTGAACCTTAATTTTTCATGACTTTACACGAGGGCATGTCATAAACATTACTCACCTTAATTTTTAATGAATTTCTGATAGGTTTTGAGCATAACTACAAATCATATGTGATCATGCAACCCTAATGCTTTGGATATAGGTTTTCACTAGTTGAACATGCAAACTTGAATACAAAAGAGAAACCCTAATATGCATCTATAATAATCTAAATTAACCTAAAGATAGGGTTTAGATACATACCTCAATTGTTATGTACTAATAATAATTAATCCTTGTAGATCTTGAACCCTAGAGAACAAGTGCCTCAAATATGACACCTCTAATGACTTACAAACACTTTATGCAAGATAATGAGATGAGAGAGAAGGATATTGCTCTTAGAAATCGGCTCTACTAGGGATAGCAGCAAGTGGTCAAAAATCCAAGGGGTTAGGCTCCTTATATAGTTGAGGCTGTTAGGGTTTGCTGGAGAAAACCCTAATTACCTACTTATGGCCTAAGTAGCCAATAGACTCCTTATCATGAAGCCTTGGACGAAAACTTATAGGGCCTCCCTATAATTTTCGTCCAATCTTTTCTAAAGAGTCTGGTAGCCCAATTTCACAACTATCAATAAATTGCAAAACAACCCTGATCAGTTCCTTTAATCCAAAAATTAATTCCAAATTAATTTCTGATTAAATACTAACTAATAATATGATTTCTAATTAATATATTATTCACATAACATATTAATAAATCTTTTTATACACCAATTTATTATTCCAAATAATAAATTCAACCTCTCTCTCTCTCTCTCTCTCTCTCTCTCTCTCTCTCTCTCCCCCCCCCCAATAGTCATCCTGTCAAATTGCAAGAATGAAGGCAACCCAAAAGGACCGTGCTACTATTAATTCAAGTATATACCAATTATAGTTATCGGCTTAGACATCTAATCCAACAGTCTCCCACTTGCATAAGTCTAATAACAATAATTGCAAGTACAGTTTCAAAAATTGACTAGCACATTGTAGCTCTCAAAAGCTGATGTCGAACTCTAACACAATCAGTTACGTGTCCTAAGATAAGGGATCAGATAATCCTCCGTTCTACAAGATATCATGTGGACAAACGACATGGAATATAATCATTCTCATTGTCCAACAATTTGTTTCCCAATTTCTTATTTGTAATGACAGAGAACTTAATTGAACACATCAATTTAGTCCTGACCGGGATTGACACATAACTCAACACCAAATCATTGAGGGGCCTAAGATATCGCTTTTTCCCTTTTAGGGCAAAAAGGAACAACTAAATTTTGTCTTATATGTTTGTACTATTTACTCATCAAATCGTACACATCAATACGTTTTATAACATCAAGTTACTGATTCGTTTGGACATTATCAATGCACAACCAACTCGTAAACAACAACTCGTATACCTCAGTTTAAAGATTATACGATATTATCGTCTCAGAATTACTCGTGATAAATTCCGTGAAGTAATTCACCGAGCGTGAGTTTAATCCAATACTTAAATCCCCATTTCAAAAGTATTCATGAATTTTGCAGCAAACCATTGCCACGTCTAAACCCAATTCACGACAACCTTAATTCACTACTTACTTGCAAAGTATGATCGATTATGGATAATTTGAATAATCTAATTATCCGGGAAGTAAAACATGCAAAGGTGAAACACAATGATAAACAATCAACAAAAGATAGTAAACAATGCTTATAAATAAATCTCCATTACCTAATCATCAAATGTAAATTACATTTATATTGTTACAAGTTTCTAAGTATCTATTTAATCACTAAAACTAATATCATCCTTCAGACCAATGCTCCTCGCATGTTGAACATGCTTGATCCTACTCAGACCCTTTGTGAGGGATCTGTAGGATTCTCTCCTGATGATACCCTATTAACAACGATGAGTCCTTCTTGTACTCGATGTTTGATAAAATGATATTTTATGTCGATATGTATTGATCTACCATGATCTCTCGGTTCCTTGGTTAAGGCAATCGCTCCTTCATTATCACATAAAATCTCCATAGGCTCCTTTTCTGGTTAGCACTACTCCAAGGTCTCCAATGAAGTTCTTCAACCATACAACCTCCTTTGACGCTTCGCTCGCTGCAATGTACTCTGATTCACAGGTTGAATCAACCACTGTCTCCTACTTGGAACTTTTACTCCTCCATTGAGTGTAAACACCCAACCAGACTTAGAACGAAAGTTGTCTCTGTCTGTCTGAAAACTGGCATCACTATACCCAATAACTCTTAAGTTATCACCGCCACCAAGCATAAAGATCCAATCCATCGTCCTCCGCAGATACTTAAGAATGTTCTTAAGCGCTATCCAGTGAGCTTTACCCGAATTTCCTTGATATCGACTAACCATGCTCAAAGCAAAGGCCACATTAGGTCGATTACATGTCATAACATATATGATCGATCCAATGGCGGAAACATATGGAACTCGACTCATTTCCTCTATCTCGGCATCTGTACTCGGACTCCGAGTCTTACTCAGTTTGGTATTGCTTTGGATAGGTAACTCTCCTTTTTTGGAATTCTCCATGCTAAAACATTTTAGCACTTAATCCAAATATGTGCTTTGACTAAGTCCAATTAGTCTTCTACTCCTATTTCTTAAAATCCTTATTCCCAGAATATAAGCAGCCTCTCCCAAATCCTTCATAACGAAACACTTTCCAAGCCAGGACTTAACTTCCTACAAGGTTGGAACGTTGTTTCCTATGAGTAGTATGTCATCAACATACAATACTAGAAAGCTGATTATACACCCACTTGCTTTGACATATACACAAGACTCATCCTCACTCCTAGAGAAACCAAACTCTTTGACTTTCTCATCGAAGCAAAAATTCCATCTGCGAGAAGCTGGTTTCAATCCATAGATTGATTTCTCAATCTTACACACTCTATTGGGGTACTTAGCATCCAGAAAACCCTCTAGATGACTCATGTAAACATCCTCAGCCAACTTTCCATTAAGGAAAGCGGTTTTGACATCCATTTGCCAAATTTCATAATCATGAAATGCAGCTATGGCTAACATGACCCTAATAGATTGATTCTTAGCCTCTGGTGAGAAGGTCTTGTCATAGTCAACCCATGGGGTTTGAGTAAAGCCCTTTGCAACCAGTCGAGCCTTGAAAGTGTGTAACTTTCCATCCATGTCGGTCTTCTTCTTGAAGATCCATTTGCACCCAACTGTCTTACGACCTGGCACATTATCAACTAAATTCCAAACTTGGTTGTCATACATGGACTTGATCTCGCTGTATATTGCCTCTTTCCACTTGGCAGACTCAGGGCCTGCCAGAGCTTCCTTGTAGTTAGAAGGCTCATCAAATTTACTAGTGTACTATCACTGATAAACGTATCACCATCTGTAGTAATATGGAAACCATAAAACTCAGGTGTCATTGTAACTCGAATGGAACATCTAAAAGGTAATGACTCGTCAATAGGTTCAACAGGAATTTCTTCCTCAGGTTAAGTGCTAGTGTTAGAGGTTCCTTCATCACTTGAATCTTGAATTTATTCAAGATCAAGTGTACTCCCACTTTCCTCTTCGCATATGAGTTCTCTCTCGCGAAAGACTCCCCTTCAAGCTACGAAGACCATGTTCTCACTAGGTCTATAAAACAAGTATCTAAAGGAATTTTGTGGGTAGCCGATGAAAATACATTACTCACTTTGAGGTTCAAGCTTGTCGTAAGTCTATCGTCTAACAAAAGCTTCACAACTCCAAACCTTGATATGTGTCAACGAGGGAACCTTCCCTGTCCACATCTCATGGAGTGTTTTGGCAACCTTCTTTGTTGGGACCAGATTAAGAATATGGGCGGTAGTCTCTAAGGCATACCCCCAGAATGAGATTGGAAGTGAAGCTCGAATCATCATGAAACGAACCATGTCCAACAAGGTTCAATTACGCGTCTAAGCCACACCATTAAGTTGTTGTATCCTAGGATGTGTCAATTGTGAAACAATTCCACATTCCTTGAAATAGTCGTGGAACTCGACACTAAGATACTCGCCGCCTTTATCGGATCTAAGCATCTTTATCTTCCTGGCCAATTGATTCTCAACTTCTTGTTTGAACTTTTTGAACTTTTCAAAGGTTCCCGACTTATGCTTTATTAAGTATATAGCCATATATACTATAATCATCAGTAAAAGTCACATAGAATCGATTTGCACCCCTTGTGGTGGATCTGAAGGGACAAACACATCTATGTGTATGAGATCTAACAATCCTTCACCTCTTTCACAAGTACCAGTGAAAGTCATCTTTCCAAGCGAACAAGACTCGCATGTACCATCTGGCCTTAGGTCAAATGACTCCAACATTCCATCGTTTTGGAGTTGGGCAATCTGTTTCTTGTTCACATGCCACAAGCATGCTTTGTCTAAACCATTAGACGAATCAATTTGCAATACACTATTTCCTAAATTGTCTACAGCCATCACAGTTTCATATACACCATCACAAGGCAGTGCTTCAAAATAAACTACACCATTATAATAAGCATTAATATAACCATTCTCATTATTGAAAGAATATCCAAAACCTTGTCTGTACAAACCTTGAAAAGAAATAATATTCCTCGTCATTTCTGATGAGTAGCAACAATTTTTCAAATCCAAAATTAACCCACTACTAAACACTAAAGAGTAAATACCAATCTTGGTAACAGGCGACGATCTCCTATTGCCCATAATCAGGTTCATCTTCCCATGCTCCACATCCTCACTTCTTCTTAGTCCCTACAAGTCAGAACAAATGTGAAAACCACACCATGTATCAAGGACCCAATAATTCGAATGTATTGAGTTTTTAGATAGAATAGTGTAAATACATGCTGAGGTTGGCTTAACCTTTCCATCCTTTATGTCTTGAAAGTACTTGGGGGCAGCTTCTCTTCTAATGCCCCATGACATGGCAGTAAAAGAAAGTAGGCTCCTTAGGATCATATGCAGGGGGAGCTTGAAAACCAGATTTACCTTTAGGGCCATTGCTTAACGACCCGGCTTGAGACTTCCCTTCCAGTTTTGTTTTGAGGGAGCTTTCCTCTTCTTCCCCGTTTCCTTACCCAATAGCCAAAACGGGAGCAGTAGTAGCAGCAAGAGTGGAGTCAACACCCTTTCCCTTCAATTCCCTTTCAGTAGTTCTCAGCAAGCCTTGAATTTGACTCAACGTGACTTCCTCTTTGTTCAAATGATAATTCATTTTGAACTGATCATAACAACAAGGCAATGAGTGCAAGACTATATCGATAGCCAATTCCTCATCGAAATTCATGTTAAGTTTCAGTAAACGATGCACATAGCGCTTCATGCATTGCAGGTGGGTCGTGACGGACTCTCCATCCTTCATCTTGATGGTTATGAGTGACTTAACTATCTCATACCTTTCGTGATGTGATCTTTGATAGTATTTCTCCATCAAGTCCTTACACATCTCATACGGCCAATAATCCTCATAAAACCGTTGTAGCTCAGGAGTCATAGTGGCCACCATAATGCATGACACTTTAGTAACATCTTTGCAGTTAGGCCCTATACATAGCTATTTATTTAGGAGTAACTTTAGATTCATCTATCTCGTTCAACTCTTTTTCGAGCACATATTTCTTGTCCTCGAATCACAATTCCATCCTAATGTTGCGCATCCAATCATTAAAGTTGGAGCCATCGAATGTGACCTTGGCACAAATGCTCAAGAGCGAGAAGGTGTTTGAGGAGTTGTTGTGGTTGTTGGAACCAGAAGCATTGTTTGAAGTTGACATCTGAAAAGAAGAAGAACAAGTTTTGATTAGATAGGGAAATCCTTAATATAACACCTAAATAAAATATTAAGGCTAAGACCCAACACAATAATTCACAATTCATAAAAGCGATGTTGTAATCCAATTGTAAATTATTTGAAGGTAGGTAAATGACATTTACCAATTCCACCATGAAAACGAAATTTAAAATGAATTAGTGTAACACCCAAGATTTTGAAAGCCAAGAAAGTAAAGGAAACCCTAAATTTAGGAGGGACTCGGCGAGTCCAAGGAGGAACCCGACGAGTCCGAGCGGGATCCAAGTCGAGGAGTAAGTGACCAACTCGGCGAGTCGGCCAAGGCGACTCGACGAGTAGGGTCTGTGCGAGGAAAACCCTAAATCCGGGGCTTGGAGCCTATTTAATCGCCTCATTCTTCTTCCTAGTGCTCCTTTACTGTCTCTCACACCCCGAACGCCGCACCCTAAGCCTCCATTGTGCTCATTCATGCTTTTGGCCATTTTTGAGTGATTTAAAGGAAGAATAAGAAGTGGGAATCTTTGAATCATCAAGGAGTGGCCTTGGATCCGAAGTTTGGGGATCATTTCAGAGCATTTGAAGGTATTAAGTCGTTTCTCTCCTCCAGATCTTCCTTGGTTATGAGTTTTGGGGCTTTTAAGCCATGTTTAAGATCAATCTTGAGCTTGAGGTCCAGATCTGAGGTTGCTACCTCAGATCCATGCTTGTTTTGGTTTAGAATCCCGTAATGTATCAGTCATTGAGTGGATTATGTAGCCTCTTGGTCTTAAACCTTAGTTTATGGTGCATTTTGCCTAGATCTCCTTCTCTACACGTAAAGTTTGCAACTTTACGTGAGGAGTAGGCTTGGGAAGGGTAGATCTACAGTTTGGAGTCCCTGCATGACTCGAAAATCCTCTGCGTGTATGTGGAACCGAATGGACTCGGCGAGTCCTTCGAGTGGACTCGGCGAGTAGCTTGAAGATGAGGAGGAACTCGACGAGTAGGATGAACAGCTCGTCGAGTCGGATGAAGATGGGCATCAACTCGGCGAGTTGGTTGGAGATTTCCTTGTGCTCGGCGAGTCTGTTCTTGGACTCGATGAGTCAGGTCGCGTGGTCCCAAACCCTTCGAGTTAAGACTCGAGTCAGCGAGTCGAGCCAGGACTCAGTGAGTTGATCAGGTCAGAATTCGGGAATCAGTAGACTCGGCGAGTCAAGTCGCTATTAGAAGGACTTTGAGCATAAGAACTCGGCGAGTCAATAGGTGGACTCGGCGAGTAGGGTTGACTTTGACCAGGACTTTGACTTGGAATAGAGTTGACTTGGTTGACTGTCGGGGGTCAGTTAGACTAAGTGTTTCATTGATATTGATAGCTCAGGAAGCAAGTAGAGCAGGAGTTCAGTGAGTGGTCGGGCAGCAGCTAGTGGGATCATCAGCAAGATCAGCCAGTGCAGGTGAGTTTCCCTTTGTATGAATGGGTCTACGGCCATAATGTCGGCCCATATAGATATGAGTAGAAGACCCAGGGGTTAGCCCTAGGCACAGTATGCTAGTATGATATTCGGGACGAGGTCCAGTGATAGCGGGCGGGTGCCCAAGGAATGGTTTATGTGATAGTTTATACTTGTTGTCTGTGTGATACTTGTATATGCCTGGTAGGGAGGTGAGTATGGGCGAGGTCCCGTACCTCACCAATAGCAGAGTGTGGATGGTGTTCCACATCTCATTAGCAGCTGATCAGGGGCGAGGCCCAAGTTAGGAAAGGGTGAGGGTGGGCTAGGCCCGTATCTCACTATCGGTAGGAGTATGGACGGGGTTCCATGACTCATCAGTAACAGGATAAGGGCGAGGCCCAGGATAGGCGAGGCCTTTGAATAGGATCCGTTAGCAGGAGTTTAGCTTATGTGTCGTGATATGATTATGTGCTATTATGTGCTAGTGGGCGAGGCCCTGTGGCAGGCGGGGCCTAAGTAAAACGGATATGTATCTGAGCGGGGCTCGAAGCTAGGCGTGGCCTGGAGCGGCGGGGCCGTTGTGGCGGGTGAGGCCCGAGGTAGGGGCGGGGCCCAGGATAGCGGGCGTGGCCCAATATGTGCAGTATGTGGTTGCGCATGGTATGTGGTAGGGTAGGGAACTCACTAAGCTTCGTGCTTACGGTTTTCAGTTTTGGTTTCAGGTACTTCCGGTAGCGGATGATGGAGCTCGGGATGATCGCATGGCACACACCATAGTTAGGCAGCCTGGGAACGTTTACTCTGATAACGAACATGTATTTTGGAAACTAATACTTGTTTATATTTTGGAAATGATGAATTTGCTTAAAGTAATATTTATTTAAAAGAAATTTTTAGTCTTGAATTTTGGGATGTTACAAGTTGGTATCAGAGTCTTGGTTTGAGGGATTCGGGAATACTCTCGGGTGTGCCTAAACTCAAACCGAGGGGTCGGATAAAAGTTTTCAAAAATGAAAAGACAATTTTGTAAAAAGGAATTTTGAGAACGAAAAACAATTTTAGAAAATAAAAAATGATTCAGAAAGAAAAGAACTTCGAAAAGAGAAAAAGGGGTGTGGTGCATGCAATCAGCCGAGCTCAAGTAAGTACCCCAAAATACCCATACAAGTCTATGTTATGATTGTCAGTTAGTAGAACAGTATGCTAAAATAGGACTAAGGATCTAGTAATGATGCCTTATGTGCCTGTTATTTGTGCTTTTGAGCTGCATGATAGTGCCGATTAGTCAGTAGTAGGATAGCCTGTTTAGGTTATGCCTGAGTTTATGAGTTTGTGTTGCATGCTAGTTCAGATTCTTGCTATGCGGATACGATTGCTTGAGTATGTTATGGTTAGATTTTCCCTTGTCCGAATGCTGCTTGCTTTGTGCATTGTGGGATTCTAAGTGATGGGAGTTAGCCATTAGGTGGATACGACACGCCACATGTGATCAGGGTTGAATAATCTCAGAGTGTTGGACTTTGTCCTATTGCGCAGCTCTTGTTCGAGTCCAACCATTGTAGGAACGAGTCTTGTACTTGAAGGATTATCTGAGCCTCGTCGCATGTGATGGTATCCAGGTGATGGCTAATTGGCATCGCAAGGGGACCTTCAGTAGCTGAGGACTAGTTTGAGTTGAGTCAAAGGTTTCCCTAGGGTAAGCCTAGGATGAGATAGTGCTGGGAGCAGTAGCAGTGGTTAAGGGACCTGGTGGAGTCAAAGCAATTCCTGAGGAAAGTACGGATAGATGTGGAAGGTAGTACGGGCCCGTACTACTGAAAGCAGAGGATCCGTACTCGATTCGGGAAAGGCCGAGACAAGACCGGGGACCTGGTAGGGTGTGTTTGGTCTCGCATCAGTTATGAGTATTCTGATAGTGGTTGTATTATATGTTTCAGCATGGTGACATTGCGAGAGAGACCAGCGGGCGGATCAGGCGCCGGAGAGGGATCGGGCTCGGGTTCAGGGGCCGAGTAGCTCGAGGAGCGGATGAGAGAGTTGATATCAGCTGAGGTTACGCGCAGTATTCTAGCTCAGACTCATGTGATCTTTGGCACGGTCAAGGAGGGTATACTGGAGATCTTGGATGAGAGGCTGGGAGCCTTCCGTACCGAGATGATGGCTTTGTTGGGGGCGCGTACCTTGACATTTCCAGAGTTCAGGGCCTGCGGGGCACCAGATTATCATGGGGCTAGGGACCCCATTGCTAGCAGCAGATGGTTGGCTGATGTTGCCAACGCTTTTCGTACAAGCAAGTGTCCCGAGGGGGACAAGGTTAGACTCGCCTCCTGTCTTCTGAAGGACAGAGCGAGGGATTGGTGGGAAGAGATTGGTCATGCCCTGGGAGATGATGTCGCGTTGGACGCGATGAATTGGAGTGATTTCTCGGCCAGGTTTAGAGTGGAGTTCTCACCGACTATTGAGGTGCAACAACTGGCGCGAGAGTTTCAGGATTTGACGCAGACTACTGAGACTGTGGCGGAGATTACCGCCAAGTTCAGCGAGAGGGCTCTTCTTGTACCGCAGTATGTCGCGGATTAGGAGATGAAGAAGGCCCGATACCATGAGATGTTGAGAGCTGACATCAGGGAGTTCGTGAGCAGGTCCGGCTGTAAGACGCTGGAAGATATGATTTCTCGGGCTAGAGAGAGGGAAATTGATTTGGAGCAGATCCGGAAGAGGAAGCCGGACGAGGTTCAGGTAGCTACAGGTTCGGGCAAAGGGCCCAAGGGATCGGATTCGAGATCGAGGGACTATCAGGACCGCAGTCGGTGCGGGAAGTGTGGCAGGACGCACGGGGGCGCGTGCAGGAGTGGTAGCGGTGGTGAGTCTGGCTGTTTCAAGTGCGGTCGGACTGGTCATTTCAGTAGGGATTGTACTGCTACCACCGCACAGGGATCCGATTTGTTATGTTTTCATTGCCATCAGTGGGGCCACAAGAAGGCCCAGTGTCCCAGTTTGTTTTCGGCAGGACGGGTGATGGCACCCACCCCTGCAACCTTGAGGATCACGAATGGTCGTCAGGGCCGGGTGGAGGCACCTGCAATAGGGAGCGGGGCTTTTTAGATGACAACCTTGGAGACGCGAGCGATGCCGAACATTGCAGGTATGCAATTTCCATTTTCAGTTCTTTTATTTTGTGCATGATTCTGTCGTTATGGTCCTACATCATTATCGGTATGAGTATTTTGTTTTGAGTGGTTGATTGTGATCGAGTTATATGCCATCTGCATACCTTGGATATTTGTATGGTAGTAGGGGATGTGCTCTATTGAAGAAGGTTTCGAAGGATGCAGTAACTGTAGCATGCTTAGAAGGGATTTGGTGCGTCTTGTTAGTTCGGAGTGGTACAGTGATAGAGATGGATTGGTGAAATCCCTAGCTATGGCTGGCTTGGGTTCCTCAGCAGATGGATTATGGAATGGTAGCAAAGATCAGGATCTCTTTCGAGTATTGAGCAGCAAGGGGTAAGCAGGATCGAAGTGGGGGAGAATCCTCCGAGTGTGCCCAGGGAGGAGCACGCATACCCAAATTGAGTACATGACCTCCGAGGAGGAAAAGAAGTAGTTCAGCGTTTGATGGATTGAGGATTCAGGATTGGGAGTTTGAGAAACTCTTCGGCAGCTAGTGCGTGCGATGGTGATGGTTAGTACGTGGATGGGAATTCAGGTCGAGGATCGCCCGAAGGACTCGCGGGAGTCGGAATAAGGATCTTGAGAAGCTAGTGGCACATGGGTGCCTTCGTATTAGCCGTCAGTAGTGGAAGTGTTGTAAGACTACAGGGCAGTTGTAGCATTCACTAGCGGTCAGCAATGGAGGGTGATGTAAGACTACGGGTAAGCCGTAGCATTCCTTAATAGATTCGTTAGCGGAGTTGGGGCGAGGCCCTTATCTCCTAGTGATCAGATAGGGATCAGGAATGGGTAGTGGATGCAAATGATAGGGAGTTGCCTGTTTAGCCCTAGAAAGGTGAGACCTTGGGAGAGGCCGCTCCAGGATATAGTGGGTGAGACCCATGGGCGAGGCCTGTATGAGATTAGTAGTATAGGTGAGACCTGAGAGCGGGGTCGCTCAGTATTAGGGTTGGGTGAGACCCTTGGGCGAGGCCCGAGCGAGAGTGGTTAGGCTAGTGGGACTAGGAGGTTAGAGGCAGGTAGGACTCGTGGGCGAGGCCCGAGAGTTTTAGCAGCACAGGTGGGACCTGGTAAGGACCTTAGTGTCGAGATAGGGGATCGAGGATCCCAGGATTGTGGCAACGGAATGGCACGATAGATTGAGCAGTGCTAGGTGGTTGAAGTTCTTTCAGAAGTCGCTGAGAGCGACTAAGGGTTGTGTTGGGTCAGCAATCGGTGGGAGCCGGTAAACCAGATATTGATAGGCTTGGTAGGGACCGGGGTGGTCTCAGTTCATTCGGAAGTCGGAAGAAGAACAGCAGAATTGCCAAGCAGGGGTAGTGCGAGTATGCAATGTTTGGTTGAATTCAGTTGGTTGATCGAGAGGTGCTCGGCACCAAGTTTTGGCATAGAGGAGTGTCAGTGGTTATTGGCAGTGATGACCCGTACGGGCAGTAGCGGGAGTGATGAAGTTGGCGAAGGTTAGGACCTTCTCAGCGGCAGAGGAAATAGTTAGTTTGGAGCGTTGCCTTTGGAAGGCAAGGAGCCACGCAAGGAAGAGGGGGGTGAATCCCTATGGGTTCAGTGCAGTATTCATAGAGTGCCAGAAGGATTGTCGTTTGAGTAAGCAGTGCTTCCAGGATATTCAGGGTCGGGGTTGACCCAGGATTATTATCTGTAGGGGGTGGTGTCAGTCGGAATGACCAAGCTGAAGGCCAGCGAAAGTAGGCAGCGGGTGTTGGATTAATTGGTGGGATATTGGAGGCAGATCGCAGGCGGTGGGCCATGGTAAACTTCGAGGACGAAGTTTAGTTTAAGTGGGGGAGAGTTGTAACACCCAAGATTTTGAAAGCCAAGAAAGTAAAGGAAACCCTAAATTTAGGAGGGACTTGGCGAGTCCAAGGAGGAACTCGACGAGTCCGAGCGGGATCCAAGTCGAGGAGTAAGTGACCAACTCGGCGAGTCGGCCAAGGCAACTCGGCGAGTAGGGTCTGTGCGAGGAAAACCCTAAATCCGGGGCTTGGAGCCTATTTAATCGCCTCATTCTTCTTCCTAGTGCTCCTTTACTGTCTCTCACACCCAGAACGCCGCACCCTAAGCCTCCATTGTGCTCATTCATGCTTTTGGCCATTTTTGAGTGATTTAAAGGAAGAAGAAGAAGTGGGAATCTTTGAAGCATCAAGGAGTGGCCTTGGATCCGAAGTTTGGGGATCATTTCAGAGCATTTGAAGGTATTATGTCGTTTCTATCCTCCAGATCTTCCATGGTTATGAGTTTTGGGGCTTTTAAGCCATGTTTAAGATCAATCTCGAGCTTGAGGTCCAGATCTGAGGTTGCTACCTCAGATCCATGCTTGTTTTGGTTTAGAATCCCATAAAGTATCAGTCATTGAGTGGATTATGGAGCCTCTTGGTCTTAAACCTTAGTTTATGGTGCATTTTGCCTAGATCTCCTTCTCTACACGTAAAGTTTGCAACTTTACGTGAAGAGTAGGCTTGGGAAGGGTAGATCTACAGTTTGGAGTCCCTACATGACTCGAAAGTCCTCTGCATGTATGTGGAACCGAATGGACTCGGCGAGTCCTTCGAGTGGACTCGGCGAGTAGCTTGAAGATGAGGAGGAACTCGACGAGTGGGATGAACAGCTCGTCGAGTCGGATGAAGATGGGCATCAACTCGGCGAGTCTGTTCTTGGACTCGACGAGTCAGGTCGCGTGGTCCCAGACCCTTCGAGTTAAGACTCGAGTCAGCTAGTCGAGCCAGGACTCAGTGAGTTGATCAGATCAGAATTCGGGAATCAGTAGACTCAGCGAGTCAGGGGCTGACTTGGCGAGTCAAGTCGCGATTAGAAGGACTTTGAGCATAAGAACTCAGCGAGTCAGTAGGTGGACTCGGCGAGTAGGGTTGACCTGGAAGGTTGACTTTGACCAGGACTTTGACTTAGACTAGAGTTGACTTGGTTGACTGTCGGGGGTCAGTTAGACTAAGTGTTTCATTGATATTGATAGCTCAGGAAGCAAGTAGAGCAGGAGTTCAGTGAGTGGTCGGGCAGCAGCTAGTGGGATCATCAGCAAGATCAGCCAGTGCAGGTGAGTTTCCCTTTGTATGGATGGGTCTACGGCCACAATTCCGGCCCATGTAGATATGAGTAGAAGACCCGGGGGTTAGCCCTAGGCACAGTATGCTAGTATGATATTCGGGACGAGGTCCAGTGATAGCGGGCGGGTGCCCAAGGAATGGTTTATGTGATAGTTTATACTTGTTGTCTGTGTGATACTTGTATATGCTTGGTAGGGACGTGAGTGTGGGCGAGGTCCCGTACCTCACCAATAGCAGAGTGTGGATGGTGTTCCACATCTCATTAGCAGCTGATCAGGGGCGAGGACCAAGTTAGGAAAGGGTGAGGATGGGCTAGGCCCGTATCTCACTATCGGTAGGAGTATGGACTGGGTTCCATGACTCATCAGTAATAGGATAAGGGCGAGGCCCAGGATAGGCGAGGCCTTTGAATAGGATCCGTTAGCAGGAGTTTAGCTTATGTGTCGTGATATGATTATGTGCTATTATGTGCTAGTGGGCGAGGCCCTGTGGCAGGCGGGGCCTAAGTAAAACAGATCTGTATCCGAGCGGGGCTCGAAGCTAGGCGGGGCCTGGAGCGGTGGGGCCGTTGTGGCGGGCGAGGCCCAAGGTAGGGGGCGAGGCCCAAGATAGCGGGCGTGGCCCAGTATGTGTAGTATGTGGTTGCGCATGGTATGTGGTAGGGTGGGGAACTCACTAAGCTTCGTGCTTACGGTTTTCAGTTTTGGTTTCAGGTACTTCCGGTAGTGGATGATGGAGCTCGGGATGATCGCATGGCACACACCATAGTTAGGCAGCCTGGGAACGTTTACTCTGATAACGAACATGTATTTTGGAAACTAATACTTGTTTATATTTTGGAAATGATGAATTTGCTTAAAGTAATATTTATTTAAAAGAAATTTTTAGTCTTGAATTTTGGGATGTTACAATTAGGTTTTAAATGAAATTCCTAGGTATTTTGAGATTCATTGAACTATTCAATGACATGTTTAATCTTGATTATGCCCTTTCCATTTGTGACTGGGATACCGAGGATCACAAACAAGGTGTGAATAACCATGAAAATTAGCTTGCTACTCTCGATGTAATTTATCACCTAATCATTGTGCTGGTTAACCACACACACTCCATTGATCAATGATAATTTATGAGCTACCCATTTCCACCCTTTATTAGTCCATATTAGTGTGCCGGTTAACTACACACGCTCCACTAACGACTTTTATAAAGTGCAATGTGTAATTTCATGGATTAGCATCAAATTCACATTTTCCTAAAGTAACTAAGATTTAGAATTTTATAAAACATTTAGTTAATTTATTTATTCTATTATACTTATTAATGTGAATTAAGTGTCCTATCAAACCCGTTCGGCTAACGACCTTCCACTAGTCAAGAGAGGTGTGGGTAAGAGTGGATACCTAATGGTGGTCATTTTATAGGTCGCTTCCTTAAACTCCCCTTATAGACCAACTTCGTGAATGAGACATACTAACGGTAAGTCTGACCTTTTCTTATATATATATATATATATATATATATATATATATATATATATATATATATATATATATATATATATATATATATATATAATTTAACTTTTAATTTTTATAATATATATAAGGGTGTATTTTAAACTTTTACAATACTAGGGTTCTAAAATTTAAGATTTCAAAATTAAACTATTTAGTTAAATTTAAATTATAAAACCAAAGGGTGTATTTTTTGAAAAACCATTTAAAAAATACTAGGTTAAATTTTTAATAATTAAATTAACAAATTAATTTTGTCTTTATCAAAAAAAAAATTTAACCTAATTATGAATTATGATAAGGATATAAGATTATTGACTATATTTTCCAATTTTAAACCATTAAAATGAATTTAAGGTAATTATCCTAATCAATCCATGAAAGATTTGTCAAAGGCGAAAAACTCGGATCTAACAATGCAACTCGTCGAGTCTGGGCAATGCATTCATTGAGTTGGTTCCAAATCGTCGAGTTCCAAGATGAACTCATTGGGTTATGATGAACAAAATGACGATTATGTTCCCTTCTCCTTTGAACAATTTACCATTGCATCATATTCAACTGAAAAACATCCTAGGCTCTGATACCACTGATGGGTTTTGAGCATAACTACAAATCCTATGTGATCATGCAACCCTAATGCTTTGGATCTAGGTTTTCACAAGTTGAACATGAAAAATCGAATACAAAGAGAAACACTAATATGCATCTATAATAATTGAAATTAACCTAAACATAGGGTTTAGATACATACATTAATTGTTATGTAGTAATAACAATTAATCCTTATAGATCTTGAACTCTTAAGAGCAAGTTCCTCAAATGTGACACCTCTAATGGCTTACGAACACTCTTTGCAAGAGGATAAGATGAGAGAGGAGGAGATTTCTCTTAGAAATTGGCTCTACTTGGGTTAGCAGCAAGTGGCCGAAAATCCAAGGGGTTAGGCTCCTTATATAGCTGAGGTTGCTAGGGTTTGTTGGAGGAAACCCTAATTACCTGCTTATGGCCTAAGTAGCCCATGGACTCCTTATCATGAAGCCTTGGATGAAAACTTATAAGGTCTCCGTATAATTTTCGTCCACTCCTTTCTAAGGAGTCCGGTAGCCTAGTTTCAAAACTATCGATAAATTGCAAAACAACTCATGTACTTTTAATTAGTTCCTTTAATCCAAAAATTAATTCCAAATTAATTTCTGATTAAATACTAACTAATAATATGAGTTTTAATTAATATATTATTCACATATCATATTAATAAATCATTTTATACACCAATTTAGTATTCCAAATAATAAACTCAACCTCTCTCCAGTAGTCATCCCGTCAAGTTGCTAGAATGAATACAACCCAAAAGGATTATGTTACTATCAATTCAAGTATATATCAATTAAAGTTATGGCTTTAGACACCTAATCCAACAAGTTCCATTAAGGACATATCATAAATATTACTCATGGTAGATCTTTACCATATCGTCAAGTCTTTTTTAATGTTTTATTATTAATCATATTATTCATGTCCTCCATCGATGCATAACAACCATTTTGATTATTTTGAGTTTTCATTTTATTATTAATCATATTATCCATGTCATCCATCCCCTTAATATGTATTAATTAGGGATAAGTGAAGAGTTGTAAGTTTCAAATGAATATAGTTGAAGTTGGCCTCTATTATAATAGATACTAGGCGAATGCCCGCGCGTTGCGCAGAAGCATTTATATAGCTGAAATTTTTATAATTATATATTCTTTAAATATAACAATAATGTAGTTGTTAAATTTGATATAATGATTCATATACTAAGTTGATATAATATATTGATTATTTTGAATTATATGATAATATATACATCTATTAAAACTGTAAATCTCAATCTTTTGAATGAACTCTACCATCGGGTTACTCATAAATAAAATTAAATATAATATATCGTTTAATGTCATGTATAGTTTTTGTTATTTTTAATTAATTTTTTTTAAATTTATTTACTTAACATTGTAATTTCTATCAATGTAATTATTTAAAACATCAATCAATTTTTTTTTAATTTTAATGGTAACAATATAATCATTTATATAGAGATATTTTTAACTATTGTTATTGTAAGTTATTTTAAGCTACTTATTTGAAAAATTTTAATCAATATAAAAATATCTTTAGGAAATATTTTAGTTAAATTGATATTACAATTTAGTTTTTGCATTTAGAGCTACAATTTATCACTTTTAACTATTCACAAAATATTCTTTGGGTTTTTAAAGTGGAATTGAAATTTATATTGAAGTTGACCATGTAATGTTATGTTTAAATTAACAATTTAAGTATTTTGTCCAAACTGTTCAAAAGTTGTAGCTTTAAACTAATAATGGTTTACATACAACAATATATTAAATCTAATAAATTAAGTTTAATATGTTGACATAACTTTATAAGTAGAAGTAAAAATATTATTTTAATACTGAAATTTAGTTTATTTATGATTACACTTTAGGTTTGATACTTATTTAACCTTATTATAATCATTATTAGAAAGACACTACAATTTATCACTTTTAACTATTTACAAAATATTCTTTAGTTTGTTTAAGTTAAACTAAATTTTATATTTAAGTTGATCCTGCAATTTAAGTATTTTATACAAATTGTTCAAAAGTTGTATCTTTAAAATAATAATGGTATGCATACAACAACATATTAGACCTAATAAATTAAGTATAATATGTTAAAAGTTAAAAACATAACTTTATAAGTAGAAGCAAATATATTTTTTTAATATTGAAATTTAGTTTATATATGATTACACTTTAGGTTTTATATTTACTTAACCTTATTAACCAACTTATAATCATTATTAGAAAGAAATTGAAAAATCATGGGAGTTTCAAATGAATGTGATGAAAGGAAAAATGAATGGGAGTTTCAAATGAATGTGGTGAAAGGAAAAATGCTTCATTATAAGTATACTAGACAAATTCCCGCGCGTTGCGCTGCGCAGGTTAAAAATATATTGTTAGAATACAGTTTTCAGACACCTTTTAGTTAATTTGATTCATCAATTTAGGTTCTTTTATTATTATTATATTTAATGTTTTCCTTTTAACTATGTTAAAAAATATATATTGAATTTTTTTTAAACATTATTTGATATTTTACTTTAGGTTTTAAATTTTTAAGCCTATTTGATATATTAATGTAGGTTATTTATTTAACTATATATTGAAGTTAAAAAATTAAGTATATCATGTTGATAAGTCACAAACTCTTCCATTTATGATAATGTTTACAACTAAAATCATATTTAAGTTAATAAAATAAGTATATTGTATGGAAATATGAAAAATTGGGAGTTTCAAATGAATTTGGTGAAAGAAAAAATGCTTCCTTTATAATATTGTATGATATGATATGATACGATGATTATAGTTTTAATTTTGAAGTCATTGTGATATATAAAATCATTTGATTAAGTCATCGTGATATACACAATCATTTGATAATTTTATAAACCGTTTAAAATTGTGTAAATTATATATCAAACATATGATAATCTATATATAACGGGTAACAAAATGTATGAACAAAAATATGAACTACAACTTTTAATAACATAAAGCTACTAAAACATTTTTTATAACATTTATGTTAACTTTTCATATTTAAAGAACAAATCTCTTCAAATACATTAATGTTTTTAATGAGCAAAACTTTACAACCTTATAAAAGAAAGGAAAATAAAAAGTTATTAGTGATTACTAATTAATAATCATAAGTTAAAAACTCTTGAGTTGTAACTAATAAATATACATAAATTTGAAAACTCTTGAGTTGTAGTGTCAGTTTCAAATGAATACAGTACTTGAAAATGTGTATTTATTATTATTATTATTATTATTATTATTATTATTATTATTATTATTATTATATTTGTCTAAATAATTGGTTTTGATGCATCATTTTAATCCCTTCAATTATTAAACATAAAGATATTTAATTATAAATTTATAACATACATAGGTGCATATATATGTTAAACAAATCACATATAATATATATTTTCGTAAATGTCATATGTAATTCTTCTTGTAGTAATATGGATAAATTACTTTCATATGAAGAACACATATCATGATTAGTCATCATAATTACATATCAAATGTTAAAAATTATGTTATTTTTTAAATATTGTCTTGTAAATATGTTGTGTAGGATAACCCAACAAAAAAAAATAGAAAATAAACATAATCAAAAATAGAAAAACTACAATCAAATAAATAAGAACATTGGGTGGTTGAATATATAAACAAAAATGTTACATAAATATACGTTTAAACCAAAAGAAAAAACTAACATTCGTCTACTTTGCTAAAAAAAACCTATATCCGTTTTCTGAATCTTCTTTCTTTATTGAACATCATTCAATCATAGAAACTTGATGACAATTCTTCACTAACCTGCAATCAAAATGTTTTTCTTGAAAAAGAAGAATGAGAAATATATTCCAAGCAAAACATTGATGTTTGGAGAGTCATATTCAAGATTGAGGAATACATACAAAGCACATATAAATGTCAAATGAGAAATTAAATATAAAGAAAGAATAGAAAAGTTTCATTTATTTTGGTTGAAAGAAAAAATCATATTACAATTACCATCGATGCGACATAACCCGTTTCTTCAAATCATCATATTTGGATCGTGAATGCTTCAACTATATGAAAACTTTTGAATCATAACATCTTCAACCAAATGACGACTTTTTGTAGGAAAAATGTAATAATATAACTACATATATAATGAAGGTGAAAGGGTGTGGGGGTTTGAAATGCATGAGGTGTTGAACTTATAGAGTGTGTGATTTTCTTGGAATGGGATTATGTGTGATTAATTACTTTGAATGTAAAAGGGTGTGGGGATTTCAAATGCATGAGATTCAAGAAAAAATGCTAGCTTTATAAGTATGTATGATAATGATAATGATAATGATATGTTATAGATATAAAAGTCATTTGATATGTATTAATTAGGGGATAAGCGAAGAGTTGTATATTTCAAATGAATGTGGTTGAAGTGTTTTGGCATTTATTATCCATATAAGTTTTGCGACAACATAAAAATTATATTTTATAACACATAAATAATCATTGGTTTTAACAATAAAAGTATATCATATTTAAAATCATTTGTTCTAATTCATCATTGTAACTAATAATTTGGAATAATAATTGTAAACTCCTTTTATCAAAATCAATTATCAAAAATTTCATCACTATTATTTACAAAAAAAGTGGTAGAAATTAACATAGTATGTAAGTAATAGCATATAATACATGTTGAATAATGTTCTCTTAGACAAAAAAATAAAATGTCTTAATATAAAAGAGAAAGACATCATAAAGATACGTACATGTTAACAAAGTTAATTGCTCTAACTGATAAATAGTTTAGAGGCTGATTTACCAAAAGCTCATGAGAAGTAATCATCAGTCCCACTTCATCATCTTATGATTATAAAAAGACCCATAACACATAATTTAAAAAAAAAAACGATCTCAAGTATACTTTTACGTAGGTGTGGCAAATTGGGTCACCGTGTCGTGTTTTTGTCTGACATGACATGGCACAAGGTTTTATGTAACACGAACACAACATGACACGATGTCGTGTTTTTTTAACTAACATTGAAACGAACCGATTAAAAAACGACAAACATGACACGACACGAAAAAGATAACATATTAAAAAAAATTAGTTTATTTAATTAATATTTAAGCATACATAACACGAAAACACGAAAAACACGACAAATAAATGTTACATCATGTCAATTTCGTGTCGAATTTTAAACACGAACATGACACGACATGAACACGAATTCAAATTTCAGTTTCGTCCCAATTTCGTTTCGTGTCGTATAGTTTTGTCGTGCCGTGTCAACAATTGACACCCTTACTTTTACACACACATACCCAAATTTGAAGCTTGGTTAATATCTAAAACTATACATGCACCCAGTTTGATATTTTTTATGCATATCCCTATATATTTCATTGTTATCACTACATAGCATATATTTGCTGTTGAAACTATCATTTTCACATTTTCTATTACCCCTCTTTTATGTTGATAAATTATTTGCTTCTTATGCTTTTGGTTAACCTTGGCTGGTGGGAAAGATGAAGGTGTTGTTTGTTTTTCGAAGCGAAAATTTTTGAACTCTGCGGACCACATCTGTAACCCTCTATAACTGAAGAGGTAGACCAAACAGCTATATTCTAAAATAATAAGCTTGTTTGTTTTTTAATATCTGCAGACTGTTGGAATAAACTGAAACTTAAATAAACTGATTTTACAAACTTGAAAATAGTTTTTCAACACTGAAATTTTAAAAATTATAGTTTAACAACATTGAAATAAAATTTATACAACCAAATTAGTCTTACAATAAAAATTTCATTCAAAATAATTCATTATATATTTTTCATCAATTGCTCAACAATTCAATCTCATAACTGAGTCATATATTCACGGTCCGCTATAGTACCATATGTTGGAACCTAGTCTTCATCATCATCAATGGGAAAATTGTTATTTCGAAACTAGACATTCCAACTTGAAAACTAAAAATTAATGGTCAGTTTTATAGGATCGATACCAAATTGATACCAATTTTATAGGATCGATACATCTTTGGCCTTAATTTCTTCATGTTCTGACTTTCAACTAAATGTCTTCTTTTATTTTCTAGTGATCAATAATCTAAAAAGCAACAATAACCAAGTTTACACCTAATTAAACATCAAGTCATATAATCCAATTAATAGCAAGGTACTTTAACTTGAAAAACAAAATATAAACAATTAATATTAATTGTACTTTTAATTTGAAAAAAAAAAACAATAACCAATTAAAAGCAACAATAGCCTAGTTTATACTTAATTAAACATCAAGCCCTATCATTCATTAGTAGCAACATACTTTCAATTAACAATGACCAAGTTTACACCTAATTGAACATCAAACAATACCATTAGATTAATAACAACATACTTTCAACTTGAATAAAAAAACTAGCAATAATTAATAGCATCGTACTTTCAACTTGAAAAAAAATTATAACAATTAATAGTAACATACTTTCTAATTCCAAAAAACTTCATAAAAAATTAAAAACAACAATAAGCAAGTTTAAATCTTATTAAACATCAACCCAAATAACTCAACTAACAACAATAATCTTTCAACCTGAATTCCAAAAACATATGTGGATCAGTCGTGAAGTAATTCTACAAATATCTTCATTCTAAAAACAAGACTTTTTACTTCACCCATTATCAATAAAACGGAACCAAAATTGATGCCTTTATTTTTAATAATTTGAGATGATACACGTAATCATTAGCATTTAGTCTCATGTTAACGTGGTTGCATAATAAATTGAAATGATTTGAGCAAGTTGTTTATATAAATAGATAGACTCGTAGATGAAAATAAATTCATAAAAAACAAAATAAATACCATTACATATATCCAAGTATAGCTTGATATTTCTTATACATTACAAGTATTTAGAGTTTAATTGTATACTTTATTTGGTATATTCAAGCCACAACGGAACACTTTGTTTTTTTTTTTGGAATATCATCTACTTTAATAAATGAAAGTTTTTTTTGCCACATGTCCTCTTCTCATTCATTTGGACACATGGCATTTTGTAGAATTTTTAAATTTTCTATTTTCCACTTGTCATTTTATTGTACTAGTTGTGATACCCGTGTACTACACGGGTTTATTAAAAAAATATTAATATTTATAAATTTATGAAGTTTGAATTTATAAAAAAGAAGAAAAAATATTTAATTATTAAAATGTAATGTTTAATTGTTATTTTTAACTTGTTTTTTTTTTCATTTCTATTTTAAATTTAAATAAATAATAGAAATAAATAAACAAATGAAATAATTTGATTAAATTTAGAAACATAGAAATTAAAAGGAAACTTGAACTAATTAAATTGATATGCATTTATTATTACATTTATTATAATTATTACATTCAATATTATGTGTAATTTAATAAAATAGAAAAAAACAATAAAATGACAAGTGGAAAAACAATAAATCAAAAAATCTTAGAAAATGACATGTGGCAAATTTAATAAGAAGGTGACATTTGGAAAAATTATCTTTATTTATTAGGGTAGATTTTTCATTTTATTAAATTAAAATTCCACATTTAATATGTAAGGTATTATACATGGAAGGTATTTATTAAAAATGGTGTATATATGTAATGTATTCAATATATTAAAGTCTCATTAATTTTAATAATTAAAAAAATTTCTAATCTACTCTAATAAATGAAGGTTTTTTTGTCACATGTCATCTTCTTATTCATTTGGACACATGATATTTTGTAGAATTTTTAAATTTTCTATTTTCCACTTGTCATTTTATTGTAGTTTTCATTTTATTAAATTAAAACTCCACATTTAATATGTAAGGTAATATACATGGAAGGTATTTATTAAAAATGGTGTATATATGTAATGTATTCAATATATTAAAGTCTCATTAATTTTAATAATTCAAAAAATTTCTCATTTTTCTTACAAATTCAAAATTTTCAAATTGTTAAAATTTCATATTTATTATTTTTTAAATAAACTCATGTAATACATGGGTCTCACACCTAGTTCCTAATAAATAAAGAATTTTTTGCCACTTGTCAATTTCTTATGTATTTGGACACATGTAATTTTGTGGTTAATTCTTAGAAATTAATTTACACTTGTCATTTTGCGGTAATTTTTTATTTTCTTAATTAACTGTCTAATTTTTAGGTTATAGAAAGTAATTAATGTGTCATTAATTTGTTTCCTTATATTTTTAAATTTTAATATGTTTCCTTCAATACATATAATTCAAAATTGACATGTTTCTTATAAAGTTTTTTGTTTTGTTTATTTATTTATTATTTTGTTTATATATATTTTTTGAAATTTTATTTTAAAAAATACTTAATGTTTACACTTTGATATTTAATGTTTTCTTTAAAAAAATATTTAATGTTGCGACGATGGAAGAGGACAATTCGATTAGGAAGGAAGAAATAGGGAGCGACATTTTTTTTTAGTATGCATCATTCATTTTGTTTTAGGTTTTAGGTTTATAAATGGTTTGAAGAGGAAAATCCAGTGTTGTATGGTATAGAACACGCGTAGAGCTTTTTTAGTCTGAAGCCCTTTTAAAAAAACAAACAACTGCGAGATGGTAAGTGCTTCACGTGTGCTATGCGACGCAATAAAAAGTGGTCAAAAGAGGTTACAAAACAAATAGCCCCAGAGTGATGTTGAGACAATGATTATGTTTTTTGATGAACCCCAACTGTTTGATAAAATTCCCCAAGTAGCAACATATGTTTGTGCCTATCAAATATCACTTAATTTACTTAAGAAAACCTCATTTTTTGTTTTAGGTTCTTTCCTAATCTTTAAAATTGACAAATAAGTCTGTTAGTGCAAATCATAATTCTGATAATCGGTGTTTTTCATACATGAAAAGGATGATAACATTGGGATTTGAAGGATCGGCCAACAAGATTGGTGTTGGTGTAGTGACTCTAGATGACACAATCTTACTAAACCCAAGACACACCTATATCACCCCAGCATGTCAAGGATTCCTTTTGTGTTGACATACATGCAATATTTAAGCTACATTGTTCTTATATAAGATAAATATTTCATTTAACTCATCAATTAAATAACATGATTTGAGGAGTTTTAGGAGTTACAAATAGGAACATTTTAATTAATCATAAATTAAATTATATAAGTTGATAAGTCTTGGGAGTTTCAAATGCATGAGGTTCAAGGAAAAATGTTTGCTTTATAAGATACTAGGTGAATGCCCGTGTGTTGCGCAGAACACCTATATAGTTGAAGTCTTTACAAATATATGTCTTTTTAATATAGCAATAACATTGTTGTTAAATTATATATAAAAATTTGTATACTAAAATTATATAATGTATTGATTATTTTGAATTACATGATAATATATACATCTATTATAACTACATCATCTCAATCGTTTGAATGACTTCTACCCGCAAGTTACATATAAATAAAATTAAATATAATATATGGTTTAATGCTATTTATAGTTGTTGTTATTGTTAATTATTTTTTTAAATTTATTTGCTTAATTATTTAATTTTTATCATTATAATTATTTAAAACATCAAACATTGTTTTTTGATTTTAAATGTAATAATATAATCATTTATATAAACTTATTTTTAACTGTTGTTATTGTAAGTCATTTTAAACTACTTATTTGAAAACTTTTAACGATTATAAAAGTATCATTAGGAAATATTTTAGTTAAATTGAGATTACAATTTCGTTTTTACATTTATCACTATAATTTATCACTTTTAACTATTAACAAAATATGCTTTGTTTTTTTTAGTGGAACTGAAATTTATATTTAACTTGACAATGTAATGTTATATTTAAAATAACAATTTAAGTATTTTGTCCAAATTATACAAAAGTTGTAGCTTTAAATTGATAATGATTTACATACAATAACACATCTAATAAATTAAGTATAATATGTTAAATGTTATGGACATAACTTTATAAGTAGAAGTGAATATATCATTTAAAAATTGAAATCTAGTATATTTATGATTACACTTTAGGTTTGATATTTATTTAACCTTATTAGCCATTTTATATTCATTATTAGAAAAACACTACAATTAATCACTTTAAACTATTTACAAAATATTCTTTGGGTTGTTTATGTTAAAATAAAATTTATATTTAAGTTGACCCTATAATGTTATATATTCAAATCAATAATTTAAGTATTTTATATAAATTGTTCCAAAATTATATCTTTAAAATGATAATGGTTTACATCCGATAATATATTAAAACTAATAAATTAAGTATAATATGTTAAAAGTTAAAAAATCACTTAATAAGTAGATGTAAAAATATTATTTTAATATTGAAATTTAGTATGTATATATATATATATATATATATATATATATATATATATATATATATATATATATATATATGATTACACTTTATGTTTGATATTTATTTAACCTTATTAACCAACTTATAATTATTATTAGAAAGAAATTGAAAAGTCGTGGGAGTTTCAAATGAATGTGATGAAAGGAAAAATACATGGGAGTTTCAAATGAATGTGGTGAAAGGAAAAATGTTTCCTTTATAGTGTAGTATGATATGATATGACTAGGAGAAAACTCGCGTGTTACGCACAAATAAAACTATGTTGATTAAAATTATGACAAATATATTATGTCTGATTACAATAACATAATTTTATTATTGATACACATATTGTATTAGAAATATTTATATCATCATTATTAATTTATAGTTAATAATTTTTCATACTAACCATTTCATCAAATTCCTTCTTATTAATATTTAATTAATTTTTATATGTTATTAATGTCATCCATCACTTCTTACCAAACATTTTGATTACTTTGTATGTTAGTTTTGTTGATAAATTATAACATAACAACAAAAGATTAATGTCAATGGGAATTAGAAAATTAAGAAAGAATATTAAAATGACAAACAAAAGAATAAACTTTAATAATAGAAACAACAAAAAATAATATGTTTAAAAGGAAATTGAAAAGTTAGTGAAATTTAAAATGCGTGATAACCAAACATTTTGGCCTCTATTATAATATTTATATAGACTAGGTTATAACTCATGGAATCCACTGCTAAAATAACATTTAATATATATATATATATATATATATATATATATATATATATATATATATATATATATTACTGTTGTAAAAATCCTGACTAGGTCCCAATTAATCTCCGATTAATCCCTAGACGCTACTCGACCGATTAGAGGGCGCCTAGCGATTAATCCTTGCATACATAATGAGTGAGACATCATAAAACGAAGAAATTTTAATATTTTGAAGAAGTTTTATCTCAATGGAAATTATTTGAGGCATGATTAGTATTGTATTAATCATATTAACCTAATTTATTATCATATTAGTGGTATTTATGAACTTTCATATGATATTAGTCATATTTATTTTCTTAAAATTCAACAAATTAGCAATTAATGGTACCTGATTAATCTTCGCCTAGCCGATTAATCCCTTGACCTCAGTCCACCGACTAGCTAATGTCGAACGTTTTTTGCAACTTTGATATATATATATATATATATATATATATATATATATATATATATATACTCTTATATTAAGCATATTATCCAATTCTTGAAAATTACGAGGTATAAATTTTGAAGCATATTGTACAATTAGAAAATGCATAAATCGACTCTCCTAAATCTTAGGTTTTAGAAGAGTCTACTCCCCTAATCTTGCCAATAACTAATCGCTAACTAAAACCCGAATCTCTTAAATTGTGGAAGTAATTATGGAATTTAGAATAGAAAATCTGATTTTATTTATTTCTCCACTTCATGTCACCATTGGTTATCTATATCTATATCTATACTATTATATTAAGCATATTAGCCAATTCTTGAAAATTAAGAGGTATAAATTTTAAAGCATATTGTGCAATTAGAAAATGCATAAATCGACTCTCTTAAATCTTAGGTTTTAAAAGAGTCAATTCCCCTAATCTTGAAAATAACTAATCACTAATTAAAAACCAGATCCCTTAAATTTTGGATGTAATTATGGAATTTATAATAGAAAATTTGATTTTATTTATTTCTCCGCTTCATGTAACAATTGGTTTAGCTATAAAATTGAATACTATAAATTATTTAACATAAATAACAATTAGAATGCCAAAAGTTATTGTACAAGTTAAATCAAGATTTTAGAAAATTAATATTCAAATGTTTTTCCCAATAATGCAAGAAATCATAAAATCTATAGTTGATACCTTTCAAGGTTGACTTTTGGAAGGAAATAATAGATCGATGGAACCATCCAATTACTGTAGAAAATTATATCCCGATTTTTTAATCCTTCAATGGATTAATATTCTAATGTTTTTTCTAAGTTGGTATCAGAACCCTAGTTTAAGGGATCTGGATGAACACTTGTGTGATTCGAGACTCAAGCTCTTGATTTGCAAATGATTTTTCACAATGTTTCTTTAAATAAAAATAAATAAAATAAAAAGGAAGGATGTGACGTGCATAGTTAGCCAGAGCTCGAGCAAATGTTATCTCCCAAGATACCCACACTTTTTATATGTATATTAGTGATATGTTAAGTGTTAGAACTGCGTGCTAGTTCTTGGGCTAGGGATCTTCCAGAATTGAATGATAGAATTGCCTGATTTGTGATGCATGATAGCCTAGGGGATGGCTTGTTTATGTTATATGAAACTGGCAATATTGTCATAGTTTTTAAGTGTGTGCATCAGAATTATACATAAATAGGATTTTATAGCCTTAGAATGATTTATTTAGCCTTACTTCATGTTCATTGTTTGGTTGTAGAATTAGGGTAGAATCAACTGATGGATTAATGTCTAAGCCCATAACTATATTTGGTATGTACTTGACCCAGTTGTCCATGGTCCTTTTGGGTTGCCTTCACCAAAGCAACTGGACAGGATGATTTATGGAGAGAGAGAGAGAGAAAGAGAGAGAGAGAGAGAGAGAGAGAGAGAGGTTATTTTGGTTTATTAATAAATTATATTAATAATATATTAAAGGAGAAATCATATAGTTTTATTATTATTAGTCAAGAATTAATAAACAATTAATTTTGTGACTAGAAGAGTTATTCAAGCTTTGGATAATTTGTGTGTACAATAGAAGAATCCCTAAAGTTACTATAGCCGAAATTGTGCCTGCTCCTCCTCTCTTCTCAATCATCTTCTTGCCTTGGTGGTTGTAAGCCATTAGAGGTATTACACTAGTGATACTAAGCTTTTGATGATTGAAGATTCTTGCAACTATTAAAAGGTATCATCTAAACTTGTTTTATTATAGATCTTGATTTTCATAGTATGCTAGATTAGGGTTATTCAAGCTTTGGATAAAATGCATGTACAATAGAGAAACCTGAACCCAAAGCTTTAAGGTTTTCCATGTGCACATAGGATGTTCTTTTGCTCAAAAACCCGTCAGTGGTATCAGAGCCTTCCTTGGTTTCTATTGTATTTGATGCATGGTGTAGTTATTCTTTGCTTGAAATCGAATTTTTGGCCTTCTGTCTGACAAACTCGTTGAGTCCCAAAGAGGACTCACCGAGTCAGATGAACTCGACGAGTCTAAAAGGAGACTCGGCGATTCGGGCAGTTAAACAGAGGGAATCTCGGGATTTTTGCTTATTTTGAATTGGGATAATTACCATAAGTGTTTCTAATTAATAAAATCTAAATTTTATTGATTCTCTATGATTATCTTTGTCAAAATAAAAGATTTTTGTCATTTACTTAAATTATTATTACCTTATTTGATAAATATTAATTACTTGAATTATTTGATCAATTATCTTGCATGAAATTGAATTAGGTCAAAATTAGATAATCACCAAATTAATTGTTTAATTATTTATTTGAATTTTGATCTAGATAGTTTTGAAATGTTTCAAAACTTGCCCTCAAGTTTTGGAATTTAAATTTTTGATTAAAAGTTTAATTTTGAAATAAATAAATTCCAAACCCTATAATTTTACAAGTTTAAAATTCAACCCTATACTATTATAATATTATAAGAATAATAATTATATACGTATAAGATAAATGCTAGTCTTACCGTTAGTAGCCCTCATTCACCAAACCGATCTATAAAGGGGGGGGGGGGTATAAGGTTATGACCTATAAAATGGCCGTTTAATGGGTGTCCACTCTCACCCACCGCTTCCTTGATTGGTGGAGTGTCGTTAGTCGAACGGGTAGGATAGGGAAATCTAATTCCTCATTAACAGTATAATGATTAATAAAGTAACTAAATGTTTTTTTATAAAATTCTCAATTTTAATTACTTTAGGAAAAATGTGAATTTAATGTTATTCCATGGAATTACACTTTGTACCCTTGCTAAGACGTTAGTGGAGCGTGTGTGGTTAACCGGAAAACTAATTTGGCTATAAGTAAAGGTGGAAAAGGGTGACTCGTTGTTTGTCATAGATCAATGGAGCATGTGTGGCTAACCGGCACATTGATTAGGTGATTGTAACATCAAGGGCACCAAGTACATTCGCATGGTTATTCACACCTTGTTTGTGATCCTCGGTATCCCAGTCACAAACTTGAAGGGCATATCGAGATTTAAACATGCCATTGAAAAGTTCAATGAATCTCAAAATATCTAGGAGTTTCAATACATTTAAAACTTATTCTTTTTTGTTTTTCATGGTGGAAATTAGTGAATCGTCATTCACTTACCTTCAAATTGTTTGCAATTTAAATTACGACATCCCTCTTTTAAGTTGTAAATAATGTTGTTGGATCCTAGCACTAATTTCTCATTTGGGTGTTTAATTGGGGATTCTTATCTAATCAAACTTTGTCTCTTTTCCTTTTCAGATGTCGAACTCAAACAACCTCAAGGCTCGAACTCTTCCTGCTCGTTTTCACTCATGAATTTGTGTGGGAGGGTAATCTTCGATGGAAACAATTTTAATGATTGGATCCGCAACATACGAATGGTTACCCGCTACGAGGACAAGGAGTATGTCCTTGATAAGGAGCTGAAGGAAGTTAATCTCGAAACTGCTACTCCCGAGGAGATTGATGCTACGAAAGTCCATTGCATCATGCTCGCCACCATGACAACAGAACTCCAAAAGTCCTATGAGGAATTCTACACATACGAGATGCATCACGATTTGATGGATATGTACCATCAAAGCGCGAGGCAGGTGAGGTACAAGATCATCACTTCGATGATCACTACCAAGATGAGGGACAAAGAGTCTGTCACTGCTCATCTCCAGAAGATGAAAATATATGTTGACCGCCTGCAGAAGTTAAATGTAGACTTCAATGAGGAGCTAGTGATTGACATAATTCTTCACTCCTTACCTCCTTGCTACAACCAGTTCTGTATGACCTATCACATGAACAAAGAGGAGGTCACATTGAGCAAGCTTCAAGGGTTGTTGAGGACTGCTAAGAGCAACCTCAAGGATACATCTATTGCATCAACTCCTACTGTTGCCCCAGTCTTGGCTATTGGGCAGGGGAAGGGTAAGAAGAGGAAGGCTCCTTCAAAGAGCCACCATAAGAGAAAGTCCCATGATGGCTCCTCTTCTAGTGGAACCAAGGTTGGTCCTGTTGCACCCACCTCCAACCCAAAGGATGCATAGTGCTACTAGTGCCATGAGAAGGGGCAAGCTGCCCGAAGTACTTGCAAGATATCAAGGATGGGAAGATCAAGTCATCCTTCCCAGGTATTTACACTATTCAATCTAACAACTCATCGCATGTTTTTTCTTGGGTACTTGATACAGGATGTGGTTTTCATATTTGTTCTGATTTGCAGGGCCTAAGAAGAAATAGGGACGTGGAGCATGGGAAGATAAACTTGATCATGGGGAATAGAAGATCGTCGCCTGTCACCAAGATTGGAGGTTACTCTTTAGTGCTTAGTAGTGGGTTAGGACTAGAGTTGAATAATTGTTGCTATTCGCCAGAAATGGCAAGAAACATCATTTCTTTTCATGTTTTATATAAACAAGGATTTAGATTTTCGTTTGATAATGAAAAAGGTTCTATTAATGCTTTTCTTAATAGTGTTTTCTATTTTGAAGAATTTCCTTGTAATGGAATATATGAAACTGTGATGGTTCTAGAAAATTTAGGAAATGATGTGTTGTGTATCGATTCTTCCAATAGTTTGGACAAAGCATGCTTGTGGCATTGTCATCTTGGACATGTCAACAAGAAACGAATAGCCCAAATCCAAAAGGATGGAGTGTTGGAGTCATTTGACCTTAGAGACGATGACGTGTGCGAGTCTTGTTTACTTGGAAAGATGACCAAGTCACCCTTCATTGGTACTTGTGAAAGGGGTGAGGGCTTATTGGATCTCATACACACCGATGTGTGTGGTCCCTTTAGATCCACCACAAGAGATGCGAGCCGCTTCTATGTGACTTTCACAAATGATTATATCAGATATAGCTATATCTACTTAATCAGGCACAAGTCAGAAACCTTTTAAAAGTTCAAAGAGTTTAAGCAAGAAGTGGATAATTAGTTAGGCAAGAAAATCAAGGTGCTTCGATCCGATCGAGGTAAAGAGTACCTTAGTCTTGAATTCCACAACTACCTTAAGGAATGCGGAATCGCAATTGACGCCACCTAGAACACCGCAGTTAAATGTTGTAGCTGAGAGGCGTAATCGAACCTTGCTCGACATTGTTCGTTCCATGATGATTCGTGCTCCACTACCTATCTCATTCTGGGGGTATGGCTTAGAGACTGCCGCCCATATCCTTAAGCTAGTCCCTACAAATAAGGTTTCCAAAACACCTCACAAGATGTGGACAGGGAAAGCTCCCTCGTTGGCACATATCAAGGTTTGGGGTTGCGAGGCTTTTGTAAGACAAGAGATTCACGACAAGCTCGAACCTCGTAGTGTGCGGTGTATTTGCATCGGCTACCCGCAAAAGTCCTTTGGTTATCTCTTCTATAGACCGACTGAAAATGTTATCTTCGTTGCGAGGAGAGGGGTTTTCAAAGAGTGATAACTCATAAGCTAAGGCGACAATGGGAGGCAAATCGATCTTGAAGAGCTTCAAGAGTCGAACGATGAAGGAACCTCTTACACTGGCGCTCAACTTGAGGAGGAAACTCCTGTTGAACCAATTGACGAGTTGTTACCTCTTAGACATTCCGAAAGGGTTAGTGTTCCACCCCAGTTTTATGGTTTCCATATTACTACTGAAGGGGATACGTTTATTAGTGATAGTACACTAGTAAATTTGGACGAACCTAACAGGTATAAGGAAGCCATGTGTAACACCCAAATTTTCAAACAAATTTTCATATTTTAAAAACACCCTTTTCATTCATAATTTTTATAAAACATCACTGTATCACATAGTCAAATCATAACATCACATCCCAAGATCATAATATAAAAACTCCTCGTGTGTGTATTGATCAAGCCGGTGCCTTCCCGCGATCCTCACTAGTACCTGAAACACATAACACAACACTGTAAGCATAAATGCTTAGTGAGTTCCCAAAAATTCCACACACATCACATATTAACCACTCGAGGCTATAACTCTGTTTAATCCTCTAGTCAATGTGTCTCAGTGGGACCCTCCAGTCCCATAACTCTGTGGGCCCTCTGGCCCTAACTATGTGGACCTTCCGGTCCTAACTCTGAAAACTCTGGTACATACATGGCATAAATCACATAGAAATCACATCATGCAAAGGCATACAAAATACTCTGTCACATAACTCTAATTACCACTCTAGGTAAAGTATAGTGAGAAGACTCACCTCGGGTAACTCGGTAAAATCTCGAACTCTGTAAAAATCCGATCTAGCCTCCGCCTAATCATATGAAATAAACACTCTAAATATATACATCCCTTAAGGCTAGGCTATTCTCTCTCTTAGTACTCTCAGAAGGGTAAAAGACTATTTTACCCTTATCATGGCTCAAAGACCCTAAAGTTGACCAAACCCTAAAAGTCAAGAAAAGTCAACCTCCTGGGTCACGCTGCGCGTACCAAACATGTACGCTGGGCGTACCTGATGCCTTCTCAGAAAACGGTGTGTGCGACCCCTTACGCCACGCGTATTAGGATTACGCCCAGCGTAACTCCCAGTTTCAGACTCTAAGCATTTTAGGGTCTTAATCAGTTAAGACCCACGTCCAACTTCTAGATCTGACCATTTATAACCCTCTTAAACCATAAAGTCGGAGACTTTGAGCCTTTGCATGGTTGGACAAGTCACTAAAACCCATAATACTACACTTCCTAACACTAGAAAACTCAATACTCAAGCATGACCTCATATCCACGACCAAGATGGTAACTTTAGGGATCTATAACTCAAATACCACTGAAATGGGACAGATCTAGGTCCATGGAGCACATTACACTCATAAAGTCTCCACCTTTTGGACTTTTAACCCTAAAATGGCCCATGCAACTGTTGGATTAGTGTCTAAGTCCATAACTATTTTGGTATGTACTTGACCCGATGGTGCATGGTCCTTTTGGGTTGCCTTCACCAAAGCAACTTGATTGGATGAATTATGGAGAGAAAGGATTAATTATGATTTATTAATATATTATGAGAATAATATATTAAAGGAGAAATCATATTGTTTAATTAATATTAGTCAATAATTAATAAGAATTAAGTTTGTGGCTAAAAGACATTAATTAAACTTAAGGGACTAGAACTGTCAATTGTGTGATAGTTGAATATTGGGCTAATAGACTCTATATTAGAGGGGTGGACGAATTCTATGGGGAAACCCATTAGAAATCGTCCTAGGCCTCTAAGGAGGGAGTCCATGGGTTGCTTAGGGCCTAAGCATCCAAATTAGGGTTTCCTTGTTAGATAACCCTAATAGCCTCACTATTTAAAGGACCCTTAAGCCCCAAAAACGTGGTGAACTGGTTCTCTAGGTTTTCCACACATTTTGGGCAGCCTCCTCTCTCTTTATTCTTCATCCTTTTGCTCTTGGTTTTTCTGAACCATTAGAGGAGTGACATTTGTGACTCTAAGCTTTCTTAAGTCATTACAAGGAGGATTTGAGATTGTTATTGCTACATAACAATCAAGGTAATATCTTAAACCCATTATTATGTTAATATTGATTATCATATACTAGATCTAGGGTTTAAAGTCTTGGATGAGTTGCATGTACAATAGAGAAACCTAGATCCAAGCATTAAGGTTTGTATGAGCACATAGGATGTTCTTATGGCTAAAACCCATCAGTGGTATCAGAGCCAGGTTGGTTTCTATTCTATTGATGCCTTGTATGTTTGTTCAAGCTATAAAATCGATTTTTGGCCCCCCTTCCTGCTGAACTCGGCGAGTTCCAATGTGGACTCGGCGAGTTGGCTCCTACTCGGTGAGTCCATAGAGGAACTCGGCGAGTTCGAGCGTCAGAAGGAGGCAGTTTCGGGATTTCTTGCTGTTTTACTCAAAGATACTTTCCTTAACTGTTATGGGTCATTAAAATTCGAATTTTAATCATATTTATGAGTATATCCTTGATTAAACAAAAGATAATTACCAATTGATTAGATAATAACTTCCTTATTTGATTAAAGTTTGATTATTTATATTAATTGGGTAACTTATCTTGCAAGAAATTAATTTTAGGTCAAATTAGATAATAATTAGATTAATTGGTCAAATTAGATAATAATTAGATTAATTTTTTAATTTAAGTTATTTGCTATTTGATCCTTGTGTTTTGAATATTTTCAAAACTTGCCCTCAAGTTTTGGAATTTAAATTTTGATTAAAAGGTTTGATTTTGAAATATTTAAATTCTAAACCCTAATGTTTTGAAATGTTTCAAAACTTGACCTCAAGCTTTGGAATTTAAAAGTTGATTAAAAGTTTAATTTAGGAATGTTAAATTCTAAAACCCTAGTATTGTTTTGAAAAATTCAAATCACTCCCTTATGGTTTTATTAATTAATTAAGTTGTATAATTAAATGAGATTTAATAAATCCATATAGTTTTTTTGGTTTACAATTGAATTAAAAGTATAAATTATTAAATTAGACCACATAGTATTTTAAAAGTGTAAAATACACCGTATACTATATATAACATTAAAAGTCTAACATTATATATATGTATGAGTAAAAGTCAGTCTTACCGTTAGTAGGCCTCATTCACGAAGCTGGTCTATAAGGGGTGTTTAAGGAAATTGCCTATAAAATGGCTATTGAATGGGTATCCACTCTTACCTACCGCACTCTTGACTAGTGGAGGGTCGTTAGCCGAACGGGTAGGATAGGACAGAAACCTTCCATTACAAGTATAATGAACTACAAAAGTAACTAAATGTTTTTACAAAATTCCCAATCTTAGTTACTTTAGGCAAAAGTGAATTGATGCAATTCCATGAAATTACACTTTGTGCCCTTGCGAAGACGTTAGTGGAGCGTGTGTGGTTAACCGGCACACTAAATGGTTCTAAGCAAAGGTAGCAAAGGGTGACCCAATGTTTGTCATAGTTCGGTGGAGCGTGTGTGGTTAACCGGCACATCGAATAGGTGACTGTAACATGTGGGGGCACCATGTAAGTTTGCATGGTTATTCACACCCTCTTTGTGATCCTCGGTATCCCAGTCACAAACTAGAGGGGCATATCAAGATTTAAACATGCCATTAAAAAGTTCAATGAATCTCAAAGGATCTAGGAGTTTTCAATACATTTAAAACTTAATCTGTTTTTCGTTTTTCATGGTGGAAAATTAGTGAATCGTCATTCACTTACCTTCAAATGTTTTGCAATTTGGGTTACGGCATCCCTCTCCCGAGTTGTGGAATATTGTGTTGGGTCCTAGCCCTAGTATATCATTTGGGTGATTTACTAAGGACTAAATAAATCAACTAACTTGAATTCATTTTCTCCCGTTTTGTAGATGTCAAAGTACGACAACTATGGTCTTCCCAAATCCCGTGGAACAAGCATTCCACGTGAAGATGATATTCCACGATTCAATTGAGCAATAAGAAATCATGCTTCACTTCCTCCACCCCCTCCAATTATTCTCCCTAACCCTCAAGATCGAAGAATTGAAAGGTTCAATGTCACTAAAGCCCTATTGGAAATGAAACATGAAGATGGTAAACCCGTGTGTGCCCACGTTCTGGGAATGAAATCACACATCGATAGGTTGATAGTGTTGGGTGCGTCATTCCCTAACAAGTTGGCTGTGGACTGGGTTCTGCAGTCACTCTCTGAATCATATAATGAGTTCAAAAGAAAGTATCATATGATGGATCATGACGCAAGCCTCATTGACTTAACTTACATGCTCATTGCTGCTGAATCAGAAATGATTTGGCAAGGCAATGGAGCATATTTGTTGGGAAAATCAACCAACCGTGCTTCCGAGAACGTTCTAGGAGAACCAACCTGCGTTTGCTGCCAAAAGAAAGGGCGTTGGATATAAGTCTTCCCTAAGAGCCTGAAGAGTCCAGAAGATGGGAGTGTCAAAGAGTATGGTTGTGCTTCAGGTAAAATCCACTATCTAACTCCATTAGTTCCTATTCATTGATTCTTAATACATAATGTTATAAGATTGCATTTGAATGTTTTGCAGGATCAGTGAAAAAAGAGGAAACCTGATGGAAAAGCAAGATGAGTCTGATCACGAAGAGATGGATCTCGATCACATGGATTCGAAGATTAGATTTTGAGCTTAGAAAGTTATGATAGAGTTGTTAGGAATATTTGATTACATAGTCTTTCAGTTTATTTTGCATTGTAAGGACAAATGTTTTCCGTTGCTTTTATGAATAAAATAAATTTTGTTTGACGTATTTATTTATTTATTTATTTCCTTGCAATGAAATCGTTATGAAAAATTGATGTTTGCATATTTCTACAACGAATGGATGTGATTCTTAATTATGTTAATTGTGGAAATGTCAAGAATTTACCAAATAGGGAGAGTTTCTCATCATCCAAGTTTCAAGTGGACAAAAACTTGGAATCATGCAACAAGTATTGTATGATGAATGAAAAACTTTCACATTTGGGAAAATTAGACTAATTCATTGACAAAGTGTCAAGTGAAGGAATAGGAGATCGAGAACACAAGGTTGTGTGTTGATCAAGTCCAGCACAAGAATAACAAAGATATTCATCATGATTTAATAAAGTTTTAGTGAATATGGTTATACTTATAAGATTGAGTATAATTCTGAATTGATTGAAAGAGTTAAATCAATAGCAGAACGAATATGAAGAATCGAGTAGGCAGAAAGATAAAAGTTTATCTATTCTAAGAAGAAGGGAGAGTACCTTTTATTATGTTTTATGATAGATCTTAATGATTAAGAACCATATCTCAATTGATCCTCTAAGTGAGTCTTAGTGCAATTGTATGTCTGAGAAGAGGATTCAAGAATTGAAGAAATGGTTAAATCATGAAGTCAATCATACTTCGTTCCAAAATAAGTCTTAGAGTTAAGATTGTGACATTGAGTGACAAGTCTTAAAAAGGTTTATAACATTCATCAAATGTGGAAAGTTGTGATGTCTTGGATAAGACAAAGACCAACTAGAACCAATTTTATGAAGTGTTTTGTTTTGATAAAAGCTACACTAACTCTTGAATATTCGTTTGTCAAGAAATGTTCATTGAAAAAAGAATCTTATATGTCAAGGAGTCAGTGGGAGTATTAATGATCTTGAAAAGTTTCAGGAACTAATCAAGAATAAACCTTATTGATCATCACTAGCACACGACTTGAGGTTTACAACTTATTGTGTTGACACTATCTTGTCTCTGTGTCATTCCAATTGAGTTAATTATGCATATGAGTTCTATGAGTTCTCATTAGAACGCATAAAAGGAAAGCACTTTGATCAATGAAAAGTACATTGATTGGAAAGGGTGAGCTGCTTAACTACTTGGAAGACATGGTGGGCAGCTGTGTTACCATAAGGCAAGAGATCAAGATTGAGAAGGTTCAGTCCATAAGAGTTTGGATTCGTCACAAACTTTGGTTTTGACAATTCGCATGGATAGAAACACATACACCGTTAAAATCTAAGTGTCATAAGATTTTCTCCTTCATGAAGATGGATGTGAGGAAATGCTTTCACTAAGAGAGATTATAAGAAGATAGTGATTGTAAAATTGTATTCTCAAATTTGATTATGGTTACGGTATCCATTTCCATAATTTGAATTGTGAGATTTGGCAATTAGTCTGAATTGTTTAAGACACACATATGAGTTATCTTGGATAAAGGTGTATGAGATTAAGTGTTGGAATAGTGTCTAAGGCTGCAACTATATTAGGCAAGTATTTGACCCGGTTGTGCATGGTCTTTTTGGGTTGCCTTCACCATAGCAACTTGACAGGATGATTTATAATGAGAGAAGGAATATTATGAATATATTATAAGTATAATATAAGGAATAATAATATTGTTATTTGATTAATATAAGTCATAAATTAATTGGGAATTAATTTGGTGACTTAAAGAGATTAATTAAACAAAGGGGTATAAACTGTCAATTGTTTGATAGTTGCACTTTGGGCTATATATCCTTTAAGGATAAGGGGTGGACGATTTCTAAGGCTTGGGATAGCCATAAAATCGTCCCAAGGCTTATCATGGAAAGGATTTGGATTGCTTAGGGCTTAAGTTATCCAATTAGGGTTTGAGGGTGAAACCCTAGGAGCCTTACAAGTATAAATAGACCCGAAGGGCTAAGGAAATCGACACTTGTGATTTTGAGAAGAAACCATGGCCGATTTGATCCCCTCTCCTCTCTCCTAAATCATCTTCTTACTAGTTGGTGTTTGTAAGCCATTAGAGGAGTGACAATTGTGACTCTAAAGCCTCAAGGAAAACAAGATCAAGCAAGTGATTCAAGGTAAACTTCTAATCTCTAATTTCATATTGTTATTATAGTCTATTAGTCATTAGAAGTCTTGGATTCAATGTATATTCAATTAGAGAAACCTAGATCCAAGCATTAGGGTTTCATGTGCACATAGGAATGTTCATATGGCTAAAACCCATCAGTGGTATCAGAGCATAGATTGGTTTCTATTGAATTGATACTTTGATTACTTGTTTGTTGCTGAAAAATTCGTTTTTTTTGTTCTCTCCCTGCTCTACTCGGCGAGTCCCATGGTGGTACTCGGTGAGTAGGCTCAACTCGACGAGTCCATCTGGGTACTCGGCGAGTTCGAGTGTCAGAAAGAGGAAACTTCGGGATTTCTTGCTGTTTATCTTTGAGATACTTGCCTTAATCATATTAGATCAATATAAATCCGATTTTATGATATATATGAGTATATTCTTGTCCTAATTAAAGATATTTATCAATTAATAAAATATTTGTTTCCTTATCTGATAATTGATTAATTATTTTATTTTTAATTGGTAAATTGTTTTGCAAGAAATCATTAAATAAATCAAATATGGATAATTATGGAGTTAATTGTTTATTAAAATTATTTGTTATTTGATCCTCTATGTTTTAGAAAGTTTAAAACTTGCCCTCAAGTTTTGAAATTTATGTTTTGTAATTAAAAGTTAATTTAGGAAAATTTAAATTTCAAACCCTAGAATTTTACAAGTTTAAAATTCAACCCTATACTAATATAATATTACAAGATTAATATATATATATATATATATATATATATATATATATATATATATATATATATATATATATATGTAAAATTAAAAAATGCTAGTCTTACCGTTAGTAGGCCTCATTCACGAAGCCGGTCTATAAGTTGGGTATAAGGTTGCAGCCTATAAAATGGCGCTTAATGGGTGTACACTCATACCCACTGCTTGCTTGATCGGTGGAGGGTCATTAGCCGAACGGGTAGGATAGGGCAACCTCATCTCTTCATTAAAAGTATAAAATGAAATACAAAGTAACTACATGTTTTTCAAAAATTTCCCAATCTTAGTTACTTTAGGAAAAGTGAATTGATGCAATCCCATGAAATTACACTTTGCACCCTTGCTAAGAAGTTAGTGGAGCGCGTGTGGTTTACCGGCACACTAATTGGTTCTAAGCAAAGGTGTCAAAGGGTGGTTTATTGTTTATCATAGCTCGATGGAGCGTGTGTGGTTTACCGGCACATCGAATAGGTGATTGTTACAATGAAGGCACCATGTGAATTTGCATGGTAATTCACACCCACTTTGTGATCATCGGTATCCCAGTCACAAACGAGAGGGGCATGTCGAGATTTAAACATGCCATTGAAAAGTTTCAATGAATCTCATCTAAACCTAGGAATTCTCAATACAATTAGACTTAAAGCTATGTCTTATGGCGGAGAATTAGTGAATCGTCATTCACTTACCTTCAAAATTGTTTGCATGTTAGATTACGGCATCCCTTTTCTAATGTGTAAATATTGTTGTTGGATCCTAGCCCTAATTTTTCTTATTAGGTGATAACTAGGGATTCATATTCTAATCTATCTTTGTCCTTTCTATTTGTAGATGTCAAACGCCAACAACACTGCTGCTAGTTCATTCACATTGATGAGCCTTTGTCAAAAGGTCACTTTCGATGGGACGAACTTTAGCGAATGGATAAGATACATTCGCACGATTGCTCGCTATGAGGACAAGGAGTATGTCCTCGATGAGAAGCTCGAGAAAATCAACCCAAACGTTGCTACTCTGGTTGAAATGACCGCTTTTGAAACTCACGAGCGTGATGCAACGAAGGTACATTGCATCATGATAGCCACCATGAATGTCGAATTCCAAAAGTCCTATGAGGACGTGTACCCGTATGAGATGCACCAAGACTTGTTGGAGAGATACCACCAAAACGCGAGGCAAGAGCATTACGAGATTTTCACAAACATGATTTCCGCTAAAATGGGTCATGGAGAATCTCTTACCGTGCACTTGCAAAAGATGCAAAGGTATGTCGATCGTCTTCGCAAGTTGAATGTTGACTTTGGGGAAGACTTGGCGATCGACATGGTGCTTCACTCTTTGCCTCCGTGTTACAATCAATTTAGGATGACCTACCACATGAACAAGGAAGAGGTCACCCTAAGCAAGCTCCAAGGTCTCCTTAGGGTTGCTGAAATCAACCTAAAGGAAAAGTCTGTTGCACCCACTCCCAATCCACCCGCTGCCCCTGTTTTGGCCATTGGGCAAGGAAGAGGAATGAAGAGGAAGGCTCCGTCTAAGAGCCACCGCAAGGGAAAGTCCCGAGATGGTTCCTCTTCTAGTGGTACCAAAGTTGATCCTGCTAAACCCTGTCCTAACCCTAAGGAGGCAGAGTGCCATCATTGCCATAAAATAGGGCATTGGAAGAGAAGCTGCCCGGACTACCTGCAAGCCATAAGGGAAGGAAAGATCAAGCCGTCTTTCGCAGGTATATACACAATTAAATCTAACGATTCATCTCATGCTATTTCTTGGGTCCTTGATACCGGTTGTGGTTACCATATTTGTTCTGAATTGCAGGGACTAAGAAGAAATAGGGATGTGGAGCATGGAAGGATAAATCTAATCATGGGAAACAGAAGATCGTCGCCTGTGACCAAGATTGGAGTATATTCTTTAGTGCTTAGGAATGGTTTGTCTTTAGATTTGAAAAATTGTTGCTATTCGCCAGAAATGGCTAGAAACATCATTTCATTTCATGGTTTGTTTAGACAAGGTTTTAGATTTTCTTTTAATAATGAGAATGGTTCTATTCTTGCTTATCTAAATGGTGTCTTATATTTTGAAGCTATACCATGTAATGGAATTTATGAAACCGTTATGATTATAGATAACTTAGGAAATGATGTTTTATGCATGGATTCTTCCAATGGTATGGATAGAGCATCCTTATGGCATTGTCGTCTTGGACATGTCAACAAGAAGCGCATAGCCCAACTCCAAAAGGATGGAGTGTTGGAGTCATTCTACCTTAGGGAAGATGACACATGTGAGTCATGTTTACTTGGAAAAATGACTAAGTCACCCTTCACAAGTACATGTGAAAGGGGTGAGGGTCTATTGGACCTAATACATACCGATGTATGTGGACCGTTTAGATCAACCACGAAGGATGGGAACCGCTTCTATGTGACTTTTACCGATGACTATAGTAGATATGGGTATATCTACTTAATCAAGCAAAAGTTAGAAACTTTTGAAAAGTTCAAAGAGTTCAAGAATGAAGTGGAGAATCAATTGGGCAGGAAAATCAAGATGCTTCGACCCGATCGAGGAGGAGAGTACCTAAGTCTTGAATTCCACGATTATCTCAAGGAATGTGGAATAGTTTCACAATTGACGCCACCTAGTACACCACAATTGAATGGTGTGGCAGAAAGGCGTAATCGAACCGTGTTAGACATGGTTCGCTCTATGATGAGTTGTACTTCACTACCTATCTCTTTTTGGGGGTATGCCTTAGAGACTGTCGCCCATATCCTTAACCGAGTCCCTACTAAGAAGGTTGCCAAAATGCCTCACGAGATGTGGACATGGAAAGCTCCCTCATTGACACATATCAAGGTTTGGGGTTGTGAGGCTTTCATAAGACGAGATACTCACAACAAGCTCGAACCTCGTAGTGAGCGATGTATTTTCATCGGCTACCCGCAGAAATCCTTTGGATATCTCTTCTATAGACCGAAGGACAATGTAGTCTTTGTTGCAAGGAGAGGAGTTTTCCGAGAGCGAGAACTCATAAGCCAAGGAGACAATGGGAGGCAAATCGAACTTGAAGAGATTCAAGAGTCGATAGATGAAGGAACCTCTACCGTTGGCGCTCAACCCGAGGAGGAAACTCCGGTTAAACCTATTGACCAGTCCTTACCTCTTAGACGTTCCGAAAGAGTTAGAGTTCAACCCCAGTTTTATGGTTTTCATATTACTACCGAAGGGGACACGTATATTAGTGATGGTACACTAATAAATTTAGATGAACCTAATAGCTTTAAGGAAGCCATGGCAGGCCCGGAGTCTGCGAAATGGAAAGAGGCGATGGACAGTGAGATCCAGTCCATGTATGACAACCAAGTTTGGAATTTGGTTGATAATGTGCCCGGACGTAAGACCATTGGGTGCAAATGGATCTTCAAGAAGAAGACCAACGTGGATGGAAATGTACACACATATAAGGCGCGATTGGTTGCGAAGGGCTTTACTCAAACTCCCGGAGTTGACTATGATGAGACCTTCTCACCAGTTGCAAAGATTAAATCTATTAGAGTGATGCTAGCTATTGCCGCATTTCATGATTATGAGATTTGGAAAATGGATGTCAAAACCGCTTTCCTTAATGGGAAGTTGGTTGAGGATGTTTACATGGCTCAGCCAGAGGGTTTTTGTTGATCCGAAGCATCCAAATAAAGTGTGTAAGCTTGAGAAGTCCATTTATGGACTTAAGCAAGCATCTCGCAGATGGAATCTTTGCTTCGATGAGAAAGTCAAAGAGTTTGGATTTTTACGAAGCGAAGATGAACCATGTGTATATGTCAAAGCCAGTGGGAGTATAGTAAGCTTCCTCGTTCTGTATGTCGATGACATACTACTCATAGGAAATGACATCCCGACCCTGCAGGAAGTTAAGTCCTGGCTTGGGAAATGCTTTACTATGAAGGACCTCAGAGAGGCTTCCTATATTTTGGGAATAAGGATAGTGAGAGAGAGAAGTAAGAGACTGATAGGGCTTAGTCAGAATACTTACTTAGATAAGGTACTAAAACGTTTTAGTATGGAAAACTCGAAGAAGGGAGAATTACCGATACAAAGTAATGCCAAGTTGAGTAAGACTCAAAGCCCGAGTTCTGAAGCTGAAATAGCAGAAATGAGCCGATTACCATACGCTTCCGCGGTTGGCTCAATCATGTATGCTATGACTTGTAATCGCCCTGATGTAGCCTTTGCTTTGAGCATGGTTAGCAGATATCAAGGGAATCCTGACAAAGCTCATTGGATTGCGGTGAAGAATATCCTTAAGTACCTTCGGAGGACGAAGGAATGCTTCTTAGTCCTCGGAGGGAGTGATGAATTGAAGGTGCGAGGGTATAGTGACGGCAGCTTTCAAACCGACCGAGACAGCTACCGTTCGCAGTCGGGCTAGGTCTTTACCCTTAATGGAGGAGCAGTGACTTGGAAGAGTTCCAAGCAGGAAACCGTAGCTAATTCAACGTGCGAGTCAGAGTACATTGCAGCGAGCAAAGCATCGAAGGAGGCAATATGGTTAAAGAACTTCATCGGTGATCTTGGAGTTGTACCTGCCATAAAGGAGCCCATGGAGATTTTTTGTGATAATGAAGGAGCGATTGCCTTGACCAAGGAACCGAGAGATCATGGTAGATCTCGACGTATCGACAGAAAAATATCATTTTATTAGACATCGTGTAGAAGAAGGACAACTCATAGTGAAGAGGATATAATCAGAAGATAACCCAGCAGATCCGCTTACGAAGGGACTGAGTAGGGTTAAGCACTTGCAGCATGCTAAGAGTATTGGGCTGAAGGATGATTATGCATAGATTATATAGTAGTAGAAACGTGTAATAGATAAATGTAATTAACATTTGATGATTAAATAAAAGAGTATTATTTATGAGTAATGCTACTATCTTATGTTAATTGTTTAACTATTGTTTCATTTTTCGTGTTTTGACTTCCAGAATAATTGAATTTATTAAGAAAAATCGAATTGTTCAAATTGTCCACAATCGTTCATATGTTGGAAGTAGGCATGAATGAAGATTGTAATGAATTGGAGTGTAGATTGTCTAAATGGTATTAGACATAGCAATGGTTTGCTACAACGTTTATGAGTGCTAGTTTTGAGCATTGGAACAAACACGTGCTTGCTGGAATCACCTTATGGAATGTGATAAAAGGGTGATCGCAAGACGATAATATCATATAGTCTTAAAACCTAGATATATGGTTTGTTATTTGTTAATTAGTTGTACATTGATAATGCGAAACCGCATCAGTAACTTGATGTTATAAAACGCATTGTTGTGTATAGTTGATTAATGAATAAGTAAATGCATATAAGTCGAAGTTTATCTGTTACTTTTATCCTAAGAAGGTAAAAGCGATATCTCGGCCGCTCGATGATTTGATTTGACTTATGTGCCGGGCCCGGTCAGAATTAAATTGATGTGTTCGATTAAGTTCCATGTCAAATAAATCGGAGATCGAGAAACCAAATGCTAGACAAATTAGTTCCATATAAATGTCAGCATGATATCTAAACAGAGGACTGTACGATCCCTTATCTAAAGGACAAGATTGATTAGATCAGAGTTTGACAGCGTCTTTGAGAGCTACGATTGCTAATCAGATTATACTTGTGCATATAGTTACTAGACTTATCCAAGTGGGAGATTGTTGGAATAGTGTCTAAGGCTGAAACTATATTAGGCAAGTATTTGACCCGGTTGTGCATGGTCTTTTTGGGTTGCCTTCACCATAGCAACTTGACGGGATGATTTATCATGAGAGAAGGAATATTATCAATATGTTATAAGTATAATATAAGGAATAATAATATTGTTATTTGATTAATATAAGTCATAAATTAATTGGGAATTAATTTGGTGACTTAAAGAGATTAATTAAACAAAGGGGTATAAACTGTCAATTGTTTGATAGTTGCACTTTGGGCTATATATCCTTTAAGGATAAGGGGTGGACGATATCTAGGGCTTGGGATAGCCATAAAATCGTCCAAGGCTTATCATGGAAAGGATTTGGATTGCTTAGGGCTTTAGTTATCCAATTAGGGTTTGAGGGTGAAACCCTAGGAGCCTTACAAGTATAAATAGACCCCAAGGGCTAAGGAAATCGGCACTTGTGCTTTTGAGAAGAAACCCTGGCCGATTTGATCCCCTCTCCTCTCTCCTAAATCATCTTCTTACTAGTTGGTGTTTGTAAGCCATTAGAGGAGTGACAATTGTGACTCTAAAGCCTCAAGGACAACAAGATCAAGCAAGTGATTCAAGGTAAACTTCTAATCTCTAATTTCATATTGTTATTATAGTATATTAGTCATTAGAAGTCTTGGATTCAATGTATATTCAATTAGAGAAACCAAGATCCAAGCATTAGGGTTGCATGTGCACATAGGAATGTTCATATGGCTAAAACCCATCATTAAGAAGCTTAGATAAAGGAGTATCAAAGCATTTGGTATTAGAAATATGAACTTTAGAAATTCAATAAGTATTGTTTTCTGGAAGTTCAGTTGTTTTCTGAATACATGTCAAAGCTAGTGGGAGCATAAGTGTTATGTTCGTAATAGTGGGAGCATAAATGTTATGATTGCATGATTACTAAGGCAAGTATTGCAAGTTAGCAATATTAATTATAGAAAACAAGAGTCATACATTGCGAAGTTGCAAGGGTTGAATAGTTGTTTTTCTATAATTAAGGGAGAGAATATTATGCTTCATTTTAAAGCTAAAGGCTTAGGTAATTGAATGTTAATAAAATTAGTCAGGAATACATAGTGAGTTCTTAAATTTCGATTATGATTACGGCATTCCTCTTCATAATTCGAATCATAAGAACGTGACACATAAGATATTATGGCAGAAGATTGATAAAGTATCAAATCTTCATGTAAGACATTATGCATCGTGTCTCATACGCTTAGGGTATAGAATAGATTGCAAATGCTATAATATTTGACCATTCTAAAATTTTCCAAATGTCTAACGCATTTAAAGGGAAAAAGGACTAGAATCGGTTTTGACTAAGATAATTAAACAACTATAAAAGGACGATCCAAAGCTTGCTAAGGACTGGTCGCTTGTGAGTAGTTGGAAGTATAGTACTGGATGGAACATATCGACATTATTATGAATAGATAAGATTCTATTAAGAATGAGTTGTCATATGGAAAATATGGAAATGGTTCCATATTAGGAGTTGGATATTGAAAATCTATGTCTAGATTAGAAACTTTTATGCAAAAGGATGTTCAAAGGAATGTGCTTTGAGTAAGAGACATCACATCTATGGAATTGTCTTGTAGCAATCTCTGATAGAGGACTTTGTAATTTCATTGGCAATAGTCATTGTAACCTTAGTGCAGTGATATTACGAAAGGATCATTGCATAAAATGTTAGAATCTAACATATTCTATAAGTGGCAAGAATTTGATATTCTTTCACTTGTGAAAAGGATTGGGAGTTGTGAAATGAGTAAAATTGGAAATGTGTTCATTTGATTTATTTCACAAACTAAGAACCGTAGGTAAACATTGTGTGCATGCTAAGAGCATGGGACAAGTATTGTAATAATTCAAGTAAGAAGTTGATTACCCGAAACAACAAATAATGAGTAATCGATATGGTGATAAATAAAAGGTGTTTTATTTATACTCAAAGGTTTGAGGCCATATGGGATTAGTATTATTCTTGTGTTTCACTTTGCATGTTTTGACTTCCAGAATAATTGAATTTATTAAGAACAGTCAAATTATTCGAACGGACCACAGTCGTTCATATATTAGAAGTAGATATGAATGAAGACCGTCGTTAATTGGTGTGTGGATTGTCTAAAGAGTGTTGGACATAAGCAAATGTTTGCTGCAACGTTCATGTGTGCTTATGAATATGATTTGAGCATTGGACTAAACCCACGCTCACTTGGATCACTTCATGGATTTTATCATGAGTGATAGGTGAGACGATAATATCTTATATTTTTGAAACCGAGATGTGTGAGTTGTATCTTGCGAGTCGGTTGCACATTGATAATATGTAAATGCACCAATAACTTGGTGTTATAAAACATATTGTTGTGTGTAATTCGGTAAGTGAGTGCAAGCAAGCATTGAATCAAAGTTTATCCGTTCCTTTTATCCAAAGTAGGATAAAAGCGATATCTTTTGGCCCCTCGATGATTTAGTGATGGCACCTAAGCGCTTGGCCAAGCCGGGACTAAATTGATGTGTTCAATTGTAGTCTGTTGTCAGTCATCATAAATCGGGAATCCGGAAACAGTATAGAGAGAATGACTAAGTTCGTGTCTCATATCTATACGATATCTAGAATGGAGGACTATATGATTTCTTATCTAAAGGACACGCGTATCTGATTAGATCAGAGTTGACAGCGGCTTTAGAAAGCTACGATTACAGATCGGGATCTGAAGTCATACGCAGAATAGTTACTAGAATTATCCAAGTGGGAGACTGTTGGATTAGTGTCTAAGTCCATAACTATTTTGGTATGTACTTGACCCGATGGTGCATGGTCCTTTTGGGTTGCCTTCACCAAAGCAACTTGATAGGATGAATTATGGAGAAAAAGGATTAATGATGATTTATTAATATATTATGAGAATAATATATTAAAGGAGAAATCATATTGTTTAATTAATATTAGTCAATAATTAATAAGAATTAAGTTTGTGGCTAAAAGAAATTAATTAAACTTAAGGGACAAGAACTGTCAATTGTGTGATAGTTAAATATTGGGCTAATAGACTCTATATTAGAGGGGTGGACGAATTCTATGGGGAAACCCATTAGAAATCGTCCTAGGCCTCTAAGGAGGGAGTCCATGGGTTGCTTAGGGCCTAAGCATCCAAATTAGGGTTTCCTTGTTAGATAACCCTAATAGCCTCACTATTTAAAGGACCCTTAAGCCCCAAAAATGTGGTGAACTGGTTCTCTAGGGTTTCCACACATTTTGGGCAGCCTCCTCTCTCCTTATTCTTCATCCTTTTTCTCATGGTGTTTGTGAACCATTAGAGGAGTGACATTTGTGACTCTAAGCTTTCTAAAGTCATTACAAGGAGGATTTGAGATTGTTATTGCTACATAACAATCAAGGTAATATATTAAACCCATTATTATGTTAATATTGATTATCATATGCTAGATCTAGGGTTTAAAGTCTTGGATGAGTTGCATGTACAATAGAGAACCCTAGATCCAAGCATTAGGGTTTGTATGAGCACATAGGATGTTCTTATGGCTAAAACCCATCAGCAACATCAAACCAAAATGAAGAGGAAAGTTTTGACCTTTATACCTCCAATTGTAGCTCCTTCCTCTGTAGATCTCAGATCCAAACTTGCACTTCAAGCTCTAGCCCCCACAAGCTCCTCTCCTTCTTCTTCACTAACACACCAAGGCACTTTTAGCTCCAAAACACTCACTCTCAAGCTAAGGACGATAGGAGGTAGGGTTTCACTCACTGATATGGAGGTTGAGAAATGAGCCTTAGCATCCATTATATAGTGCACTAGTAAAATATTAGGGTTTGCGTTTGGATCCATTACGCCCAGCGTAACCCTGGGTACGCCCAGCGTACCCAGGCGAGTCCACGTCCAATTTAAGCGCATGAGTACGAGCAGCGTACTCCCCAGTACGCCCAGCGTACTCATTTGCTACAAGAACCCTTTCAAAGGACCACTTTTGACAAGTTGATAAAATGGAAGGATATAGTAGCTTTACCTGGATTTCGGGATGTTACAATTCTCCCCCACTAGAACCAGACTTCGCTCTCGACGTCTCATACTGAAAACAACTCTGGATGCTGATCTCGCATCTCTGACTCCGATTCCCAAGTCAGCTCGGACCCTCTTTGATGTTGCCACTGGACCTGAACCAATGGCACCTCCTTGCTCCTCAGAACCTTGACCTTCCGGTCCAAGATTGCGATCGGTCTCTCAATATAATTCAGACCCGCGTCCACCTAGATATCCTCCAATGGCACCACTGCCGACTCGTCGACTATACACTTCCTTAGTTGAGACACGTGGAAGGTATCATGAATCTGGCTCAACTCTACGGGTTGCTCCAATCGATATGCTACCCTGCCCACCCTCGTAATAACCCTAAACGGTCTAATGTACCAGGGCCCCAACTTGCCCTTTTTCCTGAATCGGATCACTCCTTTCCAAGGAGACACTTTCAGAAGTACAAAATCTCCAACCTGGAACTCGAGCTCGGACCGACGCCTATCCACGTAACTCTTCTGGCGACTCTGGGCCGTCAGCAATCTTTGTCTAACCTGATGTATCTACTCTATCGTATGAAGCACTATCTCAGTAATGCCCATTACTCGCTGCCCTACCTCTCCCTAACAAATCGGAGTCCGACACCTCCTCCCATACAATAACTCAAAGGAGAGGCATACAAATGCTTGAATGGTGGCTGTTGTTATAAGAAAACTCAGCCAAAGGCAGATACGTGTCCCAACTCCCTCCGAAGTCCAACACACATGCTCGAAGCATGTCCTCAAGCGTCTGAATCGTCCGCTCACTTTGTCCGTCCGTCTGCGGGTGGTAAGCGGTACTGAAATGCAGCCTAGTACCCAACTCCTCATGGAACTTCTTCCAGAACCTAGAAGTGAAACGCACATCTCGATCTGACACAATCGATATTGGTACACCATGTCGCGATAGCACCTCTCTTACGTACACCTCTGCCAGCCTCTCTGCGGAAGAGCTCTCACTGATAGCAAGAAAATGAGCGCTCTTCGTCAGCCGGTCGACAATCACCCAAATTGCATCAACGCCTATCGCAGTCCTCAGCAATTTGGTGATAAAATCCATGGAAATATGTTCCCACTTCCACTGGGGAACTTCAAGCCGCTGCAACTTGCCATGCAGACATTAATGCTCGGCCTTAACCCTGTGACAGGTCAAGCACCTCTCTACAAACCAAGCCACATCTCTCTTCATACAAGGCCACCAATAATCTCTTTTCAGGTCCAAATACATCTTAGTGGCCCCGGGATGGATCGAGAACCTCAACCTGTGCGCCTCCTCCATCAAAATGGAACGTGCCCCACCCTTAAATGGCACCCAAATCCGGCCCTGGAAGGTCATAAGCCCCCGACTATCGGCAATGAACTCTGATATCTGCCCAATCACCCGCTCTCGCTTGCGGTTCTCCGGTCTCATGGCCACCACCTGGGCCTCCCGAATGGTGTCCAACACCGGAGTCATCACTATCAACCTCATACAAACATCTCGCAAAGGGGCACTTTCCGCCCTGCGACTCAAGGCATCGGCTACCACATTAGCCTTGCCAGGGTGGTACAGGATCTCACACTCATAATCCTTTACCACGTCCAACCATCTCCTCTGATGCATGTTCAGGTTGGGCTAATCCATCAAATACTTCAAGATCTTGTGGTCCGTGTAAATGGTACACCGAACCCCATACAAATAGTGACGCCAGATCTTGAGAGCGAACACTACAGCCCCCAACTCCAGATCCTGAGTAGGATACGTCGTCTCATGAGGCTTCAGCTGCCTCGATGCGTATCCTAACACATCCCTCTTTGCATCAGCACTGCACCCAGTCCCGATATCGACGCATCACAATACACCACAAAGTCCTCCATTCCCTCCGGAAGGGCCAACACTTGGGCTTCGCACAATCTCTGGCGAAGTGTCTCGAATGACGCCTGTTGCTCCGGGCCCCAGCTGAAAGCCACGCTCTTCCAGCTCAGCCTGGTGAGAGGAACCGCAATCCTGCAGAAATCCTGAATGAATCTTCGACAATATCCGGCCAACCCCAGGAAAATTCGGAGATCTCGGTACCTCCCAACTCATCCTCAATTTTAGCTGGACAGACCAATATCCCATTCTGGTTGACGAGGTGCCCTAGAAACTGGACCTCCCGTAACCAGAAATCACACATGGAGAATTTGGCGTAAAGCCTCTCCGATCTCAGAACTCTAAGGATCTCCCTCAAATGCTCCTCATGCTGCTCTCTGGACCTCGAATACACCAATATATCATCAATGAACACGATCACCGAACGATCCAACATCGGCCTGCACACCCTGTTCATGAGATCCATGAATGCCACCGGTGCATTGGTGAGCCCGAAAGGCATCACCACCAACTCGTAATACCCGTAACGAGTCCTGAATGTTGTCTTCTGGATATCCTCATCACGCACCCTCATCTGATGATATCCAGACCTCAAATCAATCTTGGAAAACCAAGATGCTCCCTGCAACTGATCGAACAAATCATTGATCCTCGGTAAGGGGTAACGGTTCTTGACCGTCAGCTTGTTCAACTCCCGGTAATCAATGCACATCCGGTGTGAACTATCCTTTTTCTTGACAAAAAGGATCGGCGCTCCCCACGGTGAGCTACTCGGCCGTATAAACCCCTTCCCCAGCAGCTCCTGAAGTTGCGAGGATAACTCCTGCATCTCTGGAGGTGCAAGGTGATAGGGCGCCTTGGCGATAGGCGCTGCCCCCAGAACCAAATCGATAAGGAACTCCACCTACCTCTCGGGAGGCACACCTGGCAACTCCTCGAGGAAAACATCTAGGAACTCACGTACTATTGGGTCCTCATCGACCGACCTCGGTCTCTCTGCACCTACCCTTGTGTCCACCACATAAGCCACAAACTCACTACAACCCTGCTGTAGACTTTGCCTCGCTCTCGCGGCTGAACAAAATGCCGACCCAGAACGGGTACCCTCGCCATAAACAGTAGGAACTCCCCCACTAGGGTCTCGTATGGTCACCAGCTGACACCCGCAGTCGATAATTTCTCTAAATCTACTCAACCAGTCCATGCCCACGATGACACAGACATCTCCCATAGCAATCGGAACAAACTCAATCGGAAACTCAACTCTGAAGATCTCGAGTACACATCCTTGAATCACATTCGTGGCATACACTGCTCTCTCTCTTCAGCTATGGAAACTCGTAAAGGTCGACTCAACGCCTCACGACGAATACTGATGTGCTGACTAAAGGCTAACGACACAAAAGACCGACTCGCACCCGAGTCAAATAACACCAAAGCAGGTACAGAACACACAAGAAATGTACCTATGCATATCACAATATAAGCATAACACCACAAACTCAAAATAAGCATATGAAAGAATACATACCAGCCACAACACCGGGTGCTGCGCGGACCTCCCCCGCCGTCAACTGGAAGGCTCTCCCGCGAGTCTTCGGCGCCTCGGCCTTCACCGGCCGACTCTCTGTAGCTTGAACAGCAGCAGGGACAGACCCCTAGTCAGAATACTCTCTGTAGCTCGATCGTTGTTAAATTAAGAAGCATGTAGCTAGAAGTTCTACAAGCTAGAAAGTGATTATATCAAATTAGAACATGAAGGAAGGTATCGTCCATGCTAGAGTTTGACTCAAAGACACATGAGTATAGTAATTGCATCATGCAATGGAAGAAAATTAGAGCATGATCATTCGGCCTGTTATGGTAGTCGAAGTAAAGACCTTATCTTAGGTCAAATTGATTCTAGTAGGAGCAGGAGTCTCTGTTGCACAACGAATTTAGAATGAAGAGCAGGTGCAAGATTAATCACCACCTACACTCGAGAAGTCCAACGACTTAGAAACTCATTTGAAAAAACATACGAGTTGCCAGTATTACCTAGGATGGAAAGGTAACATGAGGATTCATCATACAAGCCTTGTTTTGCTGATGATTCCGAGACATAATCACCCTAAGGGGGAGATAAGTGTAACGCCCACAAGATAGGGCTAGATGATTAATGAATAAAAGGATAATTATTCATCACCATGATAGATAGATGTTTTTACTAGAAGGTTATTTAGGATAAATATCCTTGAAAAAAGTTATAGTATATGTGACAAGTATTCCATACATATAAGGAACTTTGAAATCCAACTTTTTATGAAGAATTTATGCTACTTTAAAGTTTTGTGGTTAAACCGGCACAACTATGTGTATCGTAGAAAGTGAAATTTGGATAAAATACTTTTTATCCTAAGTAATCAAAACAAAATTCTTAGTAGTGGTAAAACCGGGATTTTAAGGAAGGATAGATGAAAACTTCTGCTGATAAAGATCATTTAGGAAAGATCCCTCGAGATCATTATTTAAAGATTAGGTAGTGAGGATAACATGAATGAGTAACTGGGTTATTTGTTTGCTGAAAAATGTATAATTAACGATTATAATATTGTGGGTTGAAAACCCTATATACTCAACGGGTTTCCCAACCTGAACCACTCAACTTATTTGTATCACATGTGTGACATCCCCAATTTCATGGCAAAATAAGACCGATTTGTTTATGCTTATTTAAAAATCAGAGTATCCTTTTACAGAATAATATGGCGGAATTTGTTCCGAGAAAACATGATAATGATATTATCAAAGCATTTCCGAAGAAATGTATTTTATTTATATTAAAAAATTGGGAGGTCATCTTCAATATAGAAACATAAGCATAACGAAATATTACAAGCCTTACGGTAATTAAACTAATGGCATAATACTCCTCAAATCTCTCAGCAGAATGTATTTTCACATCACTACCTGTGATACAATAAATTGAGTGGGTGAGGTGGGGAAACCTGGTGAGAACATAGAGTTTTCACCTTACAATAATATAATTATTATGTTTGACCATCAAACAATCAATCCAATTTACCATCCCCATTATCTTCTTTATTATTAAGAACGATCCACCCTAAGAATCATCTATTCTTCATTAATTTTTCCAAACGATTTTCCTAAGGAATAGGCACAAAGTCCATTGCTGCCAGGGATTATCTAACAGGCACTAAGTCCATAGCTTCCAATGTTCATATATAAGGCATAGCCACTAGGGTTTTTAGAGTACATCTGGTGAACACGTAGTTCAAAAACACCTACAGGTTGCGAGCTTGCTAGCGTTCCACTAGACTGTGTATAATCGTCCGTGGCTGTCATCTAAACTCTGCTAGATGATTGGATCAGCTTTAAAGTCAAGGCTTCTCATCATCTTTCACACCTCATCATCCATACAATCTTTCATCCATATCATTTTTCATCTACCTATCGTTACCCAATATATTTATAGGTATAAAAATACATATACAGTTTAAATCACGTAAAACATGTATATATTGTTCGTCTAGCATAAATATCGTGAACATAGATAATAAGAACATATAGCATGTATTAATATTAAATACTTCATATCTATGTGTAAGATGAAAGTAACTACCCACTCACTTGTTAAAGTGACGATTCGAAATTTGGACAACGCTTCGCTTCTAGCAATTGTCTTTTCCTTTATGTAACCTAGTATTATTATCGCTAAGTTTTAGTCTAACATTTATTGCGACTAATTATTAGTCTAGATTCATCATTAACTCAAAGTCTACTTCAAGATCTATCAAGTAAGGATCAACCATACAGGACAGTTGGGATTCAAGACCATTTCGGCATATAGTTTTTCTGAAATCCAACAACCAAGCCAACGTGACCATTTTAGACACCTCTCCCGTAAGTAGATCAATTAGTATAACGAACTTGAATCACTAAAAAATATTGTTTATAGTTTCATAATAACGATAATGAAAATAAATAAGTTATAGTTAAAGTACGGATAGCATAACTCACTTATAGGGGATTTAGCGAGAAACCGGGATTTGCACGGGCAGAACTTCTAAGCCGAAAGATCTAATTCTTGGGGCTTTCCGATGCTCTAGGGATTTGCTTCTAACACCTAGGAGGTGCTAGGGGAAGGAATAGAGGCTTTGAGAGTGTTTGGGAGAGAGTTGGATAGAAAGATGTGAGGAAAAGAGTGATTTTCGAGCTCTTTTTATAGGCTGCCATCACCCAAGTACGATGGGCATACTCAAGAATTACGTTGAGCATAATGGCTTTTTATGGGTTACGCTGGGCATACTCAAAAATTGCGTTGGGCATAATGTGCCATGTGTTGCAATCTGGTGGAATGTCGTGGGGAAGAAGGTGCGGCCTAGATCGTGCCGCGTGTTACTCCGAGGTTAATCCGAAAATTAATTATATTTTAAAATCCGTAAACTTTCATACGACCTCCGGTTTTGACGTTCTTTATATCCACACATATCGATGTGATCTATAACTTTCATCTAGACTCTGTCGGCTAATTTAAATTTATTTTTAAAGTTATATTTTATCAGACCGAGACAATTAAAGTCAATTAAAAATTCATAACTTTGTCATTCGACGTCTGTTTTGGACAGTCTTTATATTGTTGAGCTCCAATTGATGAGATCTTCAATTCTCGTTTAGATTGTGTCAACTAAAAATCGATCCATCTAAAATTCGATTTTCGAGTTGTATATTGCTACGTTGAATCTTAGAAAAATATAACTTCCTCTAACGAAGTCAGATTTGGACGTTCTCTATATGCACGCTCTAGGTTTAAAGTCTACTACGAATGTCGTTTAGATCGCTAAAGCTAAAAAGTATTTCTTCAAAAATTTACTTTTTACGATACGCGAAGTCGTGCCTGTTTAATCGCTAAACTTTGACGGGTCATAACTTTTTCATTATAAGTCGGATTCCAGTGTTCTTTATATGTACGGAATCCTTGTGAGATATACTATAACTTTGGTTGAGATTACTTATCTTAAATAATATTTTATCAAAAAGTCGTTTTTAACGTTTATTATCTCCAAATTGACTAGCCAAAGTCTACGGGCTTTACAATTATCTCCCCCTTAGGATTAGGTTCTGGAATCATCAACAAAACATGGCTTGTATAATGACTCCATATGTTATCTTTCATCCTAGGTAATAACTATAACTCTTTTTTCCTTTCAAATAAGTATCTAATTCTTGGACTTCTTGATTACTGGCGGTGCTCAATCTTGCACCCGCTCTTCATACTATGTTGGACTTTCAATCGTAACCTTTGACTTAAAAACTCGATCCTTATTGGAGACTCTTACTCCTTCTTAAACATATGTAACATAAGATAAGGACTTTACTTCGATTACCGTAACAGACCGATGGGTCATGTTCTATGACCTCTCATCGTATGATGCAATTCTTAGACTCAGGTCTTTTAGAGTCAATTTTCAGAATGAAAGATACATTCCTTCATGTTCTAATGTGATATAATCGCATTCTAGCATGTAGTACTTCTAGCTACAAGCTTATTACTTTAACGGCGACCACAATACTTCTATTGATCGCTTCGATTATCTTCTACCTCAATATTCTTGTTTAAGTCAGATGATACATCAAAATTGGTTCTTTGAACCATGTAACATACTCATCTTATCCGGACCCTTTTTGATATGATCACTAGGGTCGGAATAACAATCATCTTCTTAGTCATTACCCAAACGATGATAACGGTAGACGTGAACAACACATAATCAATTACTAGTGCCTTGTTAACCTTGTGACTTTCCCTTATCCAAGTGTGATTCCTGTGCTTTCGGTAGTATAGTCCTTTAATACCTTTCACACCTACTCATACTCGTCCCAAGTATTGCCTCTCAGTTGTCCAAGTCACCATACAAGAATTTCACATAGTTATTTAACACATTAGATAACATAACCAAGGTTTATATTACTTCTTGAAACGATTACATAGATATTCAAGTTCACCCTACACTAGGCCTCTTATATTAGGCTACACCACATGATACCATATATTTGGCTACTTTATATCTTACTCTTTGGATATATAGATCCTCACTCCAGATCCCTTCCATTGTCACCTGGTTCATTAAGGATCATCTGGAATGCTCTTGCCTTTGGCTTCGGTTGCGCATTCGGTCTTGCTGCTTCATTTTTCTTCGGGCAATCTTTTGACATATGCCCCTTGTCTCTGCATCTGTAGCATACCTTATCATCAAGCATACAATCCTTGGAATAGTGACCAATACTCCCATACTTATAACAAATCACTTCTCCGTCGCATCTCCCATAATGCTTCTTCTTGCACTTCTCACACCACTTGGATCCATTCCTATCCCCATACCTCTTGTTGTTGGGTTCAGATTTCGGGAACCTATCTTTCTTCCCTCAAACTTTCTCTTCTCGCCAACTTCAAATTTATTGGCGCTTCTGCCTTTGATCATTTCTTCAACAGACTTAGCAGCCCAGCTGGCCGCCTCAAGAGTAGGTGCATGGAGTACTGGCACAGTGTACCCCAATTGTAGTCCCTTTGTATACTCATCAAAGTTTTTTATCTCTTCGGGGACGATGCACAAAGAAAAATCCATCTTTTACGTGAAGGCATTGGTATACTCACCAATGGACATGTTTCCTTTTTCAACGTTAGAAACCAATTCTCCAACTCTAGCATGTTTTAAGCTGAGTAGAACTTGTGTTGAAAGTGTAACAAGAATTCTGCCCATGCCAGTTGTAGTGTCTCATTGGGGCTTATGATCTTTCCTAAAGTGTTCCACCAACGAACAGCCCCACCCCTAAACTGACACACAACATAAGTGGTTTGTAGCTTGCCCTTGCAACCACATGTTATGGAAGCTAGCTCCATCTCAGAGATCCAAGCCATAACTCCGATTGGATCTTCTTTCCTAGTAACAGTTGATGGTTTGTAACTCATAAAGTCTTTATACTTGCATACGTTCCTTTCAATTCCTTCATCATGGTTATTTCTCCTGACCACTTATGGTTTGTCATGACTGACGATTTCACTATAATTTCCTTCTTCTGACTGTTCATTGTTCAGTTCAAGTTGTATAATGGGTATATTAGGTACATCCCTAGTGCACGCTACATTACTCATGGATCATGCTGCCGATTACCATTTCCCAATCCGCTTCGAGTTCTCACCATATTGATCTATACACCAAAGCAGACGTTCAGAGTACAGTGAAGAGAATTTAGATAGGTAAGCTTTATTTAAGATAGATGTATAAATCTCCTTATTACTCTGAAAAGTTACATGCCAATTCTAATACCGTAATTAAACATTTTGAGATATGAACACATAAAATTTCCAGACCCGGTCGGAAATATACCATGGATCTGATCAAATGATAGAATCATAATGCATATAACACATCTTATTACATTAATCATTTAGCACATAAAAGAAATTTAGGAATCTTTCCTAAAATAAGCTAGTGCTCGTGTCTATCAAGGCATATTTCATAAATATAGCAGACACTCATCTCACAATCATCGCTTAGCATTCTGAGTTTAAGTCTAGAAATAAATCCCTACTCCTAGTTCGCTTAAAGTAATGCTTTGATACCAACTGTGTCATCCCCAATTTCACGTCCGAAAAAGACCAATTTGTTTATGCTTATTTAATAATCAGAGTATCCTTTTAAAGAATAATATTGTGGATTCTGTTCCTAGAAAACATGGTAATGATATTATCAAAGCATTTATGGAGAAATGTATTTTATTTATATTAAAACATTGGGAGGTCATCTTCAATACAGAAACATAAGCATAACAAAATATTACAAGCCTTACAGTAATTAAACTAATGGCATAGTACTCCTCGAAATGTTCAGCAGAATGTATCTTTCATATCGCTACCTGTGATACAATAAACTGAGTGGGTCATGTTGAGAAACCTGGTGATTACATAGGTGTTTTCAACTTACAATAATATAATTATTATGTTTAACCATCAAACAATCAACCTAATTTCCCATCACCATTATCTTCTTTATTATTAAGGATAAACCCTAAGAATCATCTATTCTTCATTTATTTATTCCTAAGGATTTTCCTAAAGAATATGCACGAAGTCCATCACTGCCAGGGTTTATCTAACATGCACTAAGTCCATAGCTTCCAATGTTCATTTATAAGGCATAGCTGCTAGGGTTTTTAGAGTGCATCTGGTGAACACGTAGTTCAAAAACACATATAGGTTGCGAGCCTACTAGCGTTCCACTAGACTGTCTAGAATCGTTCGTGGTTTTCATTTATACTCAGCTAGATGAGTGGATTAGCTTTAAATTCAAGGCTTCTCATCATCTATACATTCTTTCATCCATATCATCTTTCATCTACCCATCGTTACCCAATATATTTATTGTGACACCCCGGCTGAGGCGGAACATGGCGGGCTGTGCGACTAAGTTCGTAGATCACAGATAAACTGAGTATATAACATAAGTACAACAATAAACAAAATAACATTTATATTCCATCATAAAATTTGAATACAGGGTTCTTACTAGATAATATAGTATTTGCCTTAAACAGGTAGGCGGGCATAATAAAAGTAGTAAACTAAATTGCCTAAGGTTCCTGAGTATCTGACGTCAGAATTTGCTTGATTACTGATTTCCTTATAATGCTTGTATTTTGAAAGTCAACACGAGGTTGGTGAGAGTCACAGGTTTTCTGCTAGCCGTAGTAATAATACTTTTAATAAGTCCAAAAGTATTTTATCTGTATGTATAACAATAGTTAAAATAGCATTTGCAATGAAACTTTAAAAGTCATAATGGATCTTAAAATCCATATCTTAAAAACTGTGTTGGTAACCAATCTTTGAAAGCCAAAACGTTATGTTACATAAGTAAATCTACACTTAAACCATGTTTATAGTAAACCATTGAATATCCTTGAAAGTCAAAATGTACCCGTTGTAAAAGTAAATCCATACTTTAAAATATACTTGTAATAATCCCTTGAAAGTCAAAATGTACCCATTGTATAAGTAAATCCATACTTTAAAATGTACTTGTAATAATTTCTTGAAAGTCAAAAGGTATGCTTTGTATAAGTAATTTCCATACTTAAAAGTCTCTTGTAATGACTTCTTAATAGTCAAAATGTATGCTTTGTATAAGTAATTTCCATACTTCAAAATGTACTAGTAATGACTTCTTGATAATCAAAATGTATGCTTTGTATAAGTAATTTCCATACTTAAAAATATACTTGAAGGCAACCAAACCTATGGTTGTAGTAAGATATATATATATATATATATATATATATATATATATATATATATATATATATATATATATATATTGTGTTAATATTTTTAGTGAGTTCTGTAATCGAGCTATTGACGAAAAGTAGGGCTGTGCATGGGTCGGTTTTGGACCCAAACCCAACCCAACCCATAAATGTTCGATTTCTGGTTTTCAGAACCCAATAGGATCGGTTTTTGGTCGGTTCGGTTTCTTGGGTTTTGAGGTCGGTTTGGTCGGTTTTTCGGTTTCTTGGGTTCAACCCATACACTCATGGGTTCTTGGTTTAAACCCATGGGTTTTGGGTTTAGACCCATTTTCCAAAAATTAAGCAAGAAGTTAAATACTTCAAAAACACCAAATTGAAGTTAAATACTTCAAAAAACATGAGTCTTACAACCAAATAGTCTAATACAAGTTACAACCAAAGCCCTAAATAGTCTATTATAACCAAAAAACAATCAAGTTTGAGTCGGTTTCACGGGTTGGATGGGTCGGTTTCTTGGGGCGGCTTGTCGGTTTTAAGTATGGGTAGGTTTCTCGGGTTGGATGGGTCGGTTTCTGGGTAAAAACCAAAACCGAACCCGACTTTTCGGTTTTTAGAAAATTAAAACCCTAACCATCGGTTTTGCTTCGGTTTCGGTTTTTTTGGTTTCAGTTTCGTCGGTTTTAGTCGGTTTCTCAGTTTGTTGGTTTGGGTTTGCTCACCCCAAACAAAAAGTACCCCTCCCTATATCGCTTCATTGGACGTTGTAGTAACGATCGTAGACACATATCATCTGCTACGATTGATTAGTCGAAGGTTGTAGCTAGTAACCGCAAGTGGGGTTGTTGACCCCATATAGATCTATACATATGTACCTCGCTCCAAAGATTAACGATCATAGCAGTGGGGCAGACTAAGTGGTTAGACTCAGCTAATGAATAAGTATCGTCTCATTCAAAAATCATTAACGAAAAGTTTGTGAATAACTCTCGGACCTAACTTAATTAAAATTAAGTATCAGGCATAATGAATTTCATAGTGTAATGTACGTAAAAGTCGAGTATGGTTGACGTATTTATAAAAGTATAAATTACTCGCTTTTATAAAAATATATATTTCAACGTAACGAACTTGTATATGTATGTAAAGACTTATGCATAAACGTATTCATATAATGAATTTCATAGTATAATGTTCATAAAAGTCGAGTATGGTTAACGTATTTATAAAAGTATGAATTACTCGCTTTTATAGAAAAATGTATTTCAACGTAGCGAACTTGTATATGTATGTAAAGTCTTATGCATAAAAGTATTCAAGGGTAGTAGTCTTTGAAACTTTAAAATACTTTAAACTTGTAGCATGCATATCATATGAGATTTTTGTATTATATATACTATTTAGCACATGTATTCTCCCCCAAAACGAGTAAATATAAAAGAGGGGCCGTAACTCTAACCTCGATATGCGGTTAACGAGTTGTTTAATTTCGAGGGTTGGATGTGAGAATCGGGATGTGTTGTTGAGAATTTAAACTTCTGAGATTAGCTTAGTCTTGATGATTGAAGAGACTATAGAAATCTCTTATGATGGTGGGAGGCACCCTGAGGTTGTAGTTAGCGAGTACTAGTATTATGAATGCTTGGAATTTCTGATTGTATCTAGAGCTAAGTGGATTTAAAAAGGAGTGATTGTTTCGGAATGATAGTGTATTCTATGTGTGCCTTTATGCTCTCCATTTTATCCTTGTTGTTATCATTACGAATATTCCAGGTTGTAGTTAGCAAGTACTAGTATTATGAATGCTTCAACAATTTGTGACGCAATTTCTAGTATAAGTCCTACCAGTTTCTTTATAATCGCTTGGTGTAAACTAGTCGTATATCATTAAGGTTGCAAGGGTAGTCGAATGAGTGACTCTGCCTTAAGACCACAACCAAACTAGGAAGAGGAAGTAAGGCGGAATTATACATTCTAAGTCCATAGAATCTTAATGTTATATGACCATAACGTTTACACTAGCCATCATAGATTCACTGGTAAAAACCATGTGTTTTTATATAGGGGATAAGACTTATTCGGGTTTGTCGTGTTCTCGAGGTTTATGGTTGATATACTTTAATCGATGCTAATTTTTTTTAGTAAATTTTTTTTTAATCTAAATGTTGATGTTAGAAACACGTACTGGTATTTACGAGCGGTTCCGGGGTGGTTTCTTTGGCGGTGATCATAAGTACCCTTCAACCGTCACCAACATTCCTTGCTCTTGGGCAGTCTCTCTTAAAGTGTCCCATTTCACCACATCTGTAACAAGCTCGGATTACTCCAATGCCGGGGACCTGGTTGATGGGTCGTTCCGGTGCCTTACAGAAACGGACAGTGTGTCCCTTCCTGATGCAATTTTTGCAATGCATTTCTCGGAAAACCCCAGTGTGATGGAAGCTACACTTATTGCATTCTAGGAGTGATCCATTATATGGTCTGGCCGGTGCTTGGGTGACAATTGTTGTGGCTGATGCCGAGGCATGTGTCATGACTGCTGTTGTAATGACAGGGGCGACTACGGGTTGTTGTCTTTTAGCGAATCTTTGAGATAGGTTGCATTCCTTTTTGTTCCAAAACTTTCGTTTATTACTCTTAGGTTTGCGGTCTGAGGCCTCCTTGTTGGTAGACATTTGCTGGTGTCCCTTATTGTTGCAGCAATTAGTATTGTCGGCACCGCTTCCACCTCCGCTGGCATTGTTAACATTGATTTGCGCCATGGTGGCTGTCACGGCTGCTGTGACTGCAACTTGAAAAGTTGTAGAGTCTATCTGCAGAATTGGTGTCTTGCTAGTTGACTGGTTACCTCCTTGTGAAGACATAGTTCTGTTGCATGGCGAGAAACGATCTCGTGAGTAGAGATGATTATTACTAGATACATTCTTACGATTTATATACATATATGTAAATTTCGCACTTTGCTGAACTATCTTCAATGTTTCAGCTAAACATTCTTGGGACGGGGTTATGGTGGTGGGTAAGTTTTGTACGTGAGTTAAATTTGTCCAACCTAGTACTATACTCGCCCAAGCACGCTTAACTGCGGAGTTATGATGGAATCTGGTGCATTAGTGTTGGTATATTGCACCCTATAGGTCTATAAAGAAAACATTTTTCAGCCATTAGGTTTAACGACGCAATGAATGTAAGTTTTTTTTAGTAATGGTATAAGTCGAGTGTAGTTTAAACTAAGTTATCTTGGTTTCGTCATAAGTTTGTAAAGACGAACAGACAGTAAGTTTCCAATAACAATGACAAGTCGGATGTTATTGAACTAGATTTTTATGTATTATGTTCCGACTTAAAAGTATCTTGCATGAAATTCATAAAGAAAGTCCATATGAATGAATTTATGAGTTTAGTGGTAGCGACTAAAATGTACCCTTGTAATTGGTTCCGTGCCTGATCCACTCCTAAGATCACTTAGTGTATACCAGTCGTGTATAATTAAGGTCTAATAGGCCGTTGAACTTAATGAGTCTACCCTAGGCCCACAACCAAACAAGGAACACGACCAAAGGCGGACTCACCATTTCTAAGTCGATAGTCTCTTAATTACACATAACCTTGAGGTATACATCAAGTACTCTTAAAGTTATCATAAGAAAATCGTTTATAATACCAAGTTATGAAATGTATGGTAAACTCCTAATGAAATACAATGCATGCAAATTTTTATTAATATAATCTAGTACATATAGTTCGGGAGAATTTGACCTTATAATAGGTCTACGTTTCGCTAATGTAATGGAAAAATATTTGACAGTGTTACGATTCCCTTGAATAGTGTAGTTTCTGGATTTTGAAGGGTCGAATTATATATATATATATATATATATATATATATATATATATATATAGGGGTAGTTGTTAAATGCATGCTAGTAGTCCAAGTCTAAATCGATATGTCATTGGTGTACACACTACTCGTGGCGGGAGATGCTCCGTGGGTCATAGGATGAAGACATGAAAGTTTGCATTGTCTTATCCTCCGCCCTGGCTTCTGCCATTTGATGTTCTGCTTTTACCACACGTTTTCTCTAACGCTATGTGAAGTTTCCGATACTCCTAATCTCAGCTTGGGTTGCGGTCACTTCCCTCTGAAGGCTTTGATGTGTTCTTTGATTTGTTTGTGGCCTCCATTCAGGGGACGAAGGAGAATTACGGTGATCTTGGTGGTAGCGTCAACCTCCATGATTCCAGCTGACTGTTGCTCAAGTTTGTACGCTCTAGTGAGTGATGTGGCGTACTATGACAAGGAGATCTCTGTCTAATAATCCTCCTCTTGTTGAGGTTGTAAAATTCTCATCCATCTCATAGGTGTTGGGTTTTGAGCAATCTAACACTCCTATGGTGTACGTGCAACCCTAAATACCTTGGATCTATGTTTTCTCTATTATACATGCAAATATCAATTTCCAAGGTATTTATCCTAACTAGCATATTATGAAGTACAAATAATATAAAATCTAGTAGAATTACATACCTCTTTGTTGGTGCTTGATTCCATGTAGCTTGAGAGCCTAGTGCCCCAAGTGTGACACCTCATATGGTTCACACAACATCAAATGCATTTGGAATAACTTAGAGAGAAATTAGAACACTTCAAAAATCGGCTTGCCCTCACTCCTTCACTTAGTGGCCGATTTCTTCAATCATAAGATCATTATATAGTTAGTCACAATTAGGGTAAACCCTAATTCTCATGGCTTTCCATTTCCTTGGATCCATGGGTTTAAATACACCATGGAGCATCCTATGGGTTTTAGCCCAACTTGACAATCCATGGAGCATTAGCCCACTATATAAGTATGGATGATTTACACAATCAACCCATATGTTTAATTAGTCTTCTTTTGATCACTTAATTAATTCTAGATTAATTCTTGATCAAACTAATTAAATAATCTTATTAATATATTAGAACTTGTAATATATTAACAAACCTTAAGCGTTATTTCTCTCATTTTAGTCTATCCAAATGCATGATGCCATGCAACCCAAATGGACCATGCTGGGTAGGGTCAAGTATATACCAATTATAGTTATGGACTTAGACACTAATCCAATAAATTCATACTCTAAGCACATCTTAGTGCATTGTTATGACTAAGAAGAGGGGTCATGAATTGTTGGAATGGTTAAAATCAAGAAGATGAATCATACTTCGTTCCAAAACAACTCTTAGAGTTATACTCCAGGATTGTAACATTAAGTGACATTAAAACACTTAACAAATGTAGTGTAAAACGTTTTCTACTCTTGTACATTTGAAATTGGGAAGTTGTGATGTCTTGGATGAGACGAAGACCAACTAAGACTAATTGTGTGAAGTGTTAGTCTTGATAAGAATCCGCACTACCCCTTGAATATTTTTTTTGTCAGGGAATGGTTCTTGACTAGGGAAACTTATATGTCAAGAGGATAGTGGGAGCCTTAAAGATCCTGAAAAAAGTTTCAAGATTTAATCAAGAGTAAAACCTGTGTTTTATCACTAGCACATGACTTGAGGTTTGTAACCTATCATGTTGACATAATTCTTGTGCCAATTAAAATGACTATGCATATGTTTTCTGTTAGTTCTAAACTGCATGCATAACAGCTTGGAAGCATTGGTGGGCCTTGTGCTACCAGGTGACAAGAAATTAAGATTTAACAAGTTCAATCCATATAAGGCTGAATTTGTCACTAACCTTGTCTTGTGATTATGGTTTTGACAAATTCACATGGATAAGAACTCATAAACCATAAAATCTAAGTGTCATAAGGTTTCTCTCTGATTCATGAGAATGATGGTGAGGAAACGCTTTCACTAAGTAGATTTTAAGTAGATAGAATTATGTTATTTGCATTTTCAAAAGTCATTAGTGGAGCGTGTGTGGTTAACCGGCACACTAACATGGACTTGTGAGAAATGGCAAAGGTCTAAACAATTGAGACTATGATTACGACATCCCTTTTCATAGTTCTTGAAATTCCTTAGACACACATGTGAGCTATCTACGGAAAGGTGTATGAATCTATATTTTAGAAGTCCAACCGATTTATGAATACATGTCAAAGCTAGTGGGAGCATAAGTGTTATGCAAATAATCATCATGTTAGTGGGAGCATGATAATTATGATTGTTATTATTGCAAGCTAGCAATGTTAATTATAGAAGAACAATAGTTTCAATTAGTGAAGTTGTAGGGGTTAAAAAAAATTGTTTTGCTATAATTAAGGGAGTGGAAATTATACTTCAATTTAATTCTGAAAGCTTAGATTGAGATTTTAATCATCTTTAGTCAAGTATATATGTGTGTGTGTGTGTGTATATATATATATATATATATATATATATATATATATATATATATATATTATGTTGGAATGGTTCAACTTAAAGAAATTATGTATATATTGCGTTATCAAAATTCAATTATGATTACGACATCCCTCTTCATAGTTAAATTTTGAAAACATGGAAAATAAAAAATATTGTAACAAAAGACTGGTCAAGTATCATGTCTTTATGTGAGACATCATGAATCGTGTCCCATATGCTTCGGATGTAGGATCGATTGCATGTGCTATAATATTCATCCTTTCTAAATTTTCCAAATGCTCTGGGCATTGAGAAGGGAAAATTCAAGAATTGGATATGACTAAAGTGATTAAGCAATTGTCGAGGACAATCTGAGGTTCGCCAAAGATTGGTTGCTCGGGGACAGTTGGAAGTAGGATATAAATTGTTGGAAAGGACCATATTGACATATTCTGAAAAGAGGTAACTCTTGTTCAGAAGTGATAGTCAAAATGGAATATGGAAATGTTTCCATAGGTGGAAGTTATTCGTTCAATCTCCGTGAGATTAGAAAACTTAATGCAAGAAGGATGTTCAAAGCAATGTACTTTGAATATGAGACTTCGTTTCCATAGAGTTGATCTTCTTTGGAATACTCTGTAATGACTGTTGACAAGTTTTTTGACTATGTGCATAATCATTACAAGAGGAAAATTGCAAAAAAGTTTAAAATCTAATAGATTTTTGGTAAATGGTGGGAATTAGGAATTCTTACATTTACAATAAGGATTTGGGATTGTGAAATGAGCATCATTGAAATCATGTTCAATTGATCTATTTCACAAAAGTAAAGATCATAGACAAACATAGTGTGCATACTTGGAGTATGGCATAACTATTGTTTAAAAAAACAAAGTGTACATGCTAGGAGCATGGGACGACTGCTGTTTTTATTCAAGTATTAAGTTGATTATTTGAAACATTATACAATGAATAATGTGTAATCAATATGGTGATAAATAAATGGTGGTTGTATTTATATTCAAAAGGGTTCTGAGACCATATTGGATTTGATTATTATTGTGTTTCACTTTGCATGTTTTGACTTCCAGAATGGCTAGGTTATTCTTTCTGAATAACTAAGTTATTTAAACACTCCACATTCGTTCATATGTTGGAAGTAGGTATGAATTAAGACTGTCATGAATCGAGTTTGTAGATGGCTAAATGTGTTTAGACATAGCAATGGTTGCTACAACATTCATGAGTGCTCATAAGTTATGAGTATTAATATTAACGCACGCTCACTTGTATCACTTCATGGAATTTATCTCGAGTGATTGTGAGACGGTAATATCATATAAGTCTTCAAACCTAGAGATATGAGTTGTTGCCTATGAGTTGGTTGTCCATTGATTGCACGTAAACGCATCAGTAACTTGATGTTATAAAACGTGCCTTTGTGTATAATTCAACAAGTAGTAGAACAAGCATATGAGTTGAAGTTTATCTATTCCTTCTAGAAATAGAAGCGATATCTGGGCCGCTCGATGATTTTGTTTTGACCTATGTACTGGGCCCGGTCAGAACCTAATTGATGTGTTCAATTTAGTTCTTTGTCAAACAAATCAGAAATCGGGAAACAAACTGTTGGACAATAAGTATGACATTGTTCCATGTATTTGTCTGGAAGATATCATGAGAATAGAGGATTATATGATCACTTGTCTAAAATGGCGCTTCATAGTTCAACAGAGTTTTCGAGAGCTACGATTGCTGGTTGGTTCCTGAAGTAATATACGCAAATACAGTTATTAGACTTATCCAAGTGGGAGACTGTTGGATAAGGTGTCTAAGTCCATAACTTATTTGGTATATACTTGACCCGACCCAGCATGGTCCATTTGGGTTGCACTTCACCCAAACTGTTTATGGATAATTTATGAGAAATTGTATACTTACGATTTATTAATATATTATAAGTTATAATATATTAATATAAAGTCATGTTATTTAATTATTTTTAATCTTGAATTAATTATGAATTAATTTAGTGATTAAAAGGAAGACTAATTAAATCATGGGCTATTATATTTATATGGTGTAGGCTAATACTCATTTGTTAATGGGCTAAGCTTATATGGATGTCCATGGATGATCAATGGAGCTTTTAACCCATGGATCCTTGGAAAGGAAAAGAAATGTGTTATTAGGATTTTACCCTAATCATGCACACTATATAAACAAGCTTATGTTGCATGAAATAGCACCCTAACATGTGTGTGTAAGGTGTGGCCGATTTCTAAGAGTGTGTATACTCTCTCATAAAGTTTTCCAAGTTTGTGGTGATTTGTGATTTCTATTTGAGGCATTCACATTATTGGTGCTTGGCTCTAAAACTCCAAGGAATCAACACTCATCAAAAGGTATGTAATTAATCTAGTTCCTTTTATGTTTAAAAGTTCCCCATGTCATGCTAGATAAGTTATAAACCTTGGAAAACAAATTTTGCATGTATTTAGACAAACATAGATCCAAGGTTTATTAGGGTTGCATGTACACTTAGGAAGTGTTAGAATGCTCAGAACCTTACAGTCGCAACACTACAACCATTCCTGGGCATATGCTAATCACTTCTGGGTTAGACATAGTTGATCAGGCTATGTCATTCCCAGACCTGACTATACATTCCCAAGCCTAGTTGTGTTGTTCAACAATCACCACTTTTGTTCTGTTCTAGTATGATATTGACCATAGTATGCATGCATGCATACTTTTAACAAGAAACTATTTATTTATAAAAGTATAGTCATTTGAAAATGTTTAATCAGACACTTTAGCCCCAATGAATTTATAGTTTATATATCTTATGTGGTTCTATATACTTAGTACAGTATAAACAATGCTCTGATACCAATCTATCACACCCCCAAACCAAGGATGGCGGAAACGTCCGGGGGTGGAGGACTTCATGTATAGTATCACAACAATGAGTATAATAGTGCTCAAAGTAAATGCAACCATCATATATATAATTGAAAAGGTTACACCATAGAGTATGTTTACATGTTCAAAATCAATTACATTATGATGAGAAAATGAACTGTTTGATGATTTAACGTCCCATCCTCAAAATGCTGTTGATTTCCTGTATCACTGATTTTTTGAGAATACAAGTAGTTTTGGAAAAGTGTCGAGAATTAGGTTGGTGAGTTCATACGATTTTGAATGTAGTAGTAAAACTCTTTTTCCTTGTAAATGTGGTGTTTGCCCAGAAAAAATCCAATATTTTTCTTAAAGTGTGAAATATAGTCTTAAAATCCAAAGACCGAAATGTACAAGTAATTTCCTATAATTATAGTAAAACAATGCAAGTTTAAATTGACATGAACTCGTTTGATTTGGTGAGGTTCCCGTAAATCTGATGTTTTGTGAATACCCTAAGTGAGTTATGATAACCATGCTATGAACCAGTCGTCCTTGTATGCGAAGTTCTTTTGGCGTCGGACGTTAATGACATTTGTCACCCGTAGATCTCGAGGTCCTACTACAGCTAACAACAAGGTGTGGGGTGTCAATCCTAATATAGATCTATACACAACTATCACACTCTCCCTCCAAGAGACTCTGTTTACAATTACAGTACTTTTGATGCGCTACTTTAAAAGTAGCATGAAGCGAATGTCTCACAAAGTTATTCGTTAACAGATTTACGTGGTGAACCGAAAACTCTTTTGTGTAGAAATAAAACCTTTCGTAGGAAGTTTGGTCGTATAACATGAACTATCTTTGTCATAGTTTATCAAATTGTTTGTAATGTAAATGAACATAAACTATACCTATATATTATACTTTATCAAATTGTTTGTAATGTAAATGAACATAAACTATACCAAGTTTAGTTTATCAAAACGTTTGTATGCAATGAATATAAACTTTGTTTATTATAATTAATTACCATACATGTGGAGGTAAGAATCCATTTATTTTCTGATGTATGGCTATTTATCAAGACAAAATGACATATAATATAACACATATATGCACATAATGATACACACCTTGCTCAACAAGTTACAAGGTGTAAATGAAATTGTTAACCATTTTCTAAGCTTTAACCTTTTCGTTCATGTTCTTAGAAAAATCACAGAAAAATCATTTAATGTTGAAATCAGAATCTGTAAACTCTGGGAGTTTGGAAAATGTTTCTAGTTGGTTCCTAAATATTATTATGATTTTTAAAGACATTTAACTTGTGTAAAAATGTCGATATTCATAGACTGGTCCGGATTTATTCTTGAAATGATAGGCGGTTTTGTAAAAATCACCATAAATTGTAGAAATATCGTATGGAGATGTGCAAGTAGTTATTTTAAAGGTATGAACCTGAACTACTTGCACCTAATACATTTTTGAAAAATAAAATGTTTAAGTTGACCAAAATAGTCTGTGAATGGAGTTAAACTTTTCTGATGAAAGCTGTTGGATGAGTTTAGTTGTGTTCTTGGTGTTTTAACTTGTATCCCCCCCCCCCCCAACACACACACACACACCCTTAAAACTTAAGAAAAATGTGAAAAGATAGGGGTATGAACTCACCTTGTGTGATTTCAGTAGATGGATGATGAAGAAAAGAAGTGTTCAACTCAAGAACACTTGGGAGATGCTTGAAGATTCGAAGATCTAACAACAATTATTGTGATATTTGTGTAAGGAACTCATGATTTGAGTAAAGAAGTGTAAGGAAATCAAGTGTGGGAAGAGATTTACTTACCAAGGTGTGTGAAGAGCTCAAGATCAGCCTTGAATCTCGAATTCTTTATGAGAGGGAGTGAGAGAGAATGTGTTTGTCCTCCTTGAGAAGGAGTGAATAAAGTGGGAGGAGAGATAAGGATTTCTCCAGCTTTTGTTCAAGATTATGGCTAAAAAAGAGTGTAAAAAGGATAATGATTGACTAGGTATGGGTGAATAGTGATTGGGGTTGTACTATGAAGGTATGGGGAGGTTGCTTGTGTCCTTGTCCAAAGGATTAGTCAACACTCCACCTAATTATCTCACCAAATAAATTTTATTCTTAGGCAATGATTTTCCTCAAAATGTGATTAAAATATGAATATTTATGGTTTTATATATCAAAATACGAGTTTGGGTGAAAATCCCATGTTAAAATAATTAAAAACGAGCTTAAAATGGAGTCGTGGTCAAAAACCGAGCAAAGAGGTGAAAATCCGAAATTGGGGCCGAAGGTCGCGAAAGCTCGGTCTTAGCAGCACTAGAACCGAAGGTAGGGTTCAGCTGGTGCATTGGAACCGAGAGGGAGGAGGTTCGGTTCGAGGGGACCTTCGGTCTTCCGAGGTTCGGCTTCGGTTCTTCATCAGCAGAGTTCGGTCCTCAAGGTGCTTCTGACAGCTTCGCTTCTGACAAGGTTTTGATCCTAAGAAGGGTTTCGGTTCCTAAGAAGGTTCGACTCCTTAAGAGGGTTCGGCTCCTTAAGGCTGTTTTTTGCATAGACTCCCGTTTTTGAGCTGTATTCATCAAATTCGAGGGTCGGGATGCCCAGATTGATTATAAGAAGTTGAGAGAGATTTGGGAGAGATTTCACACACTTGGAGAGATTTCTCATATGGAGAGAGATTTGGGAGAGATTTCACATTCTTGGAGAGATTTCTCATATAGAGAGAGATTTGGGAGAGATTTCTCATACTTGGAGAGATTTTTCATATAGAGAGAGATTTCACACACTTGGAGAGATTTGGGAGAGACTTCACATTCTTGGAGAGATTTCTCATACAGAGAGAGATTTGGGAGAGATTTCACACACTTGGAGAGATTTTGGAGAGATTTCACATACTTGGAGAGATTTATCATACTTAGAGAGATTTGGGAGAGATTTCACATAGTTGGAGAGATTTCTCATACTTAGAGAGATTTAGGAGAGATTGAGTGAAAGAGTTTGAGAGAGACTCTGTTTGTGACCTCTTTGAGTATTTGGCTTCGTAACGCAAGGTTCATATACCCCGTTAAGCCTCGTTATGATTGTTATACGCTACCGAGGGGTATGGAATAATGTTTTATCGAGTAGATTCATCACTTACCCTGGTTAGGGTTTAGAATTTCCGAACACGTGAAAACTCTAACGGATACTTTGTATTAAGATTGCGAGCTGTACAATAAGAATCATAATGGAAACCCTAATATACAATGGTTAGATGAGTTGACCGGTTTGACTTGTTGACTTTCGTTGACTTTGAATTGACCAAAAATTGACGGTTGTCACATTTCTAGACACCTCTCCGGTAAGTAGATCAATCAATATAAAAATTTTGAATCACTAAAAAATCCTGTTTATAGGTTCATAATAACAATATTGAACTTAAACATAAGATGTACTTAAAGTACGGTAAACATAACTCACTTACAGGGGTTTAGCGAGAAACTGGGCTTTTTGCGGGCATAAATTCTGAGCAGAAAGCTCAACTTCTTGGGGCTTTCCGGTGCTCCAGGGCTTTGCTTCTAACACCTAGGGGTGATAGAGGAAGGCATAGAGGCTTTGTGGGTGTTTGGGAGAGATTTGGATAGAAAGATGTGAGGAAAAGAGAGATTTCAGAGCTCTATTTATAAGTTGCCAGCGCCCAAGTATGCAGGGCATACTCAAGAATTACGCTGGGCGTAATGGGTTTTTATGGGTTATGCTGGGCGTACTAAAAAATTACGATGGGCGTAATGTGCCACGTGTCGCAATCTGGTGGCAAGCTATAGGGAAGAAGGTGCGGCCTAGATCTTGCCACGTGTCACTTCGAGGTTAATCCTAAAATTAATTATCTTCTCAAATCCATAAATTTCGCATACGAGCTCCATTTTGACGTTCTTTCTATCCACGCGTAAGTATCGACGTGATCTACAATTTTCGTTTAGAATATATTGGCTAATTTTTACTTTATTTTTATAGTTATATTTTAACAGACTTTGATAGTTAAAGTTCGTTAAAAAATCATATCTTTGTCATCCGAATTCCGTTTTCGACTGTATTTATATCGTTGAGATCCTATTGACGAGATCTTCAATTCTCGTTTAAACTGTCTTGGCTCAAAATCGATCGATCTAAAATTTGATTTCCGAGTTGTATACTACTACGCTTAATCTTAGAAAAATTATAACTTCCTTTAAAGAAGTCAGATTTGGACATTCTCTCTATATACACGCTCTCGGTTTAACGTATATGAATCTCATTTAGATCGCTAAGGCTAAAAAGTATTTCGTTAGATTTTAGTGTTCTTTATATGTACGGAATCCTTTTGACATATACTTTAAATTTGGTTAAGATTATTTATCCTAAATAATCTTCTATCAAAAAGTCATTTTTAACGCTTATTATCTCTAAATTAACTTAGCCTGAATCTGCGGGCGTTACAACATGTAGCAGTACAAAGGTACATGAGTGATGAGAGATTCAAGGAGATGTAGACTGATAGTCTAAGATACTGTAAGGTCTGTTTATGCTTATGTTTTGTATTAGTTATGACATCCCAAGCTTTTTATAAATCAATGAAAAAAATTTCTTCGGATATACTTTTACAGGACCAAATTCTGTATTTATAAAAAAAAAAATAGGTTTTAATTAAGCATAACTAAAAAGTTTTAAAATGGCCTGGAAAATGGGGATGTCATAAGAACTCTCCTGAATAGCAAGGAAATGAGCACACTTGGTCAGGCGGTCAACAATCACCCAAATAGCGTCAAATTTGTTGGTTGTCTTCAGCAACTTTGTGATGAAATCCATGGTGATATGTTCCCATTTCCAAATGGGAATCTCTAATGGCAGTAACTTGACGTGCAACCTCTAATGCTCGGCCTTGAACTTCCGACAGGTCAAGCATCTCTCAACAAACCAAGTTCTCTCTCTCTTTCTCTCTCTCTCTCTCTCTCTCTCTCTCTCTCTCTCTCTCTCTCTTTCTTCATGCAAGGCCACCGACAGCTAAGTCTCAAAGTTTTTATACATTTCCGTGGCTCCATGGTGAATCAAGTGTTGGATTAGGTGTCTAAGCCCATAACTATAATTGGCGTGTACTTAATTTGAGAGTAGCACGGTCCTTTTGGATTGTCTTCACCATAACTACTTAACATGATAACTTTTGGAGAAAGAGGTTAATCAATGATTGATTTATATATTATAAGAATAATATATTAATTAGAAATCATATTATTTAATTAATATTTAATCGGAAATTAATTTGATATTAATTTTGGGATTAAAGGAACTGATTAAATAAACAGGGACTAGTATTGCAAATCATTGATAGTTGCAATGTTGGGCTGATGGACTCCTTTAAAAGGGAGTGGACGAAATCTATAGGAGGCCCTATAGAATTTCGTCCAAGGCTTCTAATATGGAGGTCCATGGACTGCTTAAGGCCTAAGCAAGGAAATTAGGGTTTCCACCAAGAAACTCTAGCAACCTCAACTATTTAAAGGATCCCTAATATGTGATTTTCGGCCACTAATACCTTCTTGGAAACCTTATCCGATTTTCACAAGTGTTATACCTTTTATCTCCTTTATCATTTGCTATTGGTGCTTGCGACTCCATTAGAGGTGCAACACTTGAGACACTAAGCTTTCAGAAGTCAAGATCAACCAAGGAATTCTTGTTATTGCTAGATAGCAACCAAGGTAATCTACTAACCCTATTTTTGATATAGATTTCGAAAATTGTATGCTAGTATTAGGTTTATTGCTTTAGTATTCAATTTGCATGTTCAATTAGTGAAAAACTTAGATCCAAAGCAATTAGGGTTGCATGATCACATAGGAATATAGATATGCTCAAATCCCAACAGTGGTATCAGAGGCTAGGATGTTTTCCAATTGAATTGATGCAATAGTGAATTGTCCAAAGAACAAGAAAATCGAATTATGTTGTCTGAAGCATGAACTCAACGAGTTCAGTGTCCAACTCGACGAGTTGACTCGTCTGTTGCCTAATTTTTCGATTTTCAGATCAAATTTTGATTTGGATAATTACCATAATTCGTTTTTATCACCATAAATTGAATCTTTTGAATGAGAATCTAATTTCCTTATGAAATAAGATAGATTTGGTCAAATTTTAAGATAATGACAAAATTATATGATTAATTTAATTATTTGAAATTTGATCTACTAATTTTGAAAGTTTCAAATTACACCCTTTAGTTTTGGAATTTAAAATTTAATTAAAAGTTTAATTTTGAAATATCAAATACTAAATTCCTAGTATTTTTTGAATAGTTTAAAAAAGTACACCCTCATGTATTTATTAAGAAATCAATTAAGTGTTTAATTAAAAGACAATTAATAAATCCATAGACAGGTTTAAATTTAATTAAATTAAAAGTTTAATTTATTAAAAGATTAAACAACTTAGTATTTTAAAAGTTTAAAATACATCCTTATACTATTATAAATTAAAAGTCTAATATTATATATGTATAAGAAAAGTCAGTCTTACCGTTAGTAGGCCTCATTCACGAAGCTGGTATATAAGGGTGTTTAAGAAAGCGGTCTGTAAAATGACCGACATTGGCTATCCACTCTTACTCACCGCACCCTTGACTAGTGGAAGGTCATTAGCCGAACGGGTAGGATATGACATTAAACTCTCATTAAAATTATAATGAATTATAAAGTAACTAAACACTTTTATTAAATTCCCTATCTTAGTTACTTTAGGAAAATGTGAATTTGATGCTAACCCATGAAATTGCACATTGCACCTTATTGGTCATTGGTGGAGCGTGTGTGGTTAACCGGCACACTAATATGGGACTAATATTGTTGACAATGGGTTTCTCATAAATTATTGTTGATTAATGGAGCGTTTGTGGTTAACCGGCACATTGATTGGGTTTTCGAAACAAACTCAACTTCCGGATTGGGCAGGGGGTTAGATTTCTAGAACATATTTTGGAAGATCCGAGAAATTGTTGAATATATTTGGGGTACGGGTTGGCATATGATAAAATTGTTTCATATTTTGAAAATGAAAATAGGATGAATAAATAGGGGTTACTATTTGGGGTCGATAAGGTGGTATTGGCAAATTTAAAGCAAAAACGTTTCTATTAGGTATTGATGAATTAGTAGCACACTATTTTTTTTCCTATTGTATATTGGGGTGAAGTTGATGAGAGAATTGTTGGAATCCATTTTTATGAAAAAAATGATTGAAGGATTAAATGTTGATAGAAATTTGTGTAAAATTGAAGGTTAAAAGGTTAGTATTTATAAAGTGCTAAATAAATTATAACAAAATTACATGTTGAAGGTGGAATAGAAAAGAGAAAGAGGCACAATGTGTTCATCTCTCTTAAGGGTGGTTACCGCACGAAAAACACCACACGGTGTGGTGTTACCTCAGCACCAATATGCCATGTGACACTTACCACGCAGTGCGTCAGTATTATACTGTAACATCCCGATGATGAGGTACTTATAATTTTGTCCCTATAATTGAATTATATTTCATTTTGGTCCCTAAGTAAAAGAAAGAGTGCAAAAAGGGCCTTAGTGGCATTTTTGTAATTTTGGGCTTGAGTGAGTATGCGTTTCGTACGTTTGTATGATGAGCATACTAGGGCGCGCCCTAGTACGCTGAGCGTATATCTCATATGCAAGGCGTACGTGCCAAACATGCAAACCCTAATTTTTAGGGTTTGACTCGTATTTAAACCCCATTATGGTCTCATTTCCTCCCACTTCATGACCCTCCATCGTCTTAGAATGTTTTTGCAATCCTAATCCATCTTGTGAAGAATTTATAAGCTTGAGTGTGTGTGTGTGTGTGTTGTGTGCCTTTGAAGAAGAAGGAAAGGAGTGGAGACCATCTTTAGACGAGTGAAGCTCTTTAGATCCAAAATCTCATCATCTTTTCTCGTAATTTGGAGGTATAAAGTTCTAGACTTGGTGAAGTTTCATTTAGATCTTTTGTTAGGCTTGATTTTTGGTTCTCTTTGTCCCATATGTGGTGATTCATGAACATAGCATGTTCTTAACTCATTTAGCTGTCCTTTCAGACCTTAGGAAGGGTCTTAAGTCATAAAAATGTGGGTTGGATGGTTAGTTTTACTCCATGCATGTTATTGAGGGTCTTAATGCATTAAGATGTATAGATTTGGTGTTTTAAGCACTTACTGGACATGCAAGGTCATAAAGTTGGAAAATTTATGACTCTTTTTGATATTTTGGCCATGGATCTGCAATTGGACGTATTAAGTTGAAGAAAAAACCTTATGGGTATGCTATGTGTACCTATGTGTACATTAAGCGTACTAAGTCAGCCACCCCGTTTCCAGTTAATGTGAGTATGCCCAGCGTACACTTACAGGGTCGACTCGGTTGACTTATGTACTTTGACCAAGTTTGACTTAAGGGTATTATGGGTATTTTGGATTGTGGTTGAGTATTGGTTATTTGGTTGGACAGGTGACGGTTAGAGTTGATACTTAGAGTCAGGACCTCATCAGCTGTGGTTTAGACTATAAGGTGAGTTTTCCTCACTGTACTTATGGGTCGAAGGCACCAAGGCCAACCTATTGGATTGGATATCCTATGATATGGTAGTATGTTGTAGTGGTATGTTAGATTTGTATCATGGTATATAGGATTTTGCTATGCTATAGTGATATGTTAGATCGATATCCTAGTATATAAGATGTTGCTATGCTTAGAGATCTATTAGATCTGCTTGTTGTCTGTTGACTTGTTATATGTTTATCTATTATGTATATGTCAACATGTTATGTGTGGTTGGGTTGAGGCATACCAGTGGAGACTGAAGGCCAAGCGACCAAGGGCGGGCCAGATAGACTCAAGGCCCGTGAGGCAGACCAGTCAGGCCGAAGGCCTAGAGAATAGTCCAAATAGGCTGAAGGCCGGTGAGGTGGTCCAGTCATGATGAAGGTTCTGTTAGCGGTCCATATATTCTGTAGGCCTACGAGGCAGTCCAGTCAGGCTGAAGGCTCTGTATGCATGATGTTGTTCTTGTTATGTGTATTGTGTGGTGGTACTTTGGGGGAACTCACTAAGCTTCATGCTTACAGTTTCAATTTATTGTTTCAAGTACTTCAGAGGACCATGACAAGGCAAAGGCATGACTGTACACATCCTGATTTTATGTCGTTGATCTTGGGAGACTCTGATTTTAAATAATGCTTTTGGAAATAATGGTTTTGTAAACACTTTTTGTAGTGAATGAGATGTTTTGAAAAGTTTAAATTTACTATGATTTTTGAGATGTTACATATAGTCATTGGTCTTATATTAGTTGATTTGATACAATTAAAGGGGTGTTTAAGATTGCTTAGTTGAAGTGTGTATTGACTTATGCCGGTTTAACACCAATAATAGACTATTTTAAGTGTTTGAATAAAAGAATAATAAAATAATTTATTGACTTAGTTTTGTATAAATTGATTCCTTTTTTATTTAGGGAGTGATGACGTGCCTAAGCCGGCACGAAAGAGTCACGCCCGGCCAAGAAACCTGGCGCCCTGGCCGAGCCAAGAGAAGCGGACTTAGCGCCTACTAGCGCCCCTAAGAGCAGGGCGCCCCGGTGAAAGGCTCGCATCCGCCAGGGACACTCCCGACGTCAAGACAAAGGATACGGTCAAGCGACAAGGCAAAGGATCAGAGCATTACCGCCGGAGCCAATGGCAGTACTCTACAGAAAGAGGCGCACAACCCTCCAATCAGCGCTGCTGACCTTGTCCCCTAAAAGCGATCCTGTCTCGTACGGACGAGCAGGGTCGATAAGTATAAAAAGACACACACAGGTGCCCTAAAGGTAAGCATTCTTCACCAAGCTATTCCTACCAGAAACACCTCAAACTTCATCTAACTTGACCATCGGAGTGTTCTTCCGGGAGCCTCCTCCCGGGAAGCAGATGACGACGATTTTCTCTTGTGACCTTGCAGATACTTTCTAGCGCCATACCAGACATCAAGCCAGACCGAAGGAGCAAGGTCGCATCAGGAAGAATTTCGTATATACCCTTATTAAGCTTCAAAATATCGTATTTTCCCAGCCTAAAATCTAAATGTCATATTTACCCTTCTTAAATTCTAAAATATCGTACTTACCCAAATCTATTTTTTATTTATTTTTAAAACATTTCAGAATCTTTTTTTATATTCTAAAATCATTATAACTTATCAATAAACAGTTTGACCATATTACCCTTCACTATTATGCAGTTCATCAACGTCTACTAGATGTTCACAAATCTAAGAAAGGATAAAAAACAAACTTATTAAATACAAGAAGTTATACATGCGACAAGATAAAGAAGAAATACTTCAAATGCAATCCTTTGCTTTGCGACATTCAATAATATTGCCTAGCTCTTCCATAGTAAATGGAAATTTCGAGTGTTCAATTTTTAGGATTAAAAATCCAACCTTTTATTATGGTATAGAATTTGAAATATAAAAATGCACATTTATTCCTAAGTAAAGCTTTTACTTTTGAAGTAAAAGCATCCAAAAGCTTCACATATGATGTTTCTGCAATGTGGGTCAAAGGCTACATACATCTGCGATTCATCCCATTCAATAAAATTAATTACTTTAAAACTATAAAAAAAATTCATCTAAATGTGTGAGATACTTACAAGACTCCTCCATCCATTAAAAATACTTGTTCCACTTTTAGGGTTTTAAAACATTATAAAATACTAATAAAAGATTTTGACCTACGTATTGTCGTTTTTTGCTCACAGAAAACGAAGAACAACAATAATAACTCTTTTTTCAACTAAATTTCAATCAATACTACTAAATCTATGGAGTAATCTTGAGCAATTTTTGTGTGAAAAATAATGAAAAATTAAGATGAATCGGTATACCTCGTTTAAGAAATTGAATGGCAATCGGAGATGTGGACGAATTAGAAATGAGGATTTTCAGTTGAATCCGAAGGGAGAATTGTCAATTTATAATAGGGCTAATATGGTCATTTTATTTATTTTTATAATTAAAAAGATTTTAAAACGTAATAACAATATTAAAATATAAAAAGCTATTTAAAAAATAGAATAGGACAAATATGATATTTTAAAAAGTTACAAAGAATAAATATGATACATAAAAATTAGATCGGATAAATATGATATTTTGATATTTATAAATGGTATATACTGAATTCTCATTTTAATCATTGTCATTATTGCAAAAACTTTAGATAAGTCATACTTCATCATTACACATATAAATGGAATTCGTCAAACACAAACAATTTATCGTCTTGTTAAGTTTTGGCATTGAATCTAAACATTATTTTTATAAAATTTTGTTTTCATATCAAATAATAAGCTAAAACATAGATTCTTTTAAATAAGCATTCCCAACACCCTTATAACTTATGAGACAATGACTTTTTTTTTTTAATCTTATGCAAATTATAGTTTTTTTTTTCGCTTTTAAACACCATATTTTTGTTTATATATTATGAAATCTACGGCTATTATTTATTTATTTGTTTGTTTTTTATTAAAGCAAGGTGAATCATCAATTCGGCTACCTTGTTGATTTTCTAGTTGGCTTTAAAATAAAAACTAAAGTTTAATTAAAATTTTACATAAACATGTGTGTTAAGTACGTTACAAAATTTTATTCCATTTTTAAAAAAAAATGATTTACAAATAAAACATAGAAAAAATCAAATTACTTAGAAATAGTCCGTTAATTTTTTTAAACAAAGTAAAGTGCTTTTTTTTTTTTTTTTTTTCATTTTATTAAACATTCAAAAATTAGGACCACCACCGCGTAGGCCTTGAACCAGCACCACCACCGCCACCATAGATATGGTGGAGCTTCTTTCTGGTTGGGAATGTGAATATCAGGCATATCATGTTTGGTTGTTTGTTTAGTTTGACAAAACTGAGGGTGCTGGTAATTGTTCTCTTGACTTTGGTACAACCTCATGTGTATACTTCTTCAGTTTTTTATCACTCTTGAGATACGTAAAGAAGATCATGCATGCATTTCTATTTTAGGCCAAAAAAAAATATATAGTCAATATTCGAAGGAGTGTAAATACACATAACTAAAAATATCTTATTACGTAGACAACCTAGCTACACAAGCTATTATTTATAAGGTGTAAATCAACGCAAGAAAAATCCCTGTGTCTAAACCACCAACACGACCCAACGCCTGAATTTGTCCCTAAGAATGAATATTCATGTAGACGAACCACTAACACCGGCTGGCCGCGTGTTGGTGCAGCCGGCAATGGATCAGATCATCAACTGCGTTCTCGGACTGGATCGCCCTGTCGGAATACAACTTGTACGATCTGTCATCTCTGATTCTCTCATTTTAAACCACCCAAGATTCACCAGCCTTTTGGTCAAAGATAATCACGGCCGTGAACGATGGAAAAAAGTCGAACTCGACATCGACCGGCATATCATCTTTCTCCCTGACGCCGTTGACGGCAGCAACGATGACGACGAGGCGGCAGTCAACGACTACATCGCCGACCTAACAGTCTCATGTCCGCTCAGCACCGATAAGCCTCTGTGGGAGGTACATATCTTGCCGGCGCACAAGTGCGTCGTGCTGCGTCTCCATCACTCGCTTGGTGACGGAGTGTCTCTCCTTTCGTTGATGTTGACTATGTGTAGAAAAGTCAGCGACGCCGATAAGATGCCGACGATCGAACTACCTCCGTCTTCTAGAAGCGACCGGAGAGAGAGTGCCGGAAAAAGATTCTGGAAGTTGCTGAAAATGATATGGTTTACGTTGATTTATACGTTTGAGTTTTTTTTGAGGTCTATGTGGGTTCGGGACAAGAAGACGGTGATGAGAGGCGGAGCAGGCGTGGAGTTGTGGCCGAGGAAACTGGCCACCGCCAGGTTTAGCCTTGACGATATGAAAATGGTTAAGAACGCTTTCGTAAACACTGTAAGTTTTATATTTCGTTAAAGTAGGTAATCTCAAAGGATGGTGGAGGATATCCACATTTCCCAAACAACAAATTAAAAATAGAATCTTGTAAGTATATACGAACAAAACATAAAAAATAGTATAAAAATATATTCTAACAAAATCGTCAAACAAGAAAAACGTTAGAAAATGTAAGCAATTAAAAAGCCAAAAAGAAACACCATCCCTTTATTTTAATATATATTAAATTAGTTCGGGTTAAATTAAAGGTAAGTAAAACCGAACTTGAAAATAAAACAATAAAAACCGAAATAGAATAATCGAAACCGAAATAGAAATCTATGGTTTAGTTTGAGTTTTTTTAAAACCGAAATAACGGTTCCGTCTCAGTTTTGGATTTTAATCTCTTACATGAATAGTCCCTACATCGATGGGATTGTAGAAGCTTCTTTCCTATATAAAGGATTCTCTGTTTAACGCAACCACGATAGATTGAATTTAATAGAGTTTAATGAATTAAATTTAATGGAGTTTAATGAATTGATACATCATCATTTAATAATCCATATAATTTTGTTATATTTTTTTTTTCTACAATGCATTACACTCTAAAGTTCAATAAAATATTACAAAATGCAATTTATAATAAATATTTAAGAATTAAAACTTTCATTTTTTCTCATTGAAAAGTTCAATGACCATTAAGCTCCAAATCTATTGAATGTCAATGTGGTATCTCACAATGATTGAGTTTCATTCATTAAATGACACATGGACTTTCCACCTCATTTAACTCTCCCATTAAACTCATCGTTATGAATTTTATGTATAGATGGTTCCTATGGTTTTAAACTCTTGCAAAAACAGTTTTTTTAGCTAATCTTGTTAATTTTTTTTAGCTAATCTTGTTAACTTTTTCAGTTAAGTCTCTTGTAAAATAATATATTTGTCCCTCCTACCATAGTGACCGTCTATATACTTTGTTCTAGCCACAATAACCATTTATGTTGCGTCATCTATTATTTAATTATTATTTTTATTTAATTTATTTATATTATTATGATTTAGATTTTTTTGACGTTTTGTTCGAATGTATTATTTGATGTTTTTCTTTTATATGTCTGCTTACATTTTTTGATATTTTGTTTGTATAATTTTTTGACATTTTTTTCGAATACATTTATTAATATTTCTTTTAACTTTTTGTTTGAATAATTTTTTTTTTGGCTTTTTGTTCGAATATATTTTTTAATATTTTTTTCTATATTTTTTTGTTTGTATTTATTAAAGATTTTATGGACTGTAATCATAATTCCTAAGTTAAATCATTTAAAATTATATTTTTCTTTTTTTTCTTTTAATATAGATAATGGTTTATACGTATTATTTTATAATTCAAGTATATAACTATATAACACATAATGTTATATAATTATTATATTTGTAAAGCCTTTTTATAAACATATTTAATAAAAAAATATAAATTCTTTTTGTTAAACGTGAATATGACTAATATAAATTAGGTACATATAGGCTAACCTAAGACTATCTCGTAATCTTAACGAGAACGCCTATTTTTTGTTATATGTAAAAGCCGATTCAAACTGACTCTTGCTCACTTCTAGACTAATTAAACACAATATTTTACTAAATAGACATCTTAATAATTACTTTTATTTAAAAAACAATATTAATAATTAAATAATGATTACTTGTTTATTAATAATATTAATTTTACTTTTTATTAATTGCATTTGCTTATTTTTACTATATAAATACTATACAATACACATGTTTTGGATATTATTTAGAGATTAAATATAAACAAATACATAAACACAAAAATCTATGACAAAAGTAATATCTTTTAACAACACTTCTATTATTATTATTATTATTATTATTATTATTATTATTATTATTATTATTATTATTATTATTATTATTATTATTATTATTACTTTGTAATTATATATACTTATTTATTATCTTAAAAATTAATTTACATATTTATTGAATATGATGAATTAGCAATAGTTATGACATACAGTTGGACGACTAACGAACCATTGTTAATACGAACCAAGCCTTAATATAATTTGTAAAAAAGGTTCAGACGGTGATCCATGTAGGTCTGACAATCGTGTCGTGTTCGGTTTGGTGGTTTGCGGTTTGGCGAGTTAAAATATACCAACCCGAACACAACCCATTTAACTATACAGGTCACGGGTTGGCGGGTCACGGGTTAATGACTTTGGAACATAAACCCATATATAACCCGTCAACCTACTCATTTATACGAGTTCACAGGTTGGCGGGTTCGTGGGTTGGATTTAGGTTTGTGTGTTCGTGGGTCAAATTCAATAAATAAAATTGATAATTAAACATGAATAAATTTTTGATGCAAACATATCCCAATTTTAGAAACTTAATCTTAAACATCCAAATGAAAATTAAAAACATTCATGAAAACATGTTCAAACTAAAACATTAATACAAACATAAATAAATTCAATCGTATTTTTCGACACCGTTCGATAATGATTCAATCATTCATGTCGCCGTTCTTCGTAAGTTCATTCTATCGTTCATTACATAGAGGAGACTAGGAGAGGGCTTATTCGATTTTGTTTGTGAGATATTAACATTATTTAAGGTAAACACCAAACGTGTCGTAATACAAATCAGCAAATGGTTACCCACGGGTTAAATGGTCAATGGTATCGAGTATCCTATCCTAATATAAAGTATAAACTGTATAGTGTATAATACTTAATACATTTAAAAAATATATAATTTTTTTTATTAAAATTGTAAATGGGTTGACGGGTCAACCCGTATATTTTTAAAAAACTCATATATGTACTTTTTAGTAAACGGGTTGATGGGTTGGCAGGTTGAAAAACTCAACCGAAAAACTCGTTTACTTTGTGTCATGTCAAGAATTGTCATGCCTAAACCCATGTTAGGACGAATAGCAATAATGCAACGTGTATACTCTATAGTAACATAATATTGTTAGGACATTATAGACCAATACTTCATATCACCGACAAAAAAGATAAAATAATCAAAAAATACTTCTCCAAAATTGTCCATACAAAAAATTGTAACTTTGTTTTGGGATTTTTTTTTTACTTTCCAAAAACTCGGTTGTGATGTATTTCTTTTATAAATTTGATTAACTTTTGTACTAATTCTATGTGCCATATATTGCAGACGATCAACGACGTCCTTTTTGGTGTAATATCATCGGGGCTATCAAGATATCTGGATGATCACTCACCAAAACGTAAATAAACATTCCATTATAGCCTTGCTATTTTATAATTTATATGAATATTCCATAATAAATTTACCATCTCTTGTAGCTATTAAAGAAGGGCTTCGAATCACCGGTGCCGCCATGGTTAATTTAAGGCCATCACAAGGGCTCCAGGTTATATACTTCCTAATCTTTATTCTCAATTCACTTTCATCACATTGACAACACAAGTTATGTTTACCTTAAGATGAAAATCTCTACTATAGTAGGGTTTTGGAATGGTATACATGTAAAAAAATTCAAATTAAATGTCCGATTCTTAGTTTCTTTCATTAAGTTAAACAAATAAGGACAACCAATGGTCTCGTTCATTGATGAGAGAGAGAGAGAGAGAGAGAGAGAGAGAGAGAGAGAGAGAGAGAGAGAGAGAGAGAGAGAGAGAGAGAGAGAGAGAGCAGGAGCGGACGCAGGATTTCACAGTAGGGGTTGCACGATAGTAGAAAAAATAAAAACTTTAAAAGATTTCGAAAAAATTTCCACTGCCGCCAGAAAAGTTAGAGGTTGCCGGTGCCAATAGTGACCCGGCCTAAATCCGCCCCTGTGAGAGAGAGAGAGAGAGAGAGAGATTATAAAATTGGTGAAAGTGAAAGTTAACTTCTAACACAACTTCTAGATTTTGTAAAAATATCAAAGTGGCACTATTAAATACAATCGACTTGTCAAAAATGTTGACGGTCACATTTTACGGTTTTTATTTGAATAGTTTTGTTCAGTTATGTTTACATGGTCGTTAGTTGATAATTGTTTATGTTGGCTTATCACCTTAATGAATATATGTAATGTGATTTCTTAACCAAACGAATATAAAAAAGAAAACCCATATGTTTATCTGTTTGTGTTAGTTTGTTTGTTCGGTTAATTTAAACGAACGAACATGAACAAAACCTAGTTCGTGTTTGTGGATTTGTTTATAGCCCTACTTGCTACTTTCTACTTGCAGACAATCTTAAATAATAAAATAGGAATATTATGACAATTTGATAGGTATTCACTGAATTAATGAAGAGTGGTTCAAAATCAAGGTGGGGAAACAAATTTGCTCTGATGCTCTTACCAATTTATTACCATACAAATGGGTCTGATCCTTTGCAATATTTGAAGAGAGCCAAGATGATGATAGACAGGAAGAAGTTCTCTTTAGAAGCTTTTCTATCGTACAAAATCGGTTGCTTTATTATGAAATGCTTGGGACCAAAGGTGAAATAAAATTATAAAAATAACTTAATAACTTAATCTTGCATTATGTTCACGCTAATAATTTTAGTTTTCAGTTTGTAAGTTCGATTAATTACAGGATAGCTTGTAACACTAGCTTCACAATTTCAAATGTGATTGGCCCTAGAGAAGAGTTTATGATTGCAGGCGTCCCGGTTACCTACATCAGAACCACGTCTTCAAGCTTACCACATGTAATAATTTCTAAATTGTTAGTATTTTAAGAATGAATATATGGTATAAATATTCAATTTAATGATGGCGATTTTATATATATATATATATATATATATATATATATATATATATATATATATATATATATATATATATATATATATATATATATATATATATATATATATATATGCAGGCAATTACTATGCATATGGTGAGTTATGCAGGAAAAGCAGACATGCAAATTCTTGTTGCTAAAGACATCATTCCTTACCCAGAAAAATTAGCAAAATATTTCGAAGATGCGCTGTTAGAAATGAAGGAAGCTACATTGAAAATACGATGTGATTGTTAAAGTAAAACACCTAAAGCATCCTCCTGTACACGTGCCTTGTGTAGGATTGACTTGGTCAATTTATGTTTATATCCTTTTACTTTCAAAGTCTTTAGCTTTTATGTGTGGAGTTACTTTAGTGGTAGAAGTAATCACCGTATATTTAGTCTTCAGATGTTTAATGTAGAAGTAACTATGTATCCTCCCTGTAACATTATAGAACCAGAGCAGTTTGATTTGTGTATGCAAATTAAAAGATCAAAATATCAACTTGTAATGTATAATTATATATTATTAGGAGAATAAAGGCTTACAATTCCTGCAAAGAGACTAGTCTAGGAAATGAACGTGGAATTGAACCTTCAAAAGAGTTCCCTTCAAACCTCATATAATTAAGAACATTAATCATAAATTATATTGAAAATTAAAGTTCATTGCAAAAGGGCATGTACATAATTCAGATGATTGCTTAGACCGGAGGGTGTGGGAGGGAATGTTGCCTCACTTTTGGTGGGTCATACCCCCTTTCCCTCACTTTCCTTTCCCTCACTAAAAACCCAAGGGATGGGTGAGAAACTTTTCCCTCACTTTTTGGTCCAATAAAAACCCACTTCCCCCGTTTGGAATAAAAAAGAAAAAAAAATACATAGCCAATCGTTACAAAAGAGAGAGAACGGGACTCTCTCCCCCACCCTCTTCCCGCTGCTTGTTTCCTGCACCCCCGGTGCGGTGTTTCACCATGCGGGAAGCCTTCCTGCGGCTTCCCCGCTTCCCATTCCGTCCGGCCTTATAATAATTGTAACTATGACCAATCCCCTATAAAGTCCGATATTTGATAGTAAGATTTTATTTGCAGGTTGTCTCGTGTAAGTACTAATGTCTCATTTTATATAGTTAAGGACTTTAGAGTTCATGTTTTTGTAAATATAAGAATTTTTATCAACAGTATTCTCCAATATATATATATATATATATATATATATATATATATATATATATATATATATATATATATATAAAAGTTCAAATGAAAACATTATTTAATGTGAGAACGTGAGAACACTACTTTATGTTACTATTTTACTATGAATTTAATATGTACAGTATTATAGTAATTATAATATGAATATATTCAGTTTTATATTGCCATTCTAATATATATATATATATATATATATATATATATATATATATATATATATATATATATATATAGTAATTTAGTAAATTCTAATGTGAATGTTAAATATGTGATTGTTCATATATTCAGTGATGAATAATGTCATAAAGTTGTACATTCAAAATTTTAATGTGAATATTAATGTGTAATTGTTCGTATATTTGTTGATGAATAATGTCATATCGTTGTATATATACAAAATTCATAGTAGAATAGTAACATAAAGTAGTGTTCTCACGTTCTCACATTAAATAGTGTTCTCATTTGAACTTAACCAAATAACCATAATTAACCAATGAACCAATCGTGAGCGTCAGAAATCATAACGATCAACGGCCAAGGAAATAGATGTATATTTTTACATTGGACGCACACACACCGGATTATATAAAAAAATCCACCATTTACAAAAAAAAAAAGAAAAAAAAAAAAAAAAAAAAACCCACCACTTTTTTTCGTTTAAAATTTTTTTAGGTTATGTTTTTTATTGAAAAAAAAACCCAATATTCCGTTGTTCACGATTTTTCGTCCTCTTTCCATAGAGATCCATGATGATATATATATATATATATATATATATATATATATATATATATATATATATATATATATATATATATAAAACGAACTTTTTTTTTTTTGAAAAAAAAAACTCACTTCAGTTTCTTTGATGAAAAAAGTTAAGGTCTATTTTTTTATAGAAAAAAATTTATTAAATATATCAAAATTCATATTTTTTGTACTTTTTAAACATAGATTCATATTCATGTTTAAAAAAATGATTTTTCAGTTCAGATTCATATTGTGAACATGTTCAGATTAATATTATAAATCTGTTCAGATTCACATTGTGAACCTCCTCAGATTCACAGTGTGCATAATAATAAGTCAGATTCACAGTGTGAGTCTAAACTAATCAGAGCCTTTTTCACATTGTGAATGTTAAAATTTGAAATATTTAAAGTTTAGATTCACAGTGTAAATCTACACTGATCGAGGTTTTTTTTTTTTTTTTTTTTTTTTTTGTGAACCTTCTCAGATTCACAGTGTGCATAATAGTAATTCAGATTCATAATGTGAATCTGAATTGTTCGAGATTTTTCATATTGTGAATGTTGAAAATTGAAATATTTACAGTTTAGATTCATAGTGTGAATCTACACTGTTCGAGATTTTTTTAAATTGGTGTTGATGTTAATTAATAGATTACAAAAAATTAATATTTTTTGTATAATTAGTTTTTTTTTTGATAAAAATAAATTTAAATATTGAAAAAATTAAGAAAATTAAGTGGGTTTTTTCGAAAAAAAATTTCATTTTTTATATATCATCATGGATCTTTATAGAAAGAGGACGAAAAATCATGAACAACGATATATTCGGTTTTTTTTTCGATAAAAAATTTGGCCTAAAAAAAATTTTAAATGAAAAAAATGAAATGGGTTTTGTTATAATCCGATAAATGTGCGTCCATTATAAAAGTTTAGACAAAACTGCACAAATAGTCCCTATGGTTAGCTGAAAATTGCCACTTTGGTCCAAAAATGTTTTTGACTAGCACCAGAGGTCCAAATTTTTCATTTTGTTGCGAGTTTGGTCCGATTTGCTTTAAACTTTTGTATAATGACGATTTTACCCTTGTATTTTCTTTTAGTTTTTTTAATAAATAAATAAAAATAAGAAAAAAATACTCTCTCTCTTCCTCCCTCCCCCCCCTCTCTCTCTCTCTCTCTCTCTCCCTCTCTCCCTCTCTATCTATCACCCCTTTATACCCCCGTCATCAACCCCACCAACATCAATCATCAATCAACAATATAACCACCAACATTAGCTAACACAACAACCACCACCACCACTAGTTAATGACACCACCGGTCAACATCTCCATTTATAAAACAACACTGTCATCATAGATCCGATAGTAACACCATTTTTTCATCTTTTCTCTCTCTCTCTCTCTCTCAGATATGAGGCAGAACACCACCTCTCTTACCATCTCTCTTACATATATGATAATGGGGAAGTACTCAAACAAATCAAAATATTGAAGACAAATAAGAAGATCGAAGGTCCATCATCTACACAAATATGTTGTCATTTACACCATTTTCACCTTTGACGCCATTGCTAGGGTTTCGTAAACCTGCACCACACCAGGATAATGGTGGTGATAGCGTTTCAAATCTTAGAAACGAAAACAAAACCCTAATCTTGACTCATTCTTACAGATCTTGAAATGAGAAGGAGGCGATCTTAGGGTTTCAGGAAACGAGAAGGGCGACTGGAAGAGGAGAGAGATGTAGACAAATGATGGGGTAGTGGGTGGTGTTCTTTGTCTTCTGAAGGATTCAACTGGGAATCTTTTCCTGTTGCTACAGAGCTAGTGATCGTCTTCATGGAGTGGTTGTTAAAACTTCTCCAGCTTCCCCAGTCTTCACGACTCCCTGGATGAGATGATTAAAAGAGATCTTGAAGTTACATACCCAGATCTGCAAACGAGAAGAGGGAAATCATATGGGTGTCTTGATCGTTTAATTAATTTATATCAGTTTGAAACGTGATTTCATTTCCTTGTTCAATTTATGGTTTAAATCAAAAAGCTCAACTGAAATTGGTCATTGAAAATTTGATATTTTTTTAGGACAATCTAAACAATTATATATATATATATATATATATATATATATATATATATATATATATATATATATATATATATAATTTTATTTTTCTTATTTTTATTATATATTAAAAAACTGGAAAAAAAATACAGGGGCAATATCGTCATTATAAAAAAGTTTAAATCAAATTGGACCAAATTCGCAACAAAATGAAAAGTTTGGACCTCTGAGGCTAGTCCAAACTTTTTTGGACCAAAGTGGCAATTTTCAGCTAATCGCAGGGACCATTTGTGCAGTTTGGTCAAAAGTTTACAACTCTTCCTTTTGCCGTTGATCGCTGTAAGTTCCTTCGCTTTGGATTGATTCCTTAGTTCCTTAATTAATAATTGTTCTCTATTTAACTTTATATATATATATATATATATATATATATATATATATATATATATATATATATATATATATATATATATATACTAGTAGAGTACCCGCGCAATGCGGCAGCGCCAGATAGTTATGTTCAACAGATAGTTTGAATGCGGCAATTAGTTTTCTTTTGTGTCAGATAGTTCGTTTCAGCATTTTTGTGGATTGTTTTGTGTCGGGTAGTTTCTTTTGGCGAATAGTATATAGCTAGGTATGTAGATGCTATGGCGGAATAGTTAGTTTATCGCAAGTGGAGAATGTGTTGTATTGTTATGGATAGTGCGTTTGATGTTAGAAATGTCCCATAGTATTCCTTAGAACAACACCAAATGCCTAAACTGTATAACGCCTCTTAATAACATAATTTCTACTAATTAAATAATTTAAACTTAAATACATTTATAATTTTGCGATTATAATGGATTGAATTTATTAATTTAAATATTATTTCATGGTAAGAAATTAACTATTCAAATTTCATGGTTTACTAAAGAGTTTTTCAACGAATATTTCAATGTAAGATTTTATATAGACTCAGAAAGACATGCAACTCTTTGATTTTTTCATTATATATATATATATATATATATATATATATATATATATATATATATATATATATATATATATATATATATATATATATATATATATATATAATTGTTTTTATTACCTTTATTGTAAAAAGGGTTTTAATTAATATTATATATATATATATATATATATATATATATATATATATATATATATATATATATATATATATATATATGAAAATTGTTTCTTATAAATATTGAACTTTCACAATTTTTGTCTATTTTAGTCCCTGAATTTTATGTTGTTTTTTTGGCAGAATTGATCCCTGTACTTTGGCATTTTTGGTCCTCATTTTTTAGCCATTTTGACACTTTTAGTTCTTGTAATCGATATTTTTATATTTTTTACGAACCTTTTAATATTTAAAGTTTGGCCACAAAAGTTTAACGGTTTGACAACTTTAATCCCTTTTCTATTTAGGAACCTTTTAATATTTAAAGTTTGGCCACAAAACTTTAACGGTTTGACAACTATGGTCCTCATATTTTAGCCATTTTGACACTTTTGGTCATTGTAATCGATATTTTCATATTTTTTTAGGAACCTTTTAATATTTAGAGTTTGGCCACAAAACTTTAACGGTTTGACAACTTTGATCCATTCTCTACAATTTTTCTCTATTTTAGTCCTTGGACTTTATGTTGTTTTTTTGGCAGAATTGGTCCCTATACTTTGGCAGCTTTGGTCCTCATTTTTTAGTCATTTTGACACTTTTGGTTCTTGTAATCGATATTTTTTACATTTCTTAGGAACCTTTTAATATTTAAAGTTTGGCCACAAAACTTTAACGGTTTGAAAACTTTGATCCATTTTCTATTTAGGAACCTTTTAATATTTAAAGTTTAGCCACAAAACTTTAACGGTTTGACAACTTTAACGGACTTTATGTTTTTTTTTTTTTTGCAGAATTGGTCCCTATAATTTGGCAACTTTGGTCCTCATTTTTTAGCCATTTTGACACTTTTGGTTCTTGTAATCGATATTTTTACATTTTTTAGGAACCTTTTAATATTTAAAGTTTAGCCACAAAACGTTAACGGTTTGACAACTTTGATCTCTTTTCTATTTAGGAACCTTTTAATATTTAAAGTTTGGCCTTAAAACTTTAGCGATTTGACAACTTTAATGGTTTGACAAATTTGGTCCTCGATTTTTAGCCATTTTGACACTTATGGTCCTTGTAATCGATATTTTTATATTTTTTTTGGAGCCTTTTAATATTTAAAATTTGGCCACAAAACTTTAACGGTTTGGCAACTTTGATCCCTTTTCTATTTAGGAACCTTTTAATATTTAAAGCTTGGCCACAAAACTTTAACGGTTTGACAACCTTGGTCCTTATCTTTTAGCCATTTTGACACTTTTGGTCCTTATAATCGATATTTTTACGTTTTTAGGAATTTTTTAATATTTAAAGTTTGGCCACAAAACTTTAACGGTTTGACAACTTTGATCCCTTTTCTATTTAGGAACCCTTTAATATTTAAAGTTTGGCCACAAAACTTTAACGGTTCGACGACTTTGATCCCTTTTCTAAAAACTTGCTAATTTCTACCGCTTTAAATCTTTAGCCATTTTGACACTTCTGGTCCTTGCAGTCAAAACTTTTACATTTTTTCATAAAAACATGAACAAAACGGTCCCGGGCAAAGCCCGGGCTTGTCATCCTTGCACTTTTTACGTCTGTCAAATTTATCGATTCGGAAACAACATTGAAAGCTTCTGGCCCCGCGTAGCGGGGGTAACCTTTCTAGTTTATATTATGGAAATGAACCTTAGTAAAGTTCCTAAGGGTTTGACAAAATTTGCCCATCTATTTGATGGATATTGGAATTGGTCCACTTCTCATTGAAATTGCAATTTGGTCCTTGGTCGATGCGACGACTTTTTTTTTTTCTAGATCTCTTCGGTCTCCACCGCCTAATTCCTCAAACTTCTTTAACCACTATTCATCGGGTAGGTTAGTTTAATCCAGGTTCAGCACCGCCTTCTTCATCCAATCGGATTTCACATTTTCTACTGCTTCATCTTACCGAGTTATATTACCATCTACTGCTTGCTTTCTTTATTGTTACACAAAAACAGGATGACACTTTCTCGACCATTTCCTGTACCACGTCCCTTTCCGTCGACCTTCTTGCTCTCCTTCTACCACGTCCCTCCTACTGCTTTTTTTGGTCCTTCCACCATTAAAAGCATCGGCTTTTTCCCGCCGCCTTTGTCAGCGAATCTTCCATTTTCTCTGCATTTTCCCTGTTCTCTTCTACACCATCGACATTAATCAAATCCACCATCACCACCGCTCCACCAAATCGCCACTCCGACATCAATTAATGGGCTCCATCAATTTTTATTGAAGATGAGAATTGTTCTAACTCTAGATTTTCGCCTTATTTCTTGCATCCTCGCCATGGAGGAAGTCGGGGAATTCGCAGTTACGATTCTAACTAAGCAGGTATATTTTTTAATAACTAAGTCATGACATCTATAAATTGTTATTCACATCCATTATCATCAACGCTTAACATCGTCCTCAACTATCGATTATCAAACACCATCTGTTTCAGCCCATCGTTTCCCCTCTCTTCCTTTAATAGATTCCAACAAACGGTCTACGTCTCACTATTAGCTGCTTGATCCCCCATCGTGTCCACTACCATAGGTCGATCTCTGATTTCATTTCATTTTTATGCAGGTTTGGCAGAATATGAAAGGGGTTTCAAGGTCGACTGCAAGGTTAGTAACTATTACAGTTTCTTCAAACATTTGTGCTCTTTTAGTGATCGATTGTTTCAGGTACTGAACTGCTTTGATTCTCCACTGAATTTCTTAATTTCGTGTTTGCTATAGGTGGAAAAGAAGCAACACGACAACATCAAATATAAAATCACGTAAAATTGGTTTTATATTTCGATTTTAGGCCTTTAATTTAGAGATTTATGTAAATAATGATGACATATCATGTTTATTGACAATGGTTCCGATTTTAGGCTGGAGAAGAAGAGGTAGATTCCATGATCAGATACGTCAATAGAGACGATGGTTCTCGGTTGACCAGTTGTCGCTTCACAAATTTTGGCTACTATCAGATCCACTGTTTGGTTAAAGCTAAAGAAGACATTCTGCATGAATATTAGGTGTTGAGTTTATATTTTCTCTGCGTTTTTTCATCTTATATTTTAATTTTTTTATTCTATGAATTTGGAAATTAGGATTTTGATATTAAAGTTATCTTTTCTCTACAATTTTTAGGCAACGAGTACTCCATGGTGAAAGACCCAATTAATTGGTAATTATTTGTTGTCAGGTACTGTATGTAATTCTATATAATTGAGATTTATTGTTTAAAGGTCCCATTGCAGTTTTTGTTTAAAGGTTAATAAGCCTATTGGTTTGATTAATAGTTATGATTATATGGATTCAGTAATTGGTTAATTTTTGGGATTTTTTTGTGTTTATAGGATCGTTGTTCGTTTCTTTTAAGTTTTAAGGTTGTGTTAGTTGGTTCTTGGATTATGTGGAATTTTAATTACTCCCTTTATAACATTTTACTACTTTTTCTTGACATCTGTCATTGTTTAGGAAGAATATGAGGGTATATGCTTCGTCAAATTTCTGTGAATTGGGAACTTTTTTTTGTTAATTCCATGATTCTAACTCTATCTAATCTACGCATAATGATTAGAAATTAGATGGAAAATAATCTTGGATAACGTGATTTTTAATTATACCAGATCCTTGAACTTCAAAGTGGTTGGTACCCGTTTCTGCTGCTTGATTACCACTACATTGGCAGTCTTATTTTGAGATCTGTTTTAATCAAGTTTCAAATACCATGCAAGTTTTTCAAGATGTCACAACTCACATATATGAGGTTTAACAAGCATGGAATTCTTTCAGAGAGGTGTCATTCTTACTTCCTAAACTTTTTTGTCATCGATTCATGTTTCCATTTATACCCTCCAATTTAATTTAATGTTCTGTTTCAATCTACTTATGCAAGGGCGTATGGTGGAGATATATGGTCCATATGCTTTTGGAAAGATAAGTGTTAGCCTACGTGTAATTGCTGAAGTCGACTTTTAAAGATAACAAGATGTCAAAAACCACTTAGAAAAAAATTAAACCAAACTACTCATAAAATTATTTGAAATTTCTGATTTTTGGCACAACGGTTGATCCCTATTGCTCAATCAGGTGATTCTATTCAACTTCTGAGTTTACAACACCGAATAAGGTATTTTCTTTTTTTAATTGATAACTTCATACGTTTCTGATTCTCATTTTCACAAATTTGATATATTTGTATCGATATTAATACAAAGTATGTAGCTACTTTCTGTCTTTCGTAGCCAGAAGGTCACACTGTCGACTATTATGTGATACATATTGTTGTTTGGTTAAAACTTTAGGCTCTTCACTTACGGAATATCTTCTTCGATGATACCACATGATAAAAGAAGAATCGGTCACAAGAACTTTTTATTTGGCTACACTCATGTATTAGGGAACAACTTTCATAAATTTCCAGGTACTAAATATAATTGTATATTGAGTTTATTTGTTATATTTTTTTTCACAAACAAAATTTGATATATATTATAATGTTAAAAAGTCAAACATTGGCTTAAACCTTTTTTCCTAATCTGTAAGTTTATTTTCTTCAGCCAAAAATAGCCATATACTTTTATTGATTTGTTTATTATGGTATCCTACTTTCTTTTCATCATGTTCCGCCACTGTACTTTCAAAAAACTACCCAATTTCTACATTTTCTACTAGAATGTGTAAAGGATGTGATTGTGTATTGTGGTGGATGTCTATGCATTTTTTTAGATTAAATGTAATTCAATTTGAGTGGTTGTTTTAGTATATGATCTTTTGTATGTTGCTATATGTTTGTGATCGTCTATGTATGTGACAGTGTTTTACCGACTTTTTCTATATGATTGTCTGGTTGAAATCCGACCCCCACTTTTGTGGGGGTACTTCACTAGTTATAGATTATAATAGTATAATATTAATATATCCATATTTCATGAAACTGTTATTATTTATTTATTAAAATTATTTTGATATTTTAAACTATGAAAAATATTTATAAATTTATTTATTTAATAAATTAATGATGTTTGGATATTTTTATTATTGATAAAAATAAAATCTTGGGAATATGCAATATATACGTTAATACATGACAATATGTCATGAGCCTTGTGCAACATCCTATGCTACTTTAATATTTCTCTCTTTTTTTTTTTAAATATTCTTTCATTTATTTGAAAATAAATAATTTAATTTTGTAAAGTATTATTGAATTATGTAATTTAGTAGAAGTTTTTTTAATATATATTTAGAAAATAACTAACCTAATTTGAAATAGTTATAAAAAGGTGAAACATACAAATAAAGTTTTTTCCTTTAGTTTGATTGAATGTGTAAAAAACACAAAATCAGTTAATTCATATAGCAACGTTTGTAAAGAAAAAACATAAAACCAATGTTTTATTAAATGCAAAAGTTGAATCATATTTTTTTTTAATAATTGCTGATAACTACAAAAACTTTGTTTACATATCTATTCTTATTAAAATATATAACAAATAAAACATCAGTACCTCACTATTAATGTTGAATTAGAAATACAGCAGCAAATTAAAACAAAAATAAATTTTATATTTTTCTTTATTTTAGTTTTATTTTCCGATGCAATCAAAAACATTTTTAAATTTTAGAGACTAATTAAAAGGAATGAAAGCAACCTCTATAATAACAACATATACAATTTATACATATTATTTTAAAAAACATATTTCACGTTTCAGATATGAAAACACATAAACAAACATTATATTAAAAAAATAAGCTATTTTGTACTTATTCAACGCACATCAACACGATTTGACAAAAAATTTTCTACTATATAGATTCAAGGATAAGAAAATTCACACAAAAGAAATAATAACTAAAAATGTTATTATGTGCACCACCTTAGACGATTTGGTGCAGAAAACAAAAACAGAAAACACTAATTTCAGGCTAAAAAAATCCGTTTTGAATAAGTTGTTTCATAAGTTGGCCAATTGTTTATACCTTGCTCTTCAACAAATAGAGTCTCTTTCTTCCCGTTGTTTACAAATGCTAAAACTAGGAACACAAAGATCAGATTTCAAGTTACTCTTCTAATAGCACATTATTAATAAAATAACCCAAGAACTTATTCACAATAACCAAATTGATTCACATCATCATATACATGATCCTTGAAAATAGAAACTAAACATACAAAAATAGTTTTGCTTTTTGTTCATCTATATCACAAAACATATCATCATAAAACAAATAATTATAAACCTACACACAAGAACCATATACAATCATCTCTCTATTACCCGATCAAAGAAAAAGGCAAAATTAAATGAAACCATAAAATGCATATTCTTTGACATCATATGACAACCCTACAAAGGAGACAAATCATGCAGAATCAACGTTTTGATCTTTTAAATCAGTAAATCACAAAATATTTGCATATAATATTTTTAGTAAATATTATCAAAAAGATTTCACATCTGTAAATCATATAATATTTACATAAAAAAAGAGAAAGCATAAGAAAGCGTGAGTTGTATCTTGGCAAAAAAAACATTCAGATGTGTCCTCACTGTTGGCGAATGCTTAACAAAATTAACCAAAGTCTTGTGGATTTTCCATAAGTCTACATACCGGTTAAAGCTAAACTTCTTCCTGAGACAACTTTTCCCAACAAAAATGATAATGTTGAATCGGTAACCAACACAGCCTGCAAAAATTAACAGAAAAATGAGATTCTACAAAATGCCCAACTCTGTTTCCATGGAAACACAACAAAAAAATGGAATAAAATTAAGCATTCTAGCCACTGTATAACCTCATTCATCAGCAACCATAAATTATATTAAAAAACCTTAATCACAAAATGATTCCGCCAATTATACATCCAGTCCATTTCTCCATCTTCACGGTTTGCTTCTTCTTCCTTCCAACTTTTCCCTTAAAATCCCCCAAATCCAATCAAACAACTTGCAGAAAACAATCCCTACAAACAAACGTCAAAATAAGACTCAACTTCATTATAACATTACAAATCAATGGGTTCAAGAGGAAACATAAAGACTTGAGATATTGTCTTAAGATGTAAAACAATACCTTTACTTGAAGGCCTTTCTTTGAAGCAATATCTATAACAGCTGCAAAATAACAGTTTAACTCATTATTTAAAACTAAAATATTGTATACAAAACCCAATTAACTAAAACATGAGCAAATTAAAGTGTTTTTTACATCAGATTAATTAAAAACACCACCTTTTTCTGAATTATAGACAATTTTAAGTAAATAGAAGCTTCAGGAGGAGATTTACCTTCACCTGAGATAACTTTTCCCAACAAATCTCGAACCTGAGAAATTTGGGAAAAAAACCTATGAGAAATCAAAAGTCAACTAAATAATCAATGGGAAGATGCTTACCAGTTTAACAGTTCTTGTTCATTTGATGATTGTAAAGTAAATATCTTTCATTTCCCCCTCAAATACACTTCAAGAACATTGAAGAAAATAGAAGGTTACTGAAAAAAAAAAAAACTAACCTTTAGCCAAGGATTTTCATATGGTTTCATCCCACGACCTATAAACACACATACATTTAGGTTTTTTCTTAGAGAGAAACAAAAAAAGATAGAGAAAGAAAGGGTGGTGGTTTTCAGCGAAAGAAAAAAGAGGGAGAAAGCGAGAAAGACCATGGGTGGAATGACAAATCTGAGAACCACGTCGATCAAAAGATCCAGATAAATCTTCACACCTGGGAAAGCTATTATTCAAAAAAGCATATATTCAAGAAGCGTAAATAAGTACCATAGAAAAGCTCGAACCTAAGTTGGGAAAAAAAGCTATGAGAAATCAAAAGTAAAATAATTAACCAATGGGAAGATGCTTACCAGTTTAACAGTTCTTGTTCATTTGATGATTGTAAAGTAAGTATCATAGCAGCAAGTCGATTTTGTAGCCACTGGGTAAGAGAATAAGCTTTGTTGTTTAAGCTTCTATCCAGCCTTTTTCGTCTCCATCAATTTTTAAGAGAGAGAATGGGTGAGGGTTGTAGTGGGTCACGATGGCAGCGGCGGTGCTGCTATGATGGTGACGGTGACGTATTCATCGAAATTTAAGGGGGTGGTAATGAGAAGCGTTAGTGGTGCTTGGTTTTCGTTTTTGTTGAAGGAGACTGTGACGAAGAAGGTGGAGGTGGGGAAGCAGTAGGTATTAGGTTTTAGGTTTTTTTGAGATAATCGGGAGAGAGTGCATTGAATAAAGAAGGGATGTGGGAGAATTAGATCGAATTTGTGGTTTATTTCCACGAATGAAGGCGGAGGACCAGGTAAACAAGAGATAAGATGGAAAGATAAACCCGGTCAAAATCATATAAAATCTTTTATATGATTGCATTGCATACTTATACATATTGTATTTGTTTTTGTACAATTTAATTTAAATAAGGCTAAGTTTAAAATTTAAAATTTAATATTATTTTATTATTGGTTACTTGTACTCATAGCTTAATGGTTTGGACGTCTTAAAAATATTATTAGTATATTCAATCTATTTTTAGAAATAGTATGATTTTTTTTATAAGATAGTATATATATATATATATATATATATATATATATATATATATATATATATATATATATATATAGAGAGAGAGAGAGAGATAGGTTCAAATGTTTCTCACATATATTGTGTGCTAGAATGCACCAATAAGAAGTTAGTAAACATTAAATGTATATTAAATGATATCTATACTTATAATTTTTCTTATGGAAACTAATTAAATTCATTATTAATATTAACAATAATATTCTTTTTAAAATGAATTCGTATCTAGAAGAATAAGAGAGTATTCTAGTAGAACGAGAGTATATTCTACTAGAATACACTTTCATTCTTGATATTTCATACAACTTTATTGTATTTTAAGTGAGCGAGTCTTGAAAGAACGTTATTGCTAACATAAAACCTAAATACGAATTCATTCTGAAACGACATTAATGACAAATTTAATTAGTTTTCATAAAAAGAAAATTATAATTATGAATATCATTTAATATACATACAATTATGGAAATCATTTAATATATATCTTTATTTAATTAAATAATTATTTAATTTTACTAAATTACTATCGTTGCATTTTATGACACAATAAATATAAGAAAAAAATTAACCTAACCATATATATATATATATATATATATATATATATATATATATATATATATACATACTAATAAAAGAGTAGTTCTTTTGTCATATGTCACCATGTTAGGCATTGTAATTAATATCATGACACTTATCAATCTATTAATTCTCCATTTCAAATTTCAAATTTCAAATTTCAAAATTTAAATCACATTTTAATTACATTAAATTAATAATATTAGAATAAAAATAAAATAAAATTTATAACAATTATAATAAAATAAAATTTATACAAATTATAAGATGATATATATTTTACGTATTTATTTGAATCAACGATTATAATCTTATATATAGCTAAAAAATATCTTTTAATTAATAAATTATTTAAAATTATTAATTAATACTTTTGAGTTTTACTTAGAAAGTTTAATTAATTTTTAACCGGAGTTCCCACGGATTATAAACTAATATATATAAAACATATTCAAGAAATATATTCACCAGTTCTTGAATATTAAGAGGTACAAAACATAATACACCATTTACAATCATTTTATGTGTGATGTTTACTACGCATAAAACTTGTAACGCTTCTCTAACCTAACTTACGATCCAACACCGGGCCACTCCATCACTCATAAACCCTAAACGATCCAATACCCATAAACCCTAAACGAAGAGTCGTCACTGATTTCATCCTCATTTCTCTGACGCCATCATCGCTCCCTCTACACCCACAAGACAGAGAAAGAGAGTGTGTTTTTACTTGTTACCATTGTCTCCTTTGTCCCCACTGGTAATCATCATTTCTATCACACACTCTGACTGTGTTTTTTTAATCGATTCATTCAAAAATTTATGTATATATACGCTTCCAATCGCATTGCACTTGAAAATTAAACAGCTGAAACCACACATACATGGTGATGGCGTGCATGAAGTTAGGATCTAAATCAGAGGTTTTTCATCTCGATCAGGACGAAAAAACCTGGTTACTCGTTCTTCTGTTTTTCGTTCGTTATGTGTTTAAATTTCGCGTCAATCGTAAATATTGATTCATAATTTTGATCGATATCCACATTTGGAATTCTTCGATTTCTATAGTTTCTTTTTGTACCCATTCGTGAAATCTCGACGCCCTTTTACCGGGGTTTTTGACTCTGAGATGTAAATTGTTTTCTGGGTTTATTTTGATACTCATATTCGTAACTGATTCCTGACTATTAATTAATCTGTTTGAAGGGTTTTGCTTTGATTTCGTAATGAATGTTTAAGCATCGTTCTGGTGTTTTTTGGACATGGGTCTAGTATTAATACTTTTTGTGAATAAACAGTAATGTAGTAAATTAGAACATCTGGGAAAATTCATTAATGGAAGAAGTTACTGCCCTAATTTTAAAAGAAGACCTACATTTTGAAATGCAAGGGTCAAAACAAAGTACTCTTGAACGTTAAAAGTGATGGAATTTTCTCATATTTTCAGTAAAATTTTGTTAACTGCATTAGGCTTATAAGAATCATCATGCGTAGTAAGAAGCTAGTGTCAAATTCATAACAAAATTTCACATTAATATTTGCAGGACTTGTTTGTTCTTTAGGCCTTCTGAGTGATGTTACGTACCATTGAAGTTGAAGACATTTCATTCCATCTTCATATGGTAGGTCGTCACTTGCTTTATTAGTATCAATATCATATACACAGTTTGTGTCTGTTAATGTATCTATTCGTTTATTTTTGTGTGTATATGTATGTGAATGTTTTTGTTTGTTTATCTATGTGTGTATGTGTATTTTTTTATGAAAAGCTTTCTTTTAATTAAAAATTGGAGATTTAACATTACATAGCTATGTCAAAAGGGTCGAGACATGAAAATACAATTAAACATGAGGTTACATACTCTTCAACTTTGTTGTCCGCTAAAAGAAAACAAATCAACTTCGGATCAATAGTGATCATTCCCCGGTAAAACAAAAAAGAAAAAAGAAGACTAATGGTTGCTTGTAAATAATTCATTAAATGAAACAAATCGTCGCGGCAACATTGCACACACCTAACTACATCAGATCGTCGGTTTCCCAAAAAAAAATTGTTATTCCGATAATTATGTTTTTTTTCCGGCCCTGTGCAGCTACCCACTTAGATAGATGCTATTCATCGAAAGGAACTATTTGACAAAAAAACAAACCGGAAAAAGGCTAATAGGAACCATCCCAAGCGAAAAAGAAACTATTCGTTGCTTGGAATCAACCCGCCGAAAGGAATTATCTAGAGACGCTGCATCGCGCGGGTACCCCACTAGTACCTTATAAAGCATATTTAGTGAAATACTGAATTTTAAGTCGTATAACTAAAACTGCACTATGTACAAACCTTATATGCATTGCAGAAAATTATCTGTCAATGGTTGAATCAGTCAAATTAAAAATTAAATGTGTATTCCTTGATATCAGCCAATTGAATTGGTCAAAACCACTTTAGAAAGTAAATCGGTCAAATTTATACCGAAATTTGTTATGTGGCCTCCCACCCAAATTTGTTCCTTAGAAAACCCTAACCACAAAATTCAACGCCCACCACCAACCACCACTCCTCTGTTGTAGATGTGTTTCATCACCGTCATCAGCACCATCAATTGGAACCGCTACACCATCTTCCACAACAAAATCGATGTCGATCATACGCCTTTTCTGCCTAAATTTCTTCAGTTATTTTGATGTTTAAGCTACGTATTCCTTATCGCATGAAAGCTCTCATTGTTGTAGAGGGTTGTAGAGGTGATTTGCAAACTTCATAAATTTTTGCTTCGTAAAAACAAACATCACCCAGGTGAATTATTCACCAAGAGATTTTATACAGAGCATCCAACTAATCTATTTCATCAAACAATATCAACCGTCTCGAATGTAGTCCAATATATTTTTATAAACCTTCGTAGTATCTAAAGAAAAAAAAGGATCAACTAATTTTGGAATTTTACAAATTTTATAAAGTAACAGGAATATTGGTGTCTACATGTAGTTGTAATGATTCATTATAAGTTGCACCATCTACAACTTTTCACCTTTCTCAAAAGAATTAAGCTTCACAAGGAGAGAAACATCATCTATATATATATATATATATATATATATATATATATATATATATCATATTATAATATTATAATTATAAATGATGCATTTTTCCTATCACCTCATGCATTTGAAACCTTCATATAAATTTTCAAGCACTTCATGGTGAATTTATATATATATATATATATATATATATATATATATATATATATATATATATATATATTGCTAACCATTAAACACTTTCCTTTGTATACAGTGACCTCAGCCTTCACAATGAAGCACTCTCCATGTGTGGGTCTGCGAACCTCGTCATCATCCGAGTCAGTCGACCATACTTCAACCCTTCCAAACTCGTCATCGTCTTCCTGCACAATCAAAGTAGGTTTAGCATTATCAACATTCTTCCATTTGTTAAGCTCCTCTATCTTCCGAAGATAATAGGCTTCATCTTTATCTTCTTCTTCCTTCTTCTCATTTAATCTCTTCAACATGCACTACTTTGCTAAATAATTCTTTCCATGAAAATAATTACAGTCATAACACGAATCTCCCACTAGTTTGTTATCTTTCTTTACTTCATCCGTCTGCGAGTTGTTGAAGCTTTCATCCTTTGCCTTCTTAGAACTATAACTCCCTTGACAATTCCTATTTTTGGAGCGTCCAAAGTTCTTCTTTGCAAACTTCCTGGTGTTTGTCACCATTAGTGCGTATTCTTCTTTTGAGAGTTCGCAATCGGAGTGATCAGGCTTTGAACCTTCTTTTTCTACAACATGCTTTCCATTCGCAACTAGGGCCAAAGAACCCATTCCAGAAACAATCTTTGCTTCTTTTGTTACTTCATCCTTGTGAGACTTAAGAGTCCCACAAGCTTCGCTAGGGAGTAGCTTTTAAACTGCTCATGTGCTTTAACCGTTGACACCGCAACTTTCCATTCTAACTTTAAACCATTCATGAATGTGACCTTTTGTTCTATCAGTTTACGTCCTATCTTATTTTTCACCATACTGCTCAAAAGATGATTTTACCGGTTGAAATTTTGATCAAGTTTCTCCACAGGCTTCTAGACAAAGGCTCCGAACTCAGAAAGAAGCAATGTTTGAACAGAATGTTTAAGATCTGCATCGTTGGAATATAAGCCTTTCAACCTGTCCCATATTTCCTTGGTTGTTTCACAGGAACTCACCAGACGAAACGTGTCTAGAGACAAAGGAAACCTGATAATCCTTATCGCCTTGACATTACTGATTAACTTGTCTTTTTCGTCATGTGGAGCATATTTAACTTGGAGAAGAAGATTATTGTAATCGGCTTGAGTTTTAATGATCTTTCGTGTACCAGTATGAGAAAACTTATGTACATTCATGGCTTCCCATATCAGAGAACCATGATCTTCAAGCCCTTGAACATTATCCTCGAAGTGCAGTGCCCAAACCTCATATTCATGTGGAAAGAGTATCGGGATCCTTGTTGTAGATTCGATGTTGCTTGAGAGATTAAAAGAGAGATTGTGTGAGTCTTTAGGCTGCATGATTTCAATTCAATAAAACTTGTAATGAACCAGATGTGTAAAACTAAAGTTGAGTTTAGGGTAGAAAAAGGATCAAGATCCAATCGTTACCAATAGATAAAACGATAAAGACAGCTAACAGCAGATCCAATAAAAGTGGAAACCCTAAATGCTCTTTAACAGAAGAGATGTGTATTGTTTACATAGTCTCTTTCTCTGATACCAATTGTTAGAATAAACCAAGAGTTGATCGATAGATTTAAGAATAGGAATAAGAATCGAAACAAAGAATGAAGATCAAAGTCGTGCTGAATGATTATAACATGTGCCTTAGAAGAGCTCGATAAAGAACTGCTACTGTAAAGGTACCTTAGGGTTACAAGCAATCGATCAAATCTAAACACGGTGCATGCATGCACTATAAATAGCCTAGCCCTAGCACATTAAAAACCAGGTGGACATGCCCAACCCGTTACAAATAGACTATAACAATACAATACAAAATTGACACAACACAAAATAACCCCAACAAGATGGAACAAAAATAAGTTCAATGTTCGCCTTTAAAACATGATCTTTAATGAAATGGTATCATATATCGATGTGCTTCATCATGGAGTGATGAATTGAATTGTGTAAAATTGCAATGGCACTTTGAGAATCACAATAGATGGGAATTTGTTGAAACCGGTAACCATAATCCAAGAGCTGTGATTTCATCGAAAGAACTTGAGAGGTGCAGTTAGCAACAACAATGTACTCCGCTTCGGCTGTTGAAAGTGAAATGCAGTTATGCTTCTTAAATGACCAACTAACTAGTCTTCCACCCAAAAATTGACAGCCACCAGAGCTGATTTTCTATCCAATTGAAGACCACCATAATTTGAATCGGAGTATGCTTGTAGAAGGAAACTCTCATTTGCTGGGTACCAGATTCTGAGGCTCTTTGTACGTTTGAGGTATCAAAATATTTTCTTAACACCCAAAAGATGAGACATCTTCGGATTGACTTGAAATCAGGCACATAAACAAGTTGAGAACATGATGCCCGGACGACTTGTTGTAAGGTAGAGTAGCAACCTAATAATTTCCCCATACTTCTTTTCATCAACAGCAACACCAGATGGGTCCAAGAATATCTTGCGTTCAAAACCCATAGGTACATTTGCAGAGGCACATGTGTCCATCAAATACATTTTTAGAAGCTCAAAAATGTATTTTTACTTGGTGAATAAAGATTCATCTGTTGGTCTGTTTTACTTGGAGACCTATGAAGAAACTTAGTTCACGATTCATGATCATTTGGAATCGATAACCATTAACTTAGCAACGTCAGCAACCATTGATAAATCTATGGATCCAAAAATGATATCGTCAATATAGATTTGGACAATCATGAGATGTTTTCCATTTGATCTTCGGAACAGGGTAGGATCTATAATTGTCTTAAAAGAATACTTAAACCAAGAAAAATATAAAAAAAAATCAATATATAACAAACTTACAAATTAAAAACTTTAACATAATAACATGGCTCGAAAAATGGTCCAAAACCCTCAAACCGACACAAAACCTTTAAACTTGTTTTATTTGTGAATTTTGTATGTGATTTGTATTTGTGTATCTTCTCAAAGAGATTGACATTTTTATAGTAGACTATCCATTAATTGCTTACTAAACATATTATATTAGTTATAAAACCTTTGAATGGTTGATCATTATTAAGAGACTTTTGAGTGGTATTCATTCAAATAGAATTTTTCAAATGAATATGGTTTTAGTAAAAATGTTTCTATCTTTAGGGTTCCTTCAACAGTTCAGCTTTAGGTCTCGGTTCAGGTGCTTTTCATGATTTTGGTGTTTTGGCGCTTCGGAGCAAAGAGGATATGCCTCGGACAACTACTTCACAACGAAACTTGTCACATAGTAGATCAACGAATGTGAGAGAATGATCAACAATGTACACTCTATTCTCGAATCTCTAAATATTCCCGTCTCTCAATATGAGACTGAATTAGTTGATTTGACATTTACAATCTCTAGTTTAAGTGATAGTCTAATAAGAGCCTGTTTGAGTAATATTGACATAACCTATCAACTCGGCAGGGTAATGTCAAAAAGTGAGGAGAGGCGGATGTGGATTGAGAAGTCATAGTTAGAGTTATCTAGGTCTAGGGATGATTTAATTTATTCTCAACGAGACAATTTAGGGCTTTTGAAACAACAAAACATTTTTTGTTTGATTTCTAAGCGTCTTTACTTTAACATAACTCAACTGCATATTAATTGTGAAATAGGGAAACATATCCATAAAATGATTTTTCCCCTTCTTGAATTGATAGAGGACGAAATTGATACAAACTGTTTCAAGTGTGAATCCATTGTCTCTTCTGACGATGTCTCTGATTCTTACAAAATTGAACTGGACAAAATCGAAGCTTACATACATTCCAAAGAACAAAAAGAAATGTTGAACCAAATTTTGAGTGAAAAAGTCAATGAACAGATTAAATCTGATAATGTACATAAGTTTGACTCTATATGCACTAAATTGAGTTCAGAAAATACATTTAATGTTGAAAATGTATCTGAATTTGATGATGATAGTGACATGAGTGAGATTTCTGTGGAGAATGAGGTTGATTGTTCAGAATTTGTTAAAAGTAAACCTGAACACACGAAAAATTTGATTTCTAAAAATTCAATAGAATATGTTTGTATTTCTAATCAAAAACTTTAAAAGAAAAGGTAACAGTGTTTCCCAAGGTTCAAACTGTTCCGAACCAAGTGTTCGCAACTACTGGACTGAACAAAAACCAGACCATTGAAGTAACGTCCCTCATAGAAGAAGATAATGATGATGGATGCGACGAGTACTTTTGGTCAGCTCCCATTGACAATGTTGATGAAACCAAGGGTCTTTCTGAGATTACCTCTTGGAAAACAAAGGGAAGATACGTGGCAGAACCACCAAACAAGGTCAATTACAACTACGAAAAAGGAAGTCCGAGTGGAACCAAAAATGTTCCAACTGATACATCATCCGAACAGGCTAAATTCCTGTTAGAAAGTCGAAACCAAGGGTCAATCTTCATAAGTATGTTGAGCAATTTGCTACTCAGAAACGTCAAGGAAATGCTAGATATCTTAAAAATCTAAAAGAAAGAAAGCATTTATGGAAATCCAAAAATCCCAACTTTGTCTATCAAGAAAGATCAGCAAAACCGAATGCGAACATGTCTTCAAATACGAATCCTAAAAGTTTTTTAAAATCCTAGTCTTCTTCTCTACAGGTTTCAAAAACAAAAAATTTTTCAAAAGCCGTCGTTTAAAAACCATGCAAAACCTATGGCAAAGTCAAAATCAAATGTTTCTCCTAAAACCTATGTTTCAAAATCTGCCAACACGTCGAAAAATGTTAAGGGCAAAGGAAAGGTAGTTTCAGAGTCTAAAATTCTTTCCAGAAGGTTTGAAACTTACTTACAATAGGAGAAAAAGGAGATTGAGAAAAAGGATGTCAAACAATAAATTAAAGATAAACAAATAAAATCTTCTTTTAAAAAGGATCCTAAAGATAAAAGGATTATTGTTTTTAAGATAACAAAAGAAGAGAATTCAACTTTGGTCAAGAGATCTTACTTGGTTGATGAAGCAATTACTTTTCCCGTTTCTATGAAAACCTCACGAGGACCCAAACAACTTTGGGTTCCTAAATCTCTCTGATTTTGCAGGTGATTCGTGACGATCAGTTTGACTCCGAATGGTACTAGTGGCTGCTTGCGTCACATGACAGGAAGGAAGGAAAAATTAAGGGAATATAGATCATTGAAAAATGGAGGAAGAGTCAAGTTCAGGAATAACTCACTCGGAGAAATCAAGGGATGCATAATGATTACAAACGGGGAATTCTCCATTCGGATGGTAGCCTATGTCGAAGGCCTGCAACACAACCTAATTAGCATTTCTCAATTGGTTGTAGGCACTGGCTTGAAAGTATCATTTGATGACGACGGATCTAAGACCATTGAGAAGAAATCCAAAATAGTGCTACTAAAGTCCAAGCGAAAAGGTGAGACGTATCTATTAAATCTGAATCTTATCAAAGGAAAGCCAGCCATATGCCTTCTTACGAAAGCATCTTTGGATGATAGTTGGCTTTGGAACCAAAGGCTCTCGCATCTCAACTTCAAAGACATCAACAAAATCGTACTTGGTGATCATGTGTGAGAGCTTCCATTACTGAAGTTTGAGAAGGAACATCTCTTTGCAGCCTGCGAACTTGGGAAGCAGAGCAGGAAGATTCATTCAACAATCATAAATACCAAAGTGATTGAGCCACTTGAACTTTTGCATATAGATCTATGTGGCCCATCTGCTATCGAAAGCATTGGTCGTAACAAGTAAATTTTAGTAATAGTTGATGATTTTTCTAGATTTACGTGGGTGTATTTTATTAAACATAAATCTAAAGCCACTCCCAAGCTCAAGGACTTTATAAAGCAGATTGAACTTCAACCGCGAAAACTTGTCCGGAACGTTCGCATCGATAACGGTTCAGAGTTCAAAAACCACGCATTTTAAGAATTCCTAACTGAAAAGGGAGTTGCTCATAACTTCTTGGCTCCTTACACTCCTCAGTGGAATGGGGTTGTCGAAAGGCAAAACCGCTCTCTGTATGAAGCTGCGAGGATCATGTTGTCGTTTGTAAATCTTTCACTCTATTTCTAGGCAGATGCTATCAGAACATCCTGTTATACTCATAATCGATCCCTCCTCAATAAAAGATTCTCTATCACCCCTTATGAATTTCTTAATAAAAGAAAACCAAATGTTAGTTTCTTTCATGTTTTTGGTTCTAGATGTTTCCTTTTCAATTCAAAAGAGCAAAGGAACAAGTTTGATGTGAAAGCAAATGAAAGAATTTTCTTGGGGTACTCTCTGACTTCAAAGGCATATAAGGTTCTTAATAAAAAGTCAAGAAACATTGAATAAACCTATTATGTCACATTCGATGACAATTGTATGAAGAAGTATCAGAAGGGTGACAATCAATCAACAGAGAGTTTTTCCCACAGCCAATCCGATGACGATTTCTCTTTTTGATCTTTTTGAAGAATGCATGAATCTATTTGATGAGCCAGAGAAGGCGATCTCTTCGAAATCCAAGGCAACAGATAACACTGTGGATGAATTAAAGAAAATCATTGGTGATGTTGTGAAAGATCTTGACCACGAGCCACAAATTCCGAAGGACTTTAACATTCCACAAGCTATGAGTGCTCCTGTTCAAGGGGAGAATGAAGTTCCTGAAATCAGCTTCGAACCTACATTCCAGGGGGAGGACTTAACTCCTCAAGTAAACCATGAAAGTCCAATCTAAGGGGAGAATCCTATTCCGGATGAAGAGCCAAATCTATCATTCGAGGGGGAGAATGCGAACACAAATGATGATTCGGATGTTCAGTCAGAATTTGAAGACATGAATGTTGAACTAGATCCATCCTATGATCCGAACTACCCTCCACTAACCAAATGGAACAGAGATCATCCTAAAACTCAAGTAATCGGAGAAGAATCAACTAGAGTTCTCATGAGAGCTAAACAAAAAGCGAAGCAGACTGCATTATTCTCCAAAGTGAAATTTTGCATGTTTAATTCGTTTATCTCCAAAATTGAGCCCAAAACGTTAAGAATGCTCTTGATCATTCTGATCGGGTGCAAACAATGCAGGATGAGCTCAATGAGTTTGAACGAAACAAGGTTTGAAGACTTATTCCAACTCTAAATGATGTATTGGTTGTAGGCTTAAAGTGGGTCTTCGTAATAAGATTGACAAAGAGGAGAATGTGATACGAAACAAGACTCGGTTGGTAGTTAAGGGTTATTGCCAAGAGGAAGGCATTGACTAAAAGGAAACGTTCGCACCAGTTGCAAAGATGGAATCAGTTAGCATCTTTCTAGAATATGTAGCTCACAAGAACTTTGAAGTCTACCACCTGGGTTCGTAAATGAAAAATATCTGAACCACTGCTACATTCTGGACAAAGTTGTGTATAGTCTGAAGCAGGCTCCATGAGCATGCTATGAAACTCTCATTAGATTCTTAAAACAATCTAAATTTAAACAAGGCTCGGTCGACCCAACCTTCTTTTGCAAGAAAGTTGGTGACCATCTGATTATCATCCAAATCTATGTTGATGATATCATTTTCGGATCTACTAATCCTAGATTAGCGGATCAGTTCCAAAAATTAATGGAGACTAAGTTTGAGATGAACTCAATGGGTCCAATTAACTTTTTCCTTGGTTTAAACATAAGCCAGAGTCATGGGGGAATCTTTATCAACTAGGAGGCGTATATGAAGACCTTACTTGCGAAGTTCAGAATGGTGGGAGAATCGAAGGTGAAGGTACCAATGGCATTCGGAATGAAACTAACACTGTCATTGGACAAATCAACAGCTGATATGACTCTCTATTGTCAAATGATAGGTTCATTGATGTATCTAACTGCTAGTCGTCTGGATATTATGTTTTTTGTTTGCTATTGTGCCAGGTTTCAAGAGAATCCTCGAGAACCCCACATGATTGTTGTGAAGAATATCTTTAGATATCGTAAACGAACATCTTCGCTCGAAATTTGGTACCCTTCTAACTCAGGGTTCTTTTTGCAAGCATTCTCTAATGTTGGTCTCGGAGGTTGCGGTCTTGATCACAAAAGTACAACTGGAGGATCCCAATTTCTTGATGGCAAACTCATAAGTTGGCAATCACAGAAATAAACATGTATTTCTCTATCGACTGCCGAAGCGTAATATATCGCAGATGCCTCCTTTACCTCGCAGGTCATATGGATTCAAAGTCAGTTAAGGGACTATGGTATTAACATGAAGTGAATTCCCTTATACTACGATTCCAAAGCGCCATTAACATTTCCCACAACCCAATGCAACACTCCAAGACCAAGCATATCGCACTGATGTACCACTTCATCAAGAATCATGTAGAAGATGGCAATGTCAAAATTTACGTTGTGAGATCCTCTGATCAATTGGCTGACATCTTTACGAAAGCCTTACCTAAACAAACCTTTAATCAAATTCTTCAAGGATTGGGAATGATAGAAGTTGATTCTGTTCCAAAACTACCTTCACACTCATAATGTTAAACTGTGAATTGGTCCGAACGCTCGGAGTGATTCGGAGTCTATTGTTCACACTGCGAATGGGTCCGAACACTCGGAGCGACTCGCAGTCCACTGTTCATTCGGAGGTTCGGAACTTCATGTATCTTTGTATAGTATGTTTTTCTTATGTTTTCGTTTTATTAAATTCTCTTTTTATTTCTTTTTCAGAAAATCAAAAATTCAAAAATAGTTTCTTTATTTTTGTTTTTAATTTCTTTTTTAGAAAAATCAAAAATACAAAAAGATTTTCTGTTTTTATTTCTTTTTTAGAAAAATATTAAAAATACCAAAAATATTAGATAATTGAGTAGGTGTAAAGGAACACATTCATGATACTCTCAATTACGAATGATGGGGCAGGTATAAATTCCAAATCTTTGCACTACTTAAGTGTCCCTAAAAGCATGTTGTCCGAAGCCTCTGAGACTCTATGATTCGAAGCCTTAATGATTCGATATATACCAATCGTTTCTTCCCAATCAGGTTGAATATTCGCATAAGTTAATGAGCTAATTTACTCTTCTCATATCGAGTTAAGAGTTGACTGCTTAGCCATTCTTCCGTATAGCAGAGGTACATTTATCTTCGGAACCACCTCCAAATTTCTCCATCATTTTCACTTTCACACTCGTAACCCCTAAGACTCTCAAAAATTACCACTTAGTTTTATGGTTACATAATTTCTGTGTTTATGATCTTAAATTCATTATAACCATGAATTGAGTGAAACCCACAATCCAACACCAATTTCAGAATTGACGGTAGACAATTTAAATGTTCTAGATTTATCACCACATAATTAACGAATATCCACATTCGTGGGATGTACCTTGAAATCTCTTTTTATAAGATCTTAATGAGATGTTCTAGACCAAAGACATTTCTTCCCATAAGATCCAATTTTTGTTTTTCTGGAGATTTCTATAATTATCCAGTCACTCAAATAAATAAAAAAAGCATCTTGTTCTTATGACTACATTGGTCAGACAAGTACTTTGTAACACCTCGTTTATTGAATAAATAAATAAATAAAATTAATGAATGAATAGTAGCCCTAAAATCAATAATTATATAGCAAGGTGTGATTTAGAAGAGTTAGCTGGCATAATTTAGAAGTTGGGGTTAAAAGTGTAAGTCTCGGATTGGTTTTGTAAGTATTTATGAAGGCATGGACTAAATGGTAACTTCTGGGACTTCATTTGAAGAGATTTTGGAGGCTAAGGGGTTGTTTGGTAAACTAGGGATCGAATTTGAGAGGAATTATGGAAGCAGGGGTGTAATTGGAAATTATTGTACCTAAATTGTAATGGATTTTAATGTTGAGGGCTGAAAGGGTAAATTAGGGACTTATTTCGAAAAAGAAGGGGAGGGATGGACTATTTATGTCATTATGGGATTAAGTTTTGAGACCCGGGTATATATGCATCACCCTTACAGGAACCCTAACCCTAATGGAAGCAATCAGCAGCCACCCTCCTTTAACTTCGGCGCCACACCACCCTTATACCACCATCTTTTGGTTTGCTACTGCTCCATCACTGTCGTTCGCCACTCCCATCCTTCTGATCAACTGATGGACACCATTTGACCACTATAACAGCCGCCATGACGAGTGCTGTTGCTGCTACCCTTCCGTGATGGCTGAAGACGGATACCGACGAGGTTTCATGGCGTCCGCTGCCACTCTCCTCCATCATCCTCTCCCTCTTCCTCCCGTCTCTACTGCTTCACTTCGTCTTTCTTCTCCCTCAGTTCGCCGAAGCACCACCACCATAGTCACATCTCCTCTCGTGCTACCACCATTGACGTCGCCCCCTCACGACTGTTTCTTTTCTCTCTAGGAATATCTCCAGTCGTTGTTGCAACGGATATGGTGGCCATGGGTACGTTTGGTGGTGTTTTACCATGACTGCAAGATGTGTGTGTGTGTGTGTTGCCTAGCCGGAAAACCAAGAAAAGGCCACCACCACCACCATGAGATGGTAACTGCCACTACATGCCACCATCGGCCACCACTAGGGTGGTTGCGTGTGTGTGTTTGAATTTGTGTGTGTGTGTGTTATTTGGGGTTTAGCATTGTAAATTGTAACAAGAAAGTAGAATAATGAAAAGAAACTCATAACCACCACCGTGAGGTGGTGGCTGCCGCTTCTTGCCACCACCGGCCTCCGTGTTGGGTGGCAGTGTGCTTTTGCTTGCGTGTAGTTGATTTTTGGATGCTTGGACAAAAATGGACTAGAAACCCTAATCACCACCGTGAGGTGGTGGCCGCCGTCGTGAGCCGCCGTTGACCAGCACTACCCGAGGTGGTAGTGGGTGGTGCCCGACTAGTGAAACCCTAATAGGCCTAATGAAACCTTAATGGATCTAAGAACTTAGATATTGGGCCTATTGGGTTGGGATTGGGTTGGAAACCCTAATTAGGGTTTAGAAAACCCTAATTTTGGATATATGGGCCATGGACTTATCGGGACCCACATTTGGGCCACTGGAATGGAGTTGTGAATCACACCTAATCACATCATATGATTTATCTAGTAGAGTGATGGAATTAATGGATTAAGTCCTTAATGGGTTAAGTGAGAAACACTTAACCTAATCGTCATTTTATGTGAAAACCCAATTTCACTTGGGCTTTAAGTTGGGCTTGTCTATTGGGCTTTGGTGATTGGTATATTAATGGGCCATCCAAAACAATCATATAGACTATAACAATTTAATGGGCTTTAGGGTATGGCCCATGTGAAGGTTTGGGCCCAATTTGGAAAATTGGGCTATAGATGAGCCATAATTAGGCCTTTATGATTATGAGATATTGGGCCATTAGAAATGCCAAATGTTTGGAGTGGACTAAATGGTTGGGACTTAGAATAAGACCATGTAAAGGTTTGGTCCCAATTTGAAAAATTGGGCCATATGTTGGGCTTTGACTCATAGTTGACTTTTGGGCCTTTGGATTGGGCCTTGGGCTTGAATCAAGCTAAGATAGGGGTAAAGCAGTGTTTTACCCCAAGAATGGACTTATGGGTATATGTTCGAACCCAATTATTAATTGAGTGTTGTTTTGATGTTGATAGTTTAGGAATCTGTCATCCAGCAGTCCGGGTTTTCGTCTTCGGGACTTCAGCAGTGGGAGGTGAGTTACCTTCCAGTAGAAGTGGGAGTAAGGCCACAATGTCGGCCCACTAGTAGGAGTTGTTTGTTAGATGATTGTATTTGTGATAATTATCTGGTATGTCATTATCCGTTATGATTGTGTGCTAGGATGATATGTGATACATGTTAGTAGTAGTAGGGGTGAAATAGTCCTCAGGGAGTCGGGAACCACTAGTCGGGAACCACCCATTACCACCTCGGGTATTGGTGGTTAACGACGGCTCACGGCGGCGGCCACCACCTCACGGTGGTGATTAAGGTTTCTAGTCCATTTTATTCCAAGCATCCAAAAATCAACTACACGCAAGCAAAAGCACACCGCCACCCAACACGGAGGCCGGCGGTGGCAGGAGGCGGCAGCCACAACCTCACGGTGGTGGTTATGAGTTTCTTTTCATTATTCTACCTTCTTGTTATAATTTACAATGCTAAACCCCAAATAACACACACACAGACACTAATTCAAACACACACACACACACACACACACAGCCACCCTAGTGGTGGCCGGCGGTGGCACGTGGTGGAAGCCACCATCTCACGGTGGTGGTGGTGGTGGCCTTTTCTTGGTTTTCCGGCTAGGAAAAACACACACGCACACACACACACACATCTTACATTTATGGAAAAACACCACCAAATGTACCAATGGCCACCATATCCGTTGCAGTAACGACTGGAGATATTCCCCGTGAGAAAAGAAACAGTCGTGAGGGGGCGACGTCGATGGTGGAGGCACGAGAGGAGATGCGACTGTGGTGGTTGTGCTTTGGCAAACTGAGGGAGAAGAAAGACAAAGTGAAGCAGCAACGACAGAAGGAAGAGGGAGATGATGACAGAGGAGGGTGGTAGCGGACGCCACGAAATCTTGTTGGTCTCCGTCTTCAACCACCACAGAAGGGTAGCAGCAGCAACAGTCGTCATGACGGTGGTTACGGTGGTCGGCTGGTGTCAATCAGTTGATCGGAAGGACGGGAGAGGCAAACGGTGGTGATGGAGCGGTGGCAGAGGAAAAGATGAGGGTATAGGGGTGGTGCGGCGCTGGAGCTAAAGAAGGTTGGCGGCTGATTGCTTCTATTAGGGTTAGGGTTCCCGTAAGGGTGATGCTTATATACCCAGGTCTCAAAACTTAATCCCATAATGACATAAATAGTCCCTCCCTCCACTTATTTTTTCAAAATAAGTCCCTAATTTTCCCTTTCAGCCCTCAACATTAGAATCCATACAATTTAGGTACAATAATTACCAATTACACCCTTGCTTCCATAATTCCTCTCAAATTCGATCCCTAATTTACCAAACAGCCCCTTAACCTCCAAAATCTCTTCAAATGAAGTCCCAGAAGTTACCATTTAATTCATGCCTTCATAAATACTTACAAAACCAATCTGAAACTTACACTTTTAGCCCCCAACTTCTAATTTATGTCAGTTAACTCCTCGAAATCACACCTTGAAAAATAATTATTGATTTTAGGGCTACTAGTCATTCATTAATTTTATTTATTTACTTATTTAATAAATGGGGTGTTACAACTCTCCCCCACTTAAATTAGATTGCGACCTCGAAATCATCCCTTATCATTCCTTACACGTCAGCCAACTTGAACTACATGGTCACGACCCGAGCAAAACTTAGCCTTTCCAAGGCAACCCAAGACCATCCCTCACAGGGTTCTTAAAACCTAAAGATAAATGAATTCCTTGCATCACGGTCACGCTACTCATACTAAATCGTTATCGTTGAATCCAGTCTGTTTGGCTATTGACACTTTGGTTTTGGCATGAGATGTTATTATGGATGTTTTTATACTTATGGTTTTATAACAACTTACTTAAAAATGAAATTTTTGGCCTTGAATTTTGGGATGTTACATACTTCATCCGAACATTCGTACTTATGTTGAGTTTTGGAGTTTGGTTAAAGATGAAGCCACCCTTAAACCTTATTAAAAAGAAGCCTTTCACTATTTCTCAACAAACAGATGATCGTAATAGAACGGGATACCACACAGACACTTCTAAGTCTCTCTTGACTCCGAAGGAAGAGATCGTTGCCCAAGATCCAACTGCTTCATGTCTTTATTGACATCACTAGAATCCCTTAGATATTATGTTTTATTTCTTTATCTTTGGCACACTCATTCACGAAGATCCTTGTGATTTTCAAAAAGTTTGGTTCGTAGTTCTCATGGTTACTTCCAGATTTGGAGTACAGGAAATGGTGATTTAATGCGAAAGGGTATATCCGAAATGGAGAAACTTAAGGGATAAGATTCAAATTGGGCGCGTGAAAAATTCAAACTACTCCTGACGTCACACTGTCAGTTACGCCGCCTGACACACGACAACCTGTCAAGCCTTTTCAGGCGCTTTTTCAGAGATAATGTAATGTCAACTGCCAGATTTATCTCTCTACTAACACCGTATAAATGAAAATTGATGCTTGATTTTTATTCACCACTTTCAAAGCTCACGATTTCTCTATCAAGAAAACCTTTTTCTCTCATTATTGTTCATCGTCTTCTCCAACAATTTCAATGGCAACTTCATCAGACACTCCACCAGTTGTCGATCAAACTGCTTCGTTAGGGCTAATAGGATTGAATGCTTGGGATACTCTCCTCTGGTTATTTCACTATCGAAGATAGAGAATGTTCCTTTGGCTCTTCTATCCAAAGCTTACTCTACTGCTCGTTATGAGGAAAGTGGACCGATTATTACTTTTGAGGTTGGTTCTGTCAAAACCACCGTCACCAAGGCCTGTTTTAGCCGGTTGCTAGGGCTTTCTGATTCTAGGAATTTGGTCGATCTTAAATTTATCTCCTCTTCAGCAATTCTGGAAATGTTCTACCAAATGGGTTACAAAGACCATCTTGCAATTTTATCTAAGTTCAACAAGCCTAACCTTCCTCCTATGTGGAATGGCTTGTTTACCCTAATCTTCAAGAGCTATTCAGAGAGGGTCATTGGATCCGACAGTTCAAGTAAGCTCTTCCTCACAATTCTTTATGGTGTTTACTTCAGAATCAATTTGGACTACGGTTAAATTCTTTGGACTCAACTAGTTCAGAGTACTTTATCTGTAACAAGGCACACGGAGATATCTTGTGCTCGTTTTGGGCCATTATCGTTCAGAGGGAAATCGATCGTCACAAAATTCAGGTGATTGAGGGTTCAGATATTGCAGCAATTCCTATGTTTCACACTTCAAATGTTATAGTGTCTGACAGTTCAATATTTGCTTTCATCAGATCTATTCCAGAGACTATGCTTCGCAATGTTCCGTCACACAGTGAAATTATCGTTGAATATCGCAGACTACCAGTATCCGGTCCTCGTCCTTTAACCTCTGAGATGCAGAAGGTTTTAGAAGACGCAGACAAGCCCAATAAAGGGGGAAAACTAAAACCAAAGGTTGGACCCTCCAAACCTGCTCAGACTCCGAAGAAGAAGAAATTCAAGCAAGCCGCTCGCTAGCCGAAGACTCCAAGTCCGAGCGATGAGGAGGATTCAGAGTCTGACACCATCTTCGATGTTCACATTCCTGAGCAATTCCAACATGAAATAAAAGACACAGATGAGACTTCACAACCTATTGTTTCGCAGCCAATTCCAACCCCAACTAATCCTGTGGTAACCTTCTCTATGCCAACTTCTGTTCCAATAATAGATGAATTCTTCTAGGATTTTTCTCCACCTACTACTTCTACTACACTTGTTACAATTTCTCCTTGTCCGAATGAAACCATGGGAGTTTCGCAACCCCAGATTTCTGTTGCGCAATCCACTCCACTCTTCAGAGGATCCACTGCTACAACAACATCTACCACTAGTACACCTCCAGTAATTGTCAACGTATCTGATATGGGGGCAGCTGCTTCTGGTGTCAATGTGTGACATCCCCAAAATCTCGGCCAGAAAAGACCGATTTTCATTTATGCTTTTAAATAATTTCAGAGTAAATCCTTTTGATTTGAAAGAGTTGCGGAATTTGTTCCCAAAACAAAACATGATAAAATAATATTTATCAAAGCATTTCATCAAGAGATGCATTTCATTATATAATCAAAACTCAGGATGTCATGTTCCGATACAGACCATAAAGCATAAACGATAAACATTACAAGTCATTCAACAAATATATACATATACAGACTTGTAAACAAAACAACAAGATGATCCATCCATCTTACGCCCTTGTGCCACTTCCTGTAATACAAATAAAACTGAGTGGGTCAGGCTTGGGAGCCTGGTGAGCATATAGGGTTTTCAACCCACAATAAATAGTTATATTTAATTTCACCAACCAATCACTATCCCGATTACCCATTCCCGTTATCCTCACTTTACGTCCCTAAAACAACAACTATCTCAAGGGACCTAATCTAGGATTTTCATCGGGACGGACATCACTGCGAAGGGGTTTCCTCAACAATAGATATCCTAAAGGCAACCATGAGGGGGATAGAGTACACCGGTGAACACATCGTTCACAACACCTACAGGTTATGAACCTGCTAGCGTTCCACTGGACTGTCTAGAAGGAGTCCGTGGTCGTTATCCATACTCCGCTGAATAACTAGATTAACAACAACAACAACATCGAGGCCTCTCATCTGTTTATTACACACCAACTATCTACCCATGTTCTACCCAACATATTAGTAGGTAAAAATATATATTTTCATACGTAGTTTAAAACCTGTATATCATTTTCTTTCAATATATATTCCACATAACAGATGAGGCATACCACATAACACGTATTCCATAGAAAACAATTCAGATCTATGAGATAGAATAAAGTGAATATCCATTCACGCATACAATCACAAAATATACACATAACAAGTATATCATATAAAATACTTCATAGTTACTCGTTAGAAGAAAGTAACTATACCCTCACACATATAAACCACAATTTACTTAATACACTCAAACCGCACTTGTATTATTATCGGGTTTATGAAAGGTAGTATACACTCACTTGATCAGAAGATGATCGGACAGCACTACGACTTGCAGAAGTAGTAATCCACAGCAGATCTGGAAGATCTCCTCAAAAATCGACTTCTCGCGGGCAGAGCTTCGACTCGAGAACCGCACTTCTCGGGATCTTCGGGATCTCGGGACTTGCCTCGGGGCTAGAGAATAATACCGGGGCTTCGGGGTATTTCTGGCACGCAAAACGATGCAAAACGGGAGAGAGAAGAGAAGGAATTGGCAAAACTATCGGCTGCCTTCGGATCCCTTTTATAGAGGCTGGAGCCTCGGAGTACGCAGGGCGTACTGCAGTACGCAGCGCATACTGCTTCCGAAATCGTCACTGCATGCGTCATCTGAAGTGTCGACACTATCGGAGTACGCGGTAGCGTACTCGCGTACGCGGGGCGTACGCCGGATCGGACTGGTGACTCGGCCTTCGGATAATGCCGGATTTTGATTTAAAAATAAATACAATTTATTTATCAAACTTTGGAAATTCATATCTTCTTCATACGAACTCCGTTTTCGACGTTCTTTATATCCACGGAAAGGTGAGACCACCCTCTACGATTTTCGTTTAGACTCCGTCGGCTAATTTTGACTTTATTTTTATTATTTATTTTTAATAGGCCGCGACAGAAAAACTTCGTTATAAATTCATAACTTCTTCGTTTGACGTCCGTTCTCGCCTAACTTTTTATCGCTTCGATACCAACAATGAGATCTTCGATTCTCATTTAGATTGCCTCGGCTAAAACCCGCTCGATCTCAATTCGAGTATTTCAGGCTGCACATCGCTAAGTCGAAACTTCGATAAATCATAACTTCCTCATACGAAGTCAGATTTGGGCGTTCTATATATATTCGAAAACCTCGTTTCAACTACTACAACATTAACCAAAGATTTAAGTTTATTTTACACTTAAATTTTGACGCTTATTTTTATTCTTAATTAATCAGACCACATAATTAAGCAATTAAGCACAAAACACATAATACTCAAATAATACATTCTTATTATTTCAAAACGGGTTACAAAGGTTAACCTAGACCATTACATTGCTAAAAGTGGCAAGCCCGGAAACACAGGCGTTACAATTCTCTCCACCTTAGAATGATTCCATCCCCGGAATCACACATCAGCAAACAAATGCGGATAGCGACCCATCATGTCACTTTCCGTCTCCCAAGTGAGATTCGGCCCATTCGTGTGTTTCCATCGGACAAGCACTAACCCAACCATCTTGCGTCGCAATTTCTTAGTCATTCGGTCAACAATTGCCTCTGGTTCTTCAATCAACCTTTTGTTCTCATCAATTCTCAATTCAGAAATTGGAATTATGTCGGGAACTTCTCCCGTGAACTTCCTCAAATAACACACATGAAAAGTGTTATGAATTCCATTCAGTTCTTCTGGTAATTCGAGCTTGTAAGCTTGGTTCCCAATCCTCTGAAGAACTTTAAACGGTCCAATAAACCTTGGACTCAACTTTCCCCTTTTTCCAAATCTTATAAGTCCCTTCCACGGCGAGACCTTAAGTAAAACCGAATCCCCAACCTCAAAAGTCATCGGTCTTCGCTTCTTGTCAGCATAGCTCTTTTGACGATCCTGAGCTGCTAACATTCTTTCCCTAATTATTTTCAACTTTTCAGCAGTTTGATGAACCATCTCCGGTCCCATAAACTGCTTTTCCCCAGCCTCAAGCCAACAAGACGGCGTACGACACTTCTGTCTATACAAAGCTTGGTAAGGTGCCATCTTAATGCTTGAGTGGAAACTATTATTATAGGAAAATTCTACCAACGGTAAATGCTCATCCCAATTACCTAGGAATTCCAGAGAACATGCTCTTAGCATATCTTCAAGTGTTTGTATCGTTCGTTCGCTCTGACCATCAGTCTGCGGATGGTAAGCTGTACTTAAACACAACTTGGTACCCAATTCTTCTTGTAGACTTTTCCAAAATCGTGAGGTGAAACGGCTATCACGATCCGACACAATCGTTAACGGAACACCGTGAAGCCTCACAATTTCCTTCACGTAAGAATTCGCAAGCTTCTCCATAGACCATTTCTCCTTGGCCGCTATGAAATGCGCACTCTTAGTGAATCGATCAACGACCACCCAAATCATGTCGTGACCATTCTTTGTTCTGGGCAGTTTAGTGACAAAATCCATAGCAATGTCTTCCCACTTACCCATAGGCACAGGCAACGGTTCTAAACTCCTGTACGGTTTCTGATGTTGTGTCTTGACTCTCGCACAAGTCACACACTCGGCCACATACTTTGCAACATCAAGCTTCATCGTCGGCCACCAGTAGTAGGGTTTCAGGTCCCTATACATTTTAGTGCTACCCGGATGAATCGAGTACATGGTCTTGTGAGCTTCTTCCATCAGAAGATCTCTGACTCCTCCTGTCTTAGGTATCCAAATCCGATCTTGGAACACCTTCAGTCCATGACTGTTTACTCCGAACACCAACGTTTTGCCCAAACGTTCCTCCTTTCGGTCATTCTTCTCAGCAGCTTCGCTCTGAGCTTTCTTTATACTTTCCAAAATAGTCGAGACAACTTCAATTCTCAACGCTCTTGGCCTTTTCCTTTCAAGATTGACTTTCCGACTGAGAGCATCAGCAACAACATTAGCTTTACCGGGGTGGTAAAGTATCTCACAGTCATAGTCTTTAAGTAATTACAGCCAGCGTCGTTGCCTCATATTCAATTCTTTCTGATTAAAGAGATATTGGAGACTCTTATGATCAGTGAAAAGTTTGCACTTCGTGCCTTAGAGGTAATGCCTCCATATTTTTAGAGCGAAAACTACCGCCGCCAACTCCAAATCATGAGTCGGGTAATTCTTTTCATGCTCTTTCAGCTGTCGAGACGCATATGCTATCACCTTTTCTCTCTGGGTCAAAACACAACCCAATCCAACACCAGACGCATCGCTATAGACAGCGAAGTCTTTAACTCCATCGGGTAGAGAAAGTATCGGTGCCTCGCATAGCTTCTCCTTTAGCTTCTCAAATGCTTCCTTATGCTTCTCACCCCAAGCATAAGTAGCTCCTTTGTGGGTCAAAGCTGTCAACGGAGTAGCAATCGAAGAAAAGCCTTGGATAAACCTTCGGTAATACCCGGCTAATCCGAAAAAGCTTCGGATCTCCGTGGGACTTTTTGGTTGTTCCCACTTCGTTACAGCTTCAATCTTTGCTGGATCAACCATTATTCCTTCTTGGTTGACCACGTGACCCAAGAATTGGACTTCACGAATCCAAAAATCACATTTGGAGAACTTTGCATACAGCTTCTCCTTCTTCAAAACTTCCAACACTTCTCACAAGTGTCTGCCATGCTCCTCCTGGCTTTTCGAGTAAATCAGAATGTCATCTATGAACACTATCACAGATTTATCAAGAAAAGGATTACAAACCCTATTCATTAAATCCATGAATGTTGCTGGAGCATTGGTTAGTCCAAACGACATAACCAAAAACTCATAGTGTCCATATCTAGTTCTGAATGCAGTCTTCTCAATATCTTGCTCTCTTACTTTTAGCTGATGATATCCTGACCTTAGATCGATCTTCGAGAAATAGCTCGAACCTTGCAATTGATCAAACAGGTCATCAATCCTCGGCAACGGATATCTATTCTTTATTGTTGCCTTGTTCAGCTCTCGGTAATCAATGCACATTCTCATACTTCCATCTTTCTTCTTCACGAATAACACCGGAGCTCCCCAGGGTGATGAACTAGGTCTAATGAAACCGTTGTCCAATAACTCCTGAAGTTGCATCATTAGCTCCTTCATCTCCGTCGGTGCTAATCGATAAGGTGCTTTTGCAATTGGTGTCGTTCCTGGCAACAAGTCAATACGGAATTCCACTTGTCGATCAGGTGGTAATCCAGGAAGATCTTCGGGAAATACTTCCGGATAATCACACACCACTGGAATATTCTGCATCACCTTCTTTTCCTTCTTAGCAGCAATCACGAATGCTAAATATGATGTACACACCTTGGTCAAACATTTTTTGGCTTTCATCAATGAAATGATTCCAGAATTCACTCTGCGTTTATCTCCATACACCATAAACGAATCTTTCCCAGGCGGGTTTACTTTGACTATTTTCTTCTTGCATAAAATTTCGGCGTCGTTGGCGCTAAGCCAATCCATTCCCAATACGATGTCGAAACCATTAAGTTCGATAGGCAATAATTCCTCGTGGAACTTATTCCCATTCAGATCAATTAAGATGTTTTTCATGCGATAGCTAACAGGTACAAACTTGCCACTAGCAACTTCGACTAATAAGGCATTATCTAGTCTAACAACAGGCAAAGCTAGCTTTCTACCAAATTCATGCGATATAAAGGAGTAGTTGGCTCCAGAATCAAATAAAATTTGGGCAGGCAATTCGTTAACGAGAAAGGTACCTGAAGCGACATCAGCTTCATCTTTAGCAGCTTCCAGTGTCATCTGGAATGCTCTCGCCTTTGGCTTTGGCGGAATGTTGGGTCTAGCTGCCTCCTTCTTCTTCGGGCAGTCTCTCGACATATGACCCTCCTCACCACAACCATAGCAAACTTTCTTTGTGAGGGTACACTCATTGGCATAGTGCCCTGACTTTCCACACTTGTAACATGTGTTCGCCACCTCACATTTTCCATAATGCTTCTTTTTACATTTGTCGCACCATTTCGCTTCACTTCCACCTCCCCTCGAACCAGACTTCGAGAATTTGTTTTTCTTGTTGGACCCTGAAGTTCCATCGAACTTCCTCTTTTCACCAACATCTATTCTTTCCAGACCCTTTTCCTTCTGCTGGGCCTCCACATTCTTAGCTGCACGAACAGCCGTTTTCAAAGTGGTTGCCATTTTGACTGTCGGACCAAAGTCGGCAGGCAGTCCATTAGCAAACCTCTCAATCTTGGAGAGTTCCGTTGCCACTAGGTACGGAAACAACTTCATCTTCTCAGTAAATGCAGTAGCATAGTCATCTATGCTCATCTTCCCCTTCTTTAAGTTTTGGAACTCATTGTTTAGATCAATCAGATCTATCTCTGAACAATATTGCACCCTTAGTTGTTCCAAGAACTCCTCCCATGACATTTTCAGGGCTTCTCCTCGTGGCATAGATTCTACCAACAACTTCCACCAACTCAAGACTCCGGTCTTCAGTTGTCTAACTGCAAAGACGGTCTTCTGCTTGTTGCTACAGTCGCAACTTTCAAATACCATCTCCATTTCGGAGATCCAATCCATTATCTCAACAGGCTTTGGGCTCCCAGAAAGACTTGGCGGTTTGGCGCCCAAGAAATTCTTGTACATACGCCCATCCTTGTTGTTTCTCCTTTCTGGATCGTTCCTTCGTTCCTCTTGAGTCCCAACTTGACTCACCATGCGACTATTGTTCCCTTCCTCCGATTGCTCGGGAATTAATTCGGGTTCCTCAATAGGTATGATAGGTTCATCCCTATTATTATGCAACATTTGTTGCATCTCCTCCCTTTGTTCGGCTAGCATAGCCCGAATCATGGCTTGCACCGCAGCCATTGTTATTGGTTATGGTGCCGCTGCTACAACAGGTATCTGCTCAATCACTGGCGGTTGATTCCTGTTTTCATCCGCGTTTCCAACGCCACTCCTTGTTCTCACCATTTTGATCTACACACCGAATAAGGTGAAATTAGATCCTTATTCACGATAGGTATTCAAATCATCCTTATCACTCCGAAACATTTACATGCTAGTTCTAATATCGTAGACATACGCTTAGAATCCTACACACATAAGGTTTCCAGATCCGGTCGGCAACAGACCGTAGATCCTAACAATTAATATCATATATGGCAACATATAACATTTAGCACATAAAAGCATTTTAGGCAACTTTCCTAAAATAAACTAGTGCTCGTGTCTAAAATCCAACAGACACACATCTCAACATTCCACTTAGCATTCTAAGTTTAAGTCTAGAAATCCTACAAATTCCTAGTTCGCTTAAACTAATGCTCTGATAGCAACTGTGACATCCCCAAAATCTCGGCCAGAAAAGACCAATTTTCATTTATGCTTTTAAATAATTTCAGAGTAAATCCTTTTGATTTGAAAGAGTTGCGGAATTTGTTCCCAAAACAAAACATGATAAAATAATATTTATCAAAGCATTTCATCAAGAGATGCATTTCATTATATAATCAAAACTCGGGATGTCATGTTCTGATACAGACCATAAAGCATAAACGATAAACATTACAAGTCATTCAACAAACATATACATATACAGACTTGTAAACAAAACAACAAGATGATCCATCCATCTTACGCCCTTGTGCCACTTCCTGTAATACAAATAAAACTGAGTGGGTCAGGCTTGGGAGCCTGGTGAGCATATAGGGTTTTCAACCCACAATAAATAGTTATATTTAATTTCACCAACCAATCACTATCCTGATTACCCATTCCCGTTATCCTCACTTTACGTCCCTATAACAACAACTATCTCAAGGGACCTAATCTAGGATTTTCATCGGGACGGACATCACTGCGAAGGGGTTTCCTCAACAATAGATATCCTAAAGGCAACCATGAGGGGGATAGAGTACACCGGTGAACACATCGTTCACAACACCTACAGGTTATGAACCTGCTAGCGTTCCACTGGACTGTCTAGAAGGAGTCCGTGGTCGTTATCCATACTCCGCTGAATAACTAGATTAACAACAACAACAACATCGAGGCCTCTCATCTGTTTATTACACACCAACTATCTACCCATGTTCTACCCAACATATTAGTAGGTAAAAATATATATTTTCATACGTAGTTTAAAACCTGTATATCATTTTCTTTCAATATATATTCCACATAACAGATGAGGCATACCACATAACACGTATTCCATAGAAAACAATTCAGATCTATGAGATAGAATAAAGTGAATATCCATTCACGCATACAATCACAAAATATACACATAACAAGTATATCATATAAAATACTTCATAGTTACTCGTTAGAAGAAAGTAACTATACCCTCACACATATAAACCACAATTTACTTAATACACTCAAACCGCACTTGTATTATTATCGGGTTTATGAAAGGTAGTATACACTCACTTGATCAGAAGATGATCGGACAACACTACGACTTGCAGAAGTAGTAATCCACAGCAGATCTGGAAGATCTCCTCAAAAATCGACTTCTCGCGGGCAGAGCTTCGGCTCGAGAACCGCACTTCTCGGGATCTTCGGGATCTCGGGACTTGCCTCGGGGCTAGAGAATAATACCGGGGCTTCGGGGTATTTCTGGCACGCAAAACGATGCAAAACGGGAGAGAGAAGAGAAGGAATTAGCAAAACTATCGGCTGCCTTCGGATCCCTTTTATAGAGGCTGGAGCTTCGGAGTACGCAGGGCGTACTGTAGTACGCAGCGCGTACTGCTTCCGAAATCGTCACTGCATGCGTCATCCGAAGTGTCGACACTATCGGAGTACGCGGTAGCGTACTCGCGTACGCGGGGCGTACGCCGGATCGGACTGGTGACTCGGCCTTCGGATAATGCCGGATTTTGATTTAAAAATAAATACAATTTATTTATCAAACTTTGGAAATTCATATCTTCTTCATACGAACTCCGTTTTCGACGTTCTTTATATCCACGGAAAGGTGAGACCACCCTCTACGACTTTCTTTTAGACTCCGTCGGCTAATTTTGACTTTATTTTTAAAAGGCCGCGACAGAAAAACTTCGTTATAAATTCATAACTTCTTCGTTTGACGTCCGTTCTCGCCTAACTTTTTATCGCTTCGATACCAACAATGAGATCTTCGATTCTCATTTAGATTGCCTCGACTAAAAACCGCTCGATCTCAATTCGAGTATTTCAGGCTGCACATCGCTAAGTCGAAACTTCGATAAATCATAACTTCCTCATACGAAGTCAGATTTGGGCGTTCTATATATATTCGAAAACCTCGTTTCAACTACTACAACATTAACCAAAGATATTAAGTTTATTTTACACTTAAATTTTGACGTTTATTTTTATTCTTAATTAATCAGACCACATAATTAAGCAATTAAGCACAAAACATATAATACTCAAATAATATATTCTTATTATTTCAAAACGGGTTACAAAGGTTAACCTAGACCATTACATTGCTAAAAGTGGCAAGCCCGGAAACACAGGCGTTACACAATGTTGGTCAGTCTATTCCACTGGTCTCTCCTTTACGAAAAAATGATCTTGATATAGTCTTTGGGGACGGTTTTGATGCTTTCGATGATTTTCACTACAGCCTCTTCATTGTTCAACAAGATAGTGATGACGATGATGCTCCAATGACTAACGGGCAGTTCAAGGCCCTGAATACCAAGTTGGATTCGTTGCTTCAGTCTTCCAAAGCCTCTTCCTGCAAAGAATATTCACAGGCTTCTATCAAAGCTTTCATTAAAGCACTCACTAAGGAGCATGTTGCGAATCTTGCCCTTACGAACAAAGTTGTTGCTGAATCAGAGAGAACTTGCAAAGACACGACCGAAAAAGTTGAAAACCTACTCTTGGATGTTACCACCTTTATGGGTGATTTCAAAACTTCATTTCAGACAAACAATACAGCTGTGAATAAGGTCATCTCCGACCTTGGTTCTACACTCCAAATAGAGAAAACAACTCTTTCGCAGGTTCATACAAAAATCTAAACTGACAACACATAATTTCAAGCTTCGATCTCCTCCAAGATCGAAAAGCTTTAGGAAGATCTGGCAACGGAAAACAAGATCTTGTATTTTTTTTCTATTAAAATAGAAAAAGTCAAGATTCTTTCTATAAAATTGAACTATGTGAATCAAAAAATAGATGAACTGAAGTCCGAAAGGGCTGTGATCAAAATTTGCATTGATGATGTCAATGTCAATCTCCATAACCTTATTGAGACTCATGATTCTCTATTCACCGTCTCAGTTTATCAGCATCTGTCAGAGAAATTGAAGCATGTCTTCTCCATGCTTGACAAAACTGAAGGTGTTTCAGAATCTTCTATTCCAAAACAAGGGGGAGAACCTGCAAAAACTTCTGGTGTTGGCAAAGCAACTGGTGGTGATGAGGAATATGAAGAAAATACCAAATCAAAGGAACCGAAGGATAATGTAGCTTCGAGTTCGAGAGGCAAAGAAAAGGTGATAGATTATGATGATAAGGATGAGGATGAAAATTCAAAGCTGAAGCGGAAATCTCGTGATGTTGAACTTGATGAAAACTTGCAAGTTGCTAAGAAGGCTGAAGCACGAGAGAAGGCAGCTCGTTAAGCTGAGGAGTATTTGAAAGCTCAGAAGACCATTTTTCCTCCATGGACTTTGGAATGAATACTGAGTGAAGCTATTGACAATCTGAACGTTTATTGGTTGAAACCTATGACTTCATTTGAATTGGAGAACTCACTTGATTCGCAGCTTGTTCTACCAATAACTCCGAAAGCCTTTCAGTTTCGTTGCTTTGATAAAGACGCAAATATTCCTCTCTCTAATAATGGTTTTGATCAAATGCTCTTCTCCTTCTATCTAAAGCACATGAAATGTAACGCCCCATTTATGGTATGTGAGTTAAAATAAAGTAATTTTCAATTCTTAAGGGGTATTCAACGAGTCTATAGCCCAACTCGTCAAGTAAAGATGGGATTTGCAAGCGGTTTAAGTTGGCTACTCGACGAGTCCATATTCTTGGACTCGGCGAGTTTGCCAGTCTAGATGAAACCCTAATTTCAAGGGTTTGCACCCTATTTAAACAACACTATGCACCCCAAACCAGCCTCCATCACCCTCAGAACGTCCCTTACCAAACCCTAGCCTTCCTTTAAGAATTCTTGGAATATTTATCATCCTGTGAGGATTTTTGGGTGCATTTTGGAGTTAGAAGAAGAAGAGAGAAGAAGGGTTTTCAAGAGGAGCAAAGAAGATCTGAGATTCTTGTGTCATTCTAGTTTCCATTGAGGTATAAAGCTCAAATCTTTGCTTGTCATCATGTAGATCTCCTTAAAAGCTTGTTAGTGTTGTTTTTTAGCCTTTTCTAGACTTTGAGGTCGATTTATGGATAGTTAAGTCGAATGGGTTTCAGATCTAAGCATTTCAGGACTCCTTAAGCTCAAGGTTGCCACCTTTATTGAGCTAAGCACCCATTCCAAACCTAGATCTCCTCTTTTAGCTCTTTATTGGGCATTTAAGCTTCTTATGAGCATGCATGCACGTAAAGTTAGAAACTTTACGTGAAAAAACAGCCCTAGGAGCCCAGATCTATGAATGGTATGCACTGGATTCAAGCAGAATTGACTGTATAGTAATGGCATGCATAGGACTCAGCGAGTCGTTCTTCAGACTCGACGAGTCAATTCGCGAGTTCTCGAGTTTTCCCCGTTTGAAAGCTAGGGTGGAATCGGTGAGTTAAGACTTGGATCTGGAAGCAGACGGACTCGACGAGTTGTTCATAAGACTCGGCGAGTCATAGACTGGTATGTGTTCTTCTGTTGAAGGGGAACTCGACGAGTTATTCATACAACTCGGCGAGTTGGATGAACTTAGACTCGATGTTAGAATCGAAGAAGAACTCGTCGAGTCTTTGCCAAGCTCGACGAGTAGAAGCGGGTAGAGGATTAGAATGGATGACAGGGACTTGGCGAGTTGGCAACCCAACTCGGCGAGTCCGGTCAACTAAAAGTTGACTTTGACCTGAAAATTGAATTTGACCAGGAAGTTGACTTGACCAGGGGTAAAATAGTTATGTTACCCTGAGAATAGTTATAAGTATCTGATTTAGTGTTTATGGGTTTGTAGCCGGGGAGTTCCGGAGCAGTAGTCAGCCAGTTCCAAATTTAGTATCTCAGCAGCCAGCGTTACGAGGTGAGTTCCCTTCCAGTAGGAACGAGTCTACAACCATAATTCCGGCCCGTTTAGTCAGCAATAGTTTCCGGGCTTCAGTCTGATGCAGTAGTTCAGTGTGCTTGATGTCTTTGTGATTCAAGCATGTCTTTGTGTTATGTGTTCTAGACCTCGGTCCAATGCAGTATGCAGTTTATGTGTTAGTTGATATGATTATGATATGCTATGTTCGGTCAGTTCCAGGCTTCGTTCCGATGCAGTTAGTTCTAGACTTCGGTCTCATACAGGGGACAAGGTCCCAGTCAGTTCCGGACTTTGGTCCAATGCAATTTTCAGACTTTGGTCCGATGCAGAGGGAAAGGCCCTGGATAGTTCCGGACTTCGGTCCAATGTAGTTTTCGGACTTCAGTCCGATGCAGAGGGAAAGGCCCTGGTTAGTTTCCGGACTCCGGTCCGATGCAGTTTCCAGATTTCGGTCTGATGCAGTGGGCAAGGCCCAGTATGTGCTTTATATGTTATTGTATGGTATGTGGTAGTTTGGGGGAGCTCACTAAGCTTTGTGCTTACAGTTTTAGTTTTGTTTTCAGGTACTTCCATTAGCAAGGGGAAGATCTCGGGTTGATGGCATCGCACACACCACAGCTTCAGTTTTATCCTGGGAGTTTTATTCAAATATTTTGTTATGATTGATACAGTTTTGTTCTGACACAGTTACTATGACCTTTGAGTTACTCATTCCATGGTTCTTATTATATATGACATTCGATGATATGATTTTTAGTAATATTAAAAAAAAAATTTGGGTCGTATTTTGGGATGTTACATGAAACCTCAATATGAAACCTGGAGCTTGAAGAGAATAACAACTGTGAAGTTTTCTTGCCACATTAAAACTGAAAGCTTTCTAAATGCTCGTTTCAAGGTGGCTCGTGGAGCTACAAGTTCGGTGTTTGAGTTCACCTTCGCTGATATACCATGTCTAAATCTTTTGATTGGATTTCACTGCAGCTTCTTCTGCTAAAGGAAGAAAAGAAATATGAACTAATCATTGAACATCTCAAAAGGATGTTAGTTTCGTACATCCAGGAAATTGGCAAGATGGATGTTGACATAGCAGCGGTACTCCAAATGAAGCCAATAGTATCTCCCAAGGAAGCTCCGAAAGACTTTGATAAGATGAGGCTCGGAGGAATACGAATGGATGGATGGTGTCTGGCATTCCAAGTACAAGAGAGAGCTGATGTGAATTTCCATAGATTTTGCTTCTATCTTCCTGATAAGCATCTTTACTCCACTCCATGCCTTGAATACATTTTGGAGTTAATGAATCAGTGCAAATCGAACAGTGCTGGTGACAAGAAGTGTTTTTCCGACATGATCAACTGGTACATTCTTGTTCGCAAGACGCTGTTGGAAATAATTCTGAAGTTTTTCCTAGTTCAGAAACGCCAATAACAATGAAGATCTACCTTCTTTATTGACACAAAGAGGTGAATTATTGGGGTTATTTTTTGTTGTGTCAATTTTGTAATGTATTGTTATAGTCTATTTGTAACAGGTCGGGCCTGTCCACCCGGTTTTTAATGTGCTAAGGTTAGGTTAATTATAGTGCATGCATGCACCGTGTTTAGATTTGATCGATTGTTTGTAACCTTACGGTGCCTTTACAGTAGCAGTTCTTTATCGAGCTCTTCTAAGGCACATATTATAATCATTCAACATGACTTTGATCTTCATTCTTTGTTTTAATTCTTATTCCTATTCTTGAATCTATCGATCAACTCTTGATTTATTCTAACACATATGACGAAGAAATTGTTGATGCCTTTACTAAGGCATTAGACGAAACCAAATTCAATGGTTTTCTGAACAAAATGGGTATGTTGTTGCCTGGTCCTCAAATTTTTCAAGAGTCTTGCACTATCTGATGTTATCATCAAAAGTGAAATAATTCTGAAGTCAATTTTAATTTTTATCTCAGAATCATTTCCTCTCAGAATAAGTAGGATCATTTTACGTGTCTTGTTGTCTAACAGTTTCTTCTAGTTTTAAGTTGTACAACTCACTAAATCTTTGGAAGTCCATGACCAATATAGTCACATTGGTATTTTGTTGTATCTAATCTTGAAATCTGTATCAAAAAGTGTGTTGTGAAGTTCATCTCGGAATTCAACTCCAAAACGGTAATGTGTTTTCATCTCTTACCCTGTCCGAGACCAGTTCCTTCTCGTCTCGGAACTCCAAAAATCTATTTAAAAGTGTCCTCCAAGATCTTCCTTCTTTTACCTCTGATATTCAGGCTGGGTCTATGCAATATCAGAATCTATATCACGTACAAGTATATTCATTTTCATTTCGGAAGTATCTAATGACAAATCCATCTCGGAACTTTCATGCTCCAAGATCACGTTGTAAATCCATCTCGGATATTTCCTGGTCCGAGATCCATTGTCAAATCACCTTGGAACTTTCTAGCTCCAAAATCAATTCTATTACAGGAAGTTCAAAAGGTTTTCTGTCATTTTTTTCTAAAACAGTATCTTAATAACTCAAACGATTATATTTTTTTAATGATGATTATCTTTTTACCTTAGAAAATTACACCTTTTGTGCACGTCTCCGTAAAGTGAACATCATGTCAATCCAATGATGGTTTCCATTTTGCACATCTTGCCATTGTTTTCTTTAGTCCTTGCAGTTCAACTCATTCCATAAGTGGCAACACATTTAATGCGGTCCATATCCTCATGCGGATATCATCATTACACTTTTTAACCCGACCCATTTCCTTCGAACCTATAAAAACCTTTCAAAAACCATTTTGTCACTTTACGCTCTCTAAACTTTCATCACTTTCTCTCTGCAAGAAAATTGTTCTTTGGGCTCTCATAACCTGCAACAATGGCGTCTTCACAATCCGTTTCCAAAATCACCAAAACTGCTCCCAAGAAGAAATCCTCCAAGGGTTCGAATTCCTCATCGTCAACTAAACCTTTTCTCTGTGATACCACATAACTACTCTCCTTGGATCCCATGAACTACGACGAGTCCATCCGGGTCATGATCAAGCTTATTTCTCTCCATCCCATCTCAGTTCCACTTACCGAAATTCCTGACCCACCTATTCCACTTCGTCTCCTTTATACGACATTCGACAGAATCAACATAGAATATGGGGTTCTTGAAACAAGGATAACTAGTGATCGTATTATACCAGTTCACAAATCAACATTCTTGAAGGCCATTGGGATTTCGGAAAACCCTAAGGGTTTCAAATCTCAAGAACGGTTGACTGAATACTTTCAGACGTCCCTTAATCACATTAGGTACGCTAAAGAGTTGGAAGTGAAGACATTCAAGAAATCTATTTTTCCCGGGCTATGGACAGCCTTTATGCACTTAATCCTTAGAGGTCTATTTGGGAAACATGGAGGTACAAACATAATGAGCAAGGATTGGCTCTATGTTGTCTACAACATATTTTCAGGGAAGACAAATGTTGTAGATCTCACGGAAGTCTTGTAGCAAGACTTTCAGAAGTTTGCCATCAAACATAAGCCTTAAGACATATCGAGTCCGCTATTCTGGGCTCTGACCATTCAACAGTTGTACCAAGAGAGGTAAGAACCAATCCACGTCAAGACGATTCCAAAGTAGGTATTTCTATCTTTCAAAACTATTAAGACTTATCGCCTTTCGAGCCAGGAATCTTTCGCACCCATTCGTAAATTTCCTGAGCACATGTTGGTTACTTCACCATTCGAGTCCCCTCACTTGAAACATCACTTGGCGACTTCGATTGTGTATAGCCCTACATAGTCTACCTCAGTCACCATTGAGCCCACCTCGGATGTGGCCAAGCCAATTCCTTCTGGCGGAAAGAAAAAGAAGGCTGCAAAAAGAAAAAAGAAAGACCTCTCCCTCTAAACCTAAAGTTAGAAAGGGAACCAAAGTAGACAATTCCTCTCAATCTACCAAGGACATTCTGGTTGACTCTGGCCATCCTCTCACCACACCTACCCACTCTTCCGAAGTACCCTTCGGAGTTTCAATATCACAATCACACACTTACGGGGAGTCACCTCATAATCCACCCTCACCTTCCCAATAAGGTGATGCCGGTGTTGAACAAAGTTCCTTGCACCCACATGTCATCCCAAAGCGGGAGTTGTCCCTCCTATCTCGGATGCCACAACTGGTTTGATACCCAGAAAAGGTACAGGACGACTAGGTTCTAATGATCCAGAATGTTTAGACTTTGTCAGCAGGGTTCACTCAAGGCATCCGGAGCTTAACAGATCACACTTTGTAGCCATACTCATTTCAATGAGGAACAGAGAGATCCAAAGAAATATTCCATTTGTTGCTCCATCTGATGAAGTTGCTAATCAATAGTTTGTATCTGGAGAAACCCTCAATGACAACATCAACTCGGACAAAATTCCAAAGTCATCCCACCATGATGCACTTCATGTCGATCCATGCGAGGAGCACTCCATAGAGTATATGTTCGATGATGATATTGCTTCCATTGCAGCTCCTCCTATCATCTCATCATTTTTCCACTTTCAGAAACCATCTTCATCCAGACCAACTTATGATTTCGGACTCTCTTCATCCTCATCTGAACCACTTGATGAAGAAATCAATATTGAAGATTAAGCTTACAACGATCTTCAGGGAGAAACCGAAACCAATCATCCCAAGGATGATCAAGCAACAACTACCAACAATCCAGGCCTTTCCGAACCACTTATGAATCAAGAGCATGATAAATACAAGATTGCAAGTTCCTCTTTGGACACGGGATCATCAACAGGAAACTATGTTGATCCCTTTGCCTTGATGGAACTCCAAGACAATGTCTCTGTTGCAGTATCCAAGGTCGAATCTTTGCACAAATCGGTTGCCCAGCTTGACTCTAAGCTTGATGCTAAAGTTTCTGGTCTTAACACTAAATTGGATGCAATTCTTAAATCCCTCTCGGATGTCTAGCAGCTAGGGCCCTCTGTTGAAGAAAGGGAAAATCAGCTTGATTAACTTATCACCCTTCGCCTCAAGCACACTATCTAGGAGGTTGAGCAGAAATATGATGCCACCCTTGATCATTATCTCGACACCATCACCACCATGCTTAATGTACACGATGACATGATTAGCACCACAAATGAGCTTATCAAATAGACGCACATGAGGCATGAGAAACAGATTCGGAGAATGGAGAAGGAGATAAAGAAGAAGGATGAGATGAACCTCATCATGCAAAAAGTTCTCATCAAACTCTTCCGAGGTTGCTGGAATTTTGTGGACGTTCCGAACAACAATTTAGATGAAATTTTTTCCATTCTTGCATCATTATTTGACCATCTTAAAGCTCAGGCTCTTACTTTTCAAGCTTATGACGCTCTTACCTTGTAGATGAACACCATCTTTCAGAAGGTGTTCAATTGTCTCTCAAAATTTCAACACCATTCATTGCTTGCCTCGGTTGCCAGGCCATCCTATGCAATAGGGGGAGAAGACCCAAGCAATAGGGATAATTCTATCTCTTGGAAGCCCGCCTCATAGTTCGAACTCCGAGATGAGTCTGATGATGAATCTGTTCAAATCTTTTCCACAGGTACCCCATCCAGCGATGATGATGATGATGAATATGACAAGTATATCACCAATGCAGTGATAGGAATTCAAGATCCAAGGAAGTTTCCAGCCAAAATTCTTTCCGAGGAAGAGCAAAGGATATGGTCTGCTGTATCATGGCCATCGTGTAACATTCTGTTTGAAATTAAATAAATAAAATAAGTAAATAAATAATAAACCCTAAAACCCCGAGATGTAAATGATATTTTTTTATATTATTTTATCGTAGCCCTAAATCCATAATAATTTATTAGTGTTAACCATGGGAGCTAAATGTTATAAATTAGGGAATTTAGAGTCTAAATTATATCAACTAGACTTGTATTGAATAGATTTTTGGAAGCAGGGGCTAAAGGATAAAATATGGATTTGGATTGTAATTATTAGAGAAGGAGGGGTCAAATGTGTAAAATGGAATGAAGTTTTAAAATGGAGACGGGGTTTAAGATCATCACTTCCCTTCCCCTCATCGCATACTATGAAACCCTAACCCTAAATCATTTCAGCAACCACCTCTACCACCATTGTTCCTCCATCCGCCGCCGCTACTGCTATCGAAACCGGGAACCACCAGGTCGAGTATCACTGTTTCCATTTCTGTTGTTGCTGAGGACATAGACCGACGATTGGATGTCGTTTCAGTCGGGAGTTCAGAAAACCAAGTCGTGGTCGTCGGCGTTGATGTCAACGAAGGCAAAGAATGTGTTTGTGGTTAATGTTGTCAGCTTTGGTAACGACGCAAAATGCTTTCCTTCCACCCTCTCCGTTATGTCGTAACTTCTTCGTATGCATCGCCGCCGCCGCTCCAGTGGTTGTTCCGTCCTATTGTCGTCCTCCGACTATCGTACGTCACCTCGAGGGTGGATAAGTTGGGCGTGTATTTAAGCATTGTATATCATGTTCATGTTTGTGTGTTGTTGTTGCAAGCCGTGTGTGGGTGTTTTGTTGGTCGGAAAGCAAGACAGACCACCGTGGCAGCCAATCATGGTGGTTGCCGCCCTTATTGCCAGCTTCTACCACCACCAGCCACCGTGATATGTGGTTATGTGTGTTATGGTGTTTATGTGGATGTTTAATAAAATGAGATTGTGTGAGCATTTATTGGCTGGAGAAGTGAAGGAACCCCACCACGACCACCATTAAAAATGGTGGTTGCTGCCATGGACCGTCATTGACCACCATTGCCCGAGGTGGCAGTGGGTGGTGCCCAATCTATTAAGCACTAAATAATCTAAACAATTAACATTAAACTGAGTGGCACGAGTTTAGGATTGGAAATCCTAATTAGGGTTTAGAACCCTAATGTAAGAAACCCTAGTTTTGGGGAGTTGGTCAGGACCCACGTTAAAACTATTATTTAAACTTAAAATGACACTTAATAATGCCTTTACAATTAACTTAATGCTTTTTGGGCTTAATGGATTGATTCCATAATGGTTTAAGTGTTCTTACTTAACCCTAATCGTCATTTTATGTGAAAACCCTAATCGTCTTTGGGCTTCGAGTTGGGCCTTTCTTTTAGGCTTAAGTGTTTGAGTTCTTGTTGGGCCATTTGAGAACAAGTGTATGGACTAGGATATTTGGATGGGCTTTAGGGTAAGGCCCATGTGAGGGGTTTGGGCTTTATTTGGAAAATTGGGTCATATGTTGGGCCTTGGTTGATTGTTTGGCTTTTTGTCCTTCAGAGTGTAACTTTGGGCCTTGGGCTTGGATCAAGCTAGGTTGGGGCTAAAGTAGTCTTTTTACCCCAAGTATGGATTTATGGTTTTGCATAGGAATCCAACTATTAATTGGTTATTGTTTTGATGTTGATAGTTTGGGGATCTGTCAGCCAGCAGCTAGAGTGTTCCAATTTATTGATTGGCATTAACCCTAGATCGTTGCCCCTGAGAAATTAATCCATACTTTCTACTCGAGCTCCATCATGAACTATTTACATTACAACCCAATAAAAAAAAGGGTTCTAGTAGAATAGAACAAACGACGTCGAGCCAAGAGCACCTTCATTCCTATATAAAAGAAAATGGTGGATGTAAGAATAAAAATCCACACCGGATTGTGTCCTTCAAGTCGCACGTTGCTTTCTACCACATTGTTTTAAACGAAGTTTTACCATAACATTCCTCTAATATGGAACCAGTATGGAATTGATTCAATTATGGAATCATGAATAGTCATTGCTTCAGTCGGTATATCTGTGATACTTCAGTAGTGCGAGGTGAGTTTCCTCACCGGTTTTAGCGGGTCGAAGGCACCAATTTCGGCCCATGTTTATGTTATGTTGTTAGTATGCTAGCTGTATTTGTGAATCTTGCATGTGCATGTGTTTATATGTTTTCTGGGCTAAGGCCTAGTGAATATTTTTATGCTATGTATCTATGTGATTATTGCATGTGTATGTGTTTGTTTGATATATTTTACTATATGTTGGGCGAGGACCGTTTTAACGAGCTCAGCTCGATGTCAGGCGGGGTCCGATGCCATGCGGGGCCCGATGACAGGGTGGGGCCCACTATGTTTTTACTATATGCTTATTGTATGTATGGTATGTGGTATCTTGGGGAACTCACTAAGCTTTGTGCTTACGGTTTTTAGTTTATGTTTCAGGTACTTCAGTTTTCCAAAGGGAATAGCTTGGTATGATTGTAGAGCACACACCATATTTTTCTGCATTTTATGTTTTACTCTGATTTAATAATTTTTTTGATAATTCTGAATCACTTTGGTTTCATGGAAATGATATGTATTAACAATTTATTAATCTAAAAACAAAAAAATTTATGCCATTATTTTGGGGACGTTTCAATTTGGTATCCGAGCCTTGGTTTGAGGGATTCGGGCACACTCCCGAGTGTGTCTGGACTCAAACTGAGGATTTGGTAAAGTTTTCAAATAAAAAGTATTTTCAAGAAAAGAGTTTTCTAAGAAAAGAAAAGGGTGTAGTGCATGCAATCAGCCGAGCTCAAGTAAGTTTTCCCAGAATACCCATACATGTTATCTGTTATGATTTGATTTATTTATATGTGAATCACATGGTAGTTACGACTAAGTATCTACTCAGTTTCTGCATGATAGAATGCTAGGAGAGATGCCTTGTTAGCCTATTGTATGAGTTTGTAGACTTGCATGCTAGTTCTGATTAGCCAGTGATAGGTTGGCCTGTTATGCGATGCATGGTAATCTAGGAAGCATGGGATGCTAGATTGGTTTCGATTTGGATGCGTGGGCATTCAGTAGCGGGAGTGGGAGCTCCTTGTATGAGTTGTAGTATGTGGGATTGGAGTGTACTGCATGAATGCTGCTTACTTTGTGCTTTGTGGAACTCTTAAGTGATGGGAATTAACTATTAAGTGAATATGTCAAGTCACATGTGACAAAGGTTAAATAATCTCAGAGTGATGAATTTGACCCTACTACGCAACTCTTGTTTGATTCCAGCCGTTGTAGGGATGAGTCTATTACTCGAAGGATTATCTAAGCTTTGTTGCATGTGATTGTATTCATGAGGTGGGTGGTTGGCATTATGAGCAGTTGATGGCATAGTGAGATCGGAAACCTAGGAAAGCCTAGGGATTGCTTCAGTGGGATTTGTTGCACCGTTTAGCGAGTGTTGGTGTATAGATTTGAGAAGGTGACTTAGAGGATTCAAGAAGTTTCTGGAGGAAAGTATGGATAGGTGTGGAAGGTAGTATTGGGCCCGTACTACTAAAAGCATAGGATCCATACCTAAATTGGGGAGAGGTTTGGAGAATCTAGGAAGCTTGTAGGATAAAGATTTTTGGGAATATTTGGATATGTTGTGTGTCATCTTGGTATGGTGTTGAGCAATCAGGAATGGGGTTCAAATTCTGGTTCCGAATCAGTATCAAGTACTGAGCCGATCGATGTGCGGATGCATGAGGTTATCTCATTGGAGGTTACCAGCAGTATTTAATAGTGGACCTTGAAGGTCTTGGGTTCAGCCAAAGAATGGATTTTGGAGTTCTTTGATGGTCATTTCGGGGCCTTTCGGGCCAGGATTGTGGTAGGGCATTTGGGGGCTCCTCGGGAGCCCAAGGCTTGGAAGATATTATGGTTAGTTCTTGTCATTTAGGATAAGAGAGGAATTATGTACCATGTCCTCAGGATGGTCAGGGTAACTTTAGATGAGGAAGTCAGGATTTCTTCAAATGCTTTTGCGGGTATTTCATCTTCCGTTTCTCCTGGGTTGATATTGGGAATTGGTATTATGTTGGAATTTTGTTAGGGTTTGGGTAATCTATATCTCGGTTCGATTCTATGCTAGTGTATGGATTGTAATATCAAGGATTGTGATATGCCATGATGAATGCCAGGAGTCTTCGATGAATCTTCAAATGGTCATATCCTGTGGAGTGGGTTCCAAGTGTCCAGTTGTCGTTTTGGCTCTTTCTCGGGATCAGTTCAGGAGTATTGCTTGGAGAATCTTTGGTCAGGGTTAGCGTGATAGTTCTTTAGTGAAGTTAGGGTTCAGTGGCTCTATCAACTGTTCGGGTATCATCGGTAGTTGCCTATAGAAGAACTTTGGAGTTCAAGGCACTACCGTTGCTAAGAAAGGAACAGTAACAGGAAGATGGTGGTGTCAGTTGTGTGAGTTATTGGATCATTGGATGTGTCAAGTGAATTGTATTTTCACATGGACTGAAGTCGGTTGGAGTTCAATGATCCCTTGAGGATGGAAATTAGAGTGGATGTGTGTCATTTCATAGCAAGGGTTATGGTTCTTAGTCGCAAGGCTAAGAACTTAAGGAACTGGTAAGGTATCATGGGAAGTGATTTGGATTATCAGACATGTTAAGGCTTCACGAGTATTCTTCAGGATCTCAGAAATTGGGTGATTTTTGAGTTGGCTAGTAATGGAACGATAGTATCGATTAGTGCAAGTCGTACGAAGTTCATTCTATAGGAGGTTGATGAGTTGGAAACCCATTGGGTTGAAGGGATGAGAGAACTCCATCAAATATAAGTGGGGGCGGGGAATCGATCAAGTTTTTATAAAGACGGGAAGGGTGTGAACTGGGTCAAGTTTCACATCTCGGTTAGGAGGGGAGACGGCTCAAGTGGTGGTTTATATTGTGGTGGTGTCGGTGAGAGTTCAGGAAACTTCCACTTCTGAAACCTAATAGCATTCCTGAAGAGCCCCCGATTTCTCCTCCTCTAGAATTCACCATTAATGAAAACATGCAACACATCATATCGGTCCTCAACAAGCAACAATATAAAGGCAAAAAGCCCATCTTGGAATTTCAAAGCTCCAAACCATTCACCAAGAAGTCCAAAGGTTCGTCCCAATCTCAACTAAATCAAGCCTTGGATGAGAGCATCTTAATTAATGCTCTGAAAGATAACCCCAATCCAATGCTAGTTATTTCCCCACTCTACAAAGAAGGAATAATTCATGACGTGGTCATAGTGCCATTTTATGTATTATGACCTCCCAACTCAGGAATCGGACCAACTTGATCTACCCATCTCTCCATACAGCAAGTTCTACATCAAATTTGCTCCTCTCCATCCAGAAGATGATCCTCAAATGATCATCATAACCGAAAGAGAACGATTGAAGACTTTCTAATCCATGAATGCACGTCCCCAAAAGGAAGTATGGTCCCGGAAGAGAATCACCAAAATCATTGGGTTCAGAAGGAAGGTTTTGACGAAGTTTGAGTTGGATTTCCTTTTACATCACTTTTATGTGTATCAGAACAAAACAACACAGCTCCTCATCACGGATGCCGACATCCCAGTCATCAATCCTATATCGAAGTCTGAGATTGGTTGTTCTGAGCCCATGTATTTATCCAAGAAGAAGCCAACTAGTCGACTAGATTGCTACGGTCACTTAGGGGAGATAGTTTGAACCTGAAAGTGAACCTCTAGCAATCATAAGTATTGAAGATCTAAAGTCAGCAAGTTCCGAAGTAGAGATGGAGTCCGACGTGAAGACCTTTTCGAGATGATGTAAAGATCTGAGATTGATTGTCTGTTTATGCATTTATCATTTATTGTCTTTTATATGATGTAAGGTTTCATAGGACTTAGCCTTTTGTATCAGCTAGACAATCAATTGTTAGAAGCTGTTTATTATCCAGTCCTAGGTATGAAATGTAGTTTGTACGATGTACCTCTTTTTTCCTATATAAGGAGTGTTTTAATGACAAGATTGATACGGATTGTTCCTCTAAAGATAGAAAATATTTCTCTTACCTCTCTTCCACTTTTCTCTCAAGTCAAGAACATTCAAACATTCTTCTTGTTCATGTATTGTCTTTATATTGATTATACTCATAGTTTCTTCATTTAATATCTTGAATACTATGTTGAATATTTACTTCAAGTCTAGGATGGTCTTACCAGACTTGACTGGAACTTCAATTAAGAGCAGACATCAATCTTTAAGATTTAACTCAAGGTTTGAGTTTCCAAACCTTGTCCTTGCGCATTGTTTCTTGTACTCACAGATAAAAATTAATCATTTGCAATGCAAATTTAAGTATTAACCTTTCATTATTTCTTTCTTTATTTCCTATTTTGTCCAATATTACAAGATAGGTTATAAATTTGTTCCTATATAAATATTACATAAAATTTAAAAATTAGGTGGGACCATCTTGGCATATGCACCTCCACCTATGCATACAAAAAACCTAGTACTTTCTATATAAATATCAAAGAGTGCTTAAACTATTAGAGTTAAGGGAATATAAAAAACAAATTTCTTGCCCTAGAACCTCTGGATCCTGATTGTGTTTTGAACATTACCTAGTTCCCTAAATTTTTGACAACCTTAGGACTAAACAGAACCCTAAATAATCACAAATTTAAGCATATGCATGCAGATAAAATTATAGTAAGAATATCACATGTCATACATCATTGTGATTTTTTAGACTCCATGATTAGAGACCAATTGCATTCGACCCCCGGTTCTCCCATCATACCAAAGAAAATTACAGGAAATTGTTGATCATGCCATTAGGTTCGAAAACCACGTTTGACAATCTTCCATCATTGAGAAGGATATTCATAAGGCCATTGACACGAATAGGATCATTATCCCCTGACTCGTTGGTGAAGGTACGCCATTGGGACGTCTCATCAATGGAATAGGACTCAACGACGAGTCCACACTTGGAACAGACGGTGTATTTTATGGAATGGGACATGAACGATTCTAGCTTTCACAAAAATCCCTAGGTACATGAGAGAGATGTCACACCCCAAAACCATGAACGGCGGAAATGTTCTAGGGCGGAGGACGTCATGTACAGTATCACAACAATGAATAGTAGTAAACAAGCAACAACATCATCCATTTCATTAATAATATAATTTCATACAAGTGTGTTCTATCAAGTTTTATAGACACCAAAAGTACATATCAAAATAAAAGACGAGTCTTGAACGAACTCCATCTTCTCAAAAGTCTGGCACCTGTACCTGTCTACTAGTGACCTGAGAATACAAGTTATTATGAAAGCGAGAATCAGCTTTAAAGCTGGTGAAATCATAAGTATATTAGTGTCTGTAATTGTATGAAAGCATTTGTATGATGTTTTGTAAGATGTTCTGTAAAATGTTTTGTAAGATGTTTGAACTCTCCTAGAAACCCTATGTTTCCTACTAATTGTAGCCTTCCACCAAGGCATCTAGTATCTGTGCGTGTGTCTCTTGTAAGAGTGCGTGTTTTCCCAATTATGACTATCATTAACCAAAAATATAGTTTACACATTACCGTGCATCGTGTGAATTTTCACGAAGTGAATGTAATGGGAAAATATCATAGTACTGTAGTATTTGTAATAAGTGACTATTGTTGTACTAACGACCTTAAACCAAATGATATTTAAAGTAACATGTGATCAACCTGTATCCTCCTACTGACTCTAGTAAAACGACGATGTAAGACACCGTAAGAAATGACATTTGGCACCCGTACACTTGCAAGTCCCACTGTAGCGAGCAGCAAGGTGTAGGATAGTCAATCCAGTATAGATCTATACGAAAACTCATACGCTCCTCAATTAAGGAGATTCTGGATACAAAAACGGTCATGGCAAGTAGTGCCATGCCCCGTTTAAACGTTTCACATAACTGCATGAATGTATATGTAATGAATGTGCTAGCTGTATTCTGTGTTCTTTCTCTGTCTAGCCTATATGTACTGTAATGTTCTGTGTATGCTAGCTGTAATGTGTGTTCTCTCTCTATCTAGCATGTATAGTAATGTACTGTGTGTACTAGATATATTGTGTGCTCTCTCTCTCTCTCTCGCTCTCCAGCATGTATAATAATGTACTGTGTGTACTAGTTGTGTTGACTAATGAATGAACTGACTCATTGTATGGATCATTGTTCTAGTAATAGTTTTAGTATCTTCCTACACTACCCCTATGGTAGCTTACTAGTAATGTATGATCATGTCTGTATACCCTTGCTACCCAAAGGTATGGAACTGGTTGAAAGAACTTTTATGTCTATATATGTCTACATAATATATAACTAATAGATAGACGACCTTCGGACGGATAACCGATGCCCTAAAGCCACATCCCAACGAGGAAAAGGAGATAAAGCGAGCTAGCCTTCCTAAGCCCTTTAAACATTAATTATATAACTATACATACATAGGCATTCATTTGACAATAAGTATAAAAGAGTTTAAGTAAAAGTATTTGACAAGTAAAAGAGTTTGCAAAACAGTTTGAAGTAAAACAGTTTGGTAAACAGTAAGAAAACTACTGGTTTGGTAGTTATTAATCACATGTGATTGATATAATAACTATAAGTATTCAACATGTATTCCCCCCCTCCCCCATAAAAGCATTTAAAAACATTTAAACTATTGATTAAGGGGTATGAACTCACCTGTAGTGAGTGGTATGGATGAACTGAAGATGTAGGATTGCTAGGTGTCAAGTGAAGACTTGAACACACTCTATGATCCTAGTTAACATATAATATCACATATATGTAACCAATTAGTCTTTAAACAACTAATTTACAAAGTTAAGACATCCTAAGACAAGTTAAACACTTTATATAAGTGTTTTAAGCCCGAACGAGTGCATCTAAGTGTTCTAGGACAAAGCTATTGGGTTTAGGGTTCAAAAGAACCCCTTTCTTGAGTTTACGCTTTCTTGACCATAACTCATTGAGTTTACTGTCATAAACCCTTGATTTTACGGTCGTAAGCTCATACACTTTTGAACATTTGTTGGTTTGAAGCCTTAAAAGTCCCTAGAAGCTTTTCTACTTGAAGTATGTGTCTATGGAAGGGATTAGGACACCATTTCACTCCTAAATGGAGTTTACGGTTCCTAAACCATTTTCCTTTGAGTTTACTACCGTAAACTCATAAGGTTTATGGTATTTTGGGGTTTTCAAGTCCTTAGCTCATCAAGGAAAGGATTTAGACATGTTTCTAAGGCTTGTGAAGGACTAGAGCACACTTTGGCACATTTATTTGGGGTTTACGGTTCAAGAACTTCTTGAACCGTAAACACCTTGTTCTTGGTGTTCTTGGGATTATTTCTTGATGTAAGGAAATGTAACAAGCTTTATAAGACTCTAGGATACAAGTACTTACTATATTGAAGCTTGAAATGAGCTAAAAGTCCAAGAACACTAGTGTGTGTTCTTGGTGTAAATTGAAGAATCAACCTTTTGGAATGATTTCAAGGATAGAAGTGTGTTAAAACACTAGATTAAAGCATATAATCACTTAAGAAGGCTAGAACACTTACTAGTTTGAAGATCTTGAAAAACTTTTGGATGATACTTGAGAGAGAAATGGATTTGGATCTTGAGAATTTGGAAAAAGTGTAAATAATGAATAATTGTCATATATATACTCCCAAATTTAGGGCTTTTGGCTGTAAATATTTTATTCGGGTAGTAAAATCTAATTTCTTAGAGTTTTGGAATAACAGTGTTGCACAATAACCCTAGTGCATCCTCTCTCCTGATATCTCTTAAAGTGTAAATCCTGAAATACTCAAACTTATTCTAAAAAGTCTGAAACTTAATAGTAACTGTTCTGACTTCTATTGACTTGATATGTTTGTTCATAATAGAAATTTCGGGTTGTCACAAGAGACATCTATACTTGGAGAGAAGCAAGTCGGAAGCAAAAGGGGGTTTTAAGAGATCATCATGGGATATCGTTAACAAAAATGCAATGTTATTTTTTCAAGATGACGGACATAAAACAAAGCGCATCTGTATTTTTTTATGACACTAAAAAATGATATACTTTTTTTCCATGTGTAAATGTTATCAAAAGATGACATCACTTTATGACATACATATTTTCATGTCGTAAATCTTGTAGTTTTCACAAAAGATGATATTTATTTTACAACACATGCTTTTGTCTATCATAAAACCAATGTATGTCGTAATTTATTTGTCATTAAAAGGTCGATTTTCTAGTAGTGTATGATTTTATGGGAAAGAAAGAGTATCCAAACGACATGCCATCGACACTGTTAAAGCAAAAATGACGGTGTTTGGTTTTTTTTATTAATCTATCAAAAATTGATTAACTTTAATATTTTCTTTTTGGTGATGAGAACTTACTTTGGTGTTGGTTTTTGAGAACATTTATTTTGATGAAACATGTTTTGATAATAAAGTAATGTTGGTGATGTTTCGTAATTAATTAAAATAAGACTCGTGCTAACATATTCTCGTTATAAAGTGTTTTAAATATAAAGAAAATTTCGGGTGAAAAATCATGGTGTTACAAGTTGGTATCAGATCCATGTTGTGGGTGAACTGACTATAAAGGCTGGTGTTCAGAATCATAGTATAGATTGGCTTAATTAAGTTACTTTAGACTCTTAAGGGGTAGGGTGTTTGATGAGTGTTTTATGTGCTTAATAGCTTAATCACCCTTAGAATGTTTATCCATCCTTAATTTATTGGAATTATTCCTTTTGTTATTTAGTAAGTTTTAAATCCTTTCATCGTTCAGAGGTATGTCTTCACCACTAGAGAACATCAGTACTAGAGGCGGTAAGAGTGACCAAAGTTATCAGGAAGGGTATGTGTCCCAAATGCTTCAGATAGATCGGGAGCCTCATTGTGACCACTTATGGGAGTTCATATTACATCTATGGTTTCACGCCTTGAGAAACTGGAAGAAGAAATTAAAGTTTAGGGGGATTGGATAAAGGAGATGTAACATATCCTACGAGCTGCATGTCTGATGTTTGATGAGGTTGGAACTATTAAGGATGTCATGAAACTTGAAGCGTGTGGTTTCGGGTGGATTTCTCAACTCATAACAGTGACGTCATATATGGTGTGGGAAAAAGAATGGTGGAGGACCAATATGAGTCCTAAAATAAGAAGAAAAAGGTTCATCCATTTGTGAAGAGTCACAAGGTGGGTTTCTATATGAAGTATCACTCCTCACACAAGGGGTCGTGTAATAGCAGCACTGTTACTTCTAGGCATTATGGTGAATCGAGCAACATGTATGCGGATTGTAGGAGCCCTGATCCGGTCTAGTATAACTACAAATAATGGGTCACATTAGTGTTCGGTGCCTAAAACCGAAGATTCAGGTTGATGCATGTGTAATATGACTGAGGCGCCAAAAGGGCGAGCTCGTGCATTTCAGATGACTATTGAGGAGGCCAAGCACAATGATGAGGTATTCTTAGAACTTTTATAGCTAAGTGATTTGTATGCTATGTATTATTTGAGTTTAATGCTAGCGGTATTAGATCGCTTGAATTTGGTACTTTTTGTGCTTTTTTAGTGTTACTTTAGGGTTCTCTGAATTTTTGTGTTAGACATTGTGATAGCGGTAGGTAATTGTAGCTTCCAAAAATATTGAATAAATTTCATTTTAATTAAGTCAAATCCATTCATTCGTTATTCCAAAAGACGATCAGAGTAAATGTATTATCAAAACATCAGAGTAAAACCATAAACAATTATTGTAGAATAATCTCCAAAGGGTGCAGTACGATCAAGCAGGGTCCTTCCTTTTGAAACCAGAGGTACCTGGAAACATTTTTAACATAAACCATAAGCAGAAAGCTTAGTGATTCCCCCAAAATACCATATACTATACAAATTAGTGGGCCCAACCCTATGGTATATTCCAACCCAACATACAATCATGAGCCCATCTCTAGGGTATATTCCAACCCAACATACAATCATGGACCCAACCCTGGGGTATATTCCAACCCAACATAGAATCATGCGCCCATCCCTGGGGTATGTTTCAACCCAATACATATCAATAGTGGGCCCATTCCTAGGGTGCATTTCAACCCAATCATACATGAAAGAGTCACAAAGACAGCTAGCATCCTACATACACTACTCCACACCTTGCTTATAAATCCCCAATCAACAAGTTGTCACGAGAATCATTCATAAATACAAGGGGCGACATTCTCATAGTTTGGATACATCACAGACAACAAAAGTTTTTTTTGTTCCGGATTCACTTCCCTGATTCCTGAAACAATCAACTATCACCTGACCTAACTATATTTGAAGAAAGCAGACCTTGACCTCATCTCAAGGTAACCATACCACAAGAATCCTCTTATGTATTCCCATATTGCCATACTTGCCTCCAATAACCGCAACTACATAGCCTTATGATGGGTCTACATCCCAAATTTAAAATAACGTGTGTGCTCTCTCTTTCCTCCAAACACGGAAAACTGGAAGAACATAATCCCCGTCGTGGATAGTGACATCCCAATCCATTTTCTAATCACTCAGCCTATGACTGCAATCCTCGAGCCGATCATCACAATCGCTTCCTTCTTGAATCCCACAACTCAACTGGCACTACCTCGAGCAAGGACTAGATCACTGATTGGACTCCTGTCATCATGGTTTGCTTTTACGCATGCATCACTCCTGGTACATGCTTGATTACACGAGGCTCGGGTGACTGATTTCCATTAGGGTTTCCTAATCCGCTACACTTTCTTACCATGACGTTCTATACGCCAAAGTAAGCGTTCAGTGTACAATGACGAGAATTAAGATAAGGAAGGTTTTAGACGTATAATTCCCTTATTACCTTGAAAAGTTATATACCAGTTCGAATATCGTAGGTAAACATTTAGAATCATGAACACATAAAATTCCTAGATCCGGTCGGCAATAGACCATAGATCTGACCAATTGATATCACCCTAAGCATATAAGGCATCTTAAATAACATAAATCATTTAGCACATAAAGCAATTTAGGCATCTTCATCTTCCCTGAAATAAGTTAGTGCTCGTGTCTATTCAGGCATACTTCCTAAATATAACATACACTCATCTCACAATCATTGATTATCATTCTAAGTTTAAGTCTAGAAATCCTACAAATTCCTAGTTCGCTTAAACTAATACTCTAATACCAACTGTGACATCCCTAAATTTACAGGCAAAAAACACCGATTTATTTATGCTTATTGAAAATCAGAGTATCCTTTTTTTTGAAGTATAATATTGCAGAATTTGTTCCCAAAAAAATGATAATAATATTATCAAATCATTTCCGAAGAAATGTATTTTATTTATAATGAAAACATTGGGATGTCATCATCAATACAAAAATGTTACAGGCCTTACACTAGTTAATCTAAACAATTGGCCTATAAGCATCCATAAATCGCTCATCATAACATCACGTTTGTGCACTCGTGTTACTACCTGTAATTCAAGAAACTGAGTGGGTCGGGCTTGGGGGCCTGGTGAGCACATAGGGTTTTGAATTTACAATAATTAAATAATATATTTTTATCAAAACATTCAACCCAATTACTCATTTCCCTTATCCTCACTTTCTGTCCCTAAAGCATCTAATTCAGGAGGGGGGGGGGGCTAACCAAAGGAATCATCTTCGGGATAGACAATAATTCTCAGGGGATACCTTAGCAATATATGTCAATAAGGCAACCATAGGGGATGGAGTACACCTGGTGAACACTTAGTTTAAATATACATACATGTTGCAATCCTGCTAGTGTTTCACTAGACTGTCTAGAATAGTTTGTGGTCGCCATCAATACTCCGCTTGACGATTGGATAATCTTTAAAGTCAAGGCCTTTCATCATCTATATCATATTTCATCTCTATCATCTACATCATCTTACATCTACCCATCTTTACCCAATGAATTTATAGGTAATAAAAATACCTATATAGTTTAAATCAAGTAAAACATGTATAAAAATCGTTCATCTAGCATAGATATCTGGAACATAGATAATAGGCACACATAGCATGTAATTTAATTAAATAATTTATATCTATGTGTAAGATGAAAGTACATATGCACTGACATGCTAAAGTGATGACTTGAAACTTTGACAGTGCTTCACTTTAGCACTTAGCTTTTCCTTTGACGTGAACTAAGTTCAATTAACACTAGGTCTTAGGCTAATATTTCTTAAGAATAAAGATATCCAAGATCCGTCATAAATTCCAAGATATACTAATCTATAGTTGATAAGGGACAACCATGTGTGATCATATCAGAGGTAGGGTCCGTGTGGTACACAGAGTATACTGTTTGGAAATCCCACTTTAAAAACCTCACTAAATCCAGCCTAGACAACATCCCCGTAAGTAGATCAATTAGTAATACAAAATTTGAACTACTGACGAATCTTATTTATAAATTCATAACAATGACTATGAATTTTTAATATAAATTACACTAAAATAATATAGAGTGTAATTTAACTTACAGAGATTCCCTAGACCCAAGTCTGGAAATTGTTCTGGCGGAACTTTGGGCTGATAGCTATTAAATACCTAGGCCCTAGGGACTTCTACACTTTCTAAAATACATTAAACTCTTCAAAAATTCAGACCAAATCGAGAGAGTTTATTTGGAGAGGTGTGGAGAAGAATGAACTCAATACCTCGTTTTATAGGCTGATCAGTGACCACACGCGCTGTAACGTCCCAAAAATTAAGACCAAAAACTCCATTTTCATTATAATAAAACCATAATCCAAAACAAGTTATATAAAAGCATAATAGAATCAAAGTGTAACCATAACATCCATATACATCAAAGTCAAATAAAATGCGGAACAATGTGGTGTGTGCGATGTGATCACCCCGATCTCTTCCCTTTGGATCCGAAAGTACCTTAAACATAAACTAAAAACTGTAAGCACGAAGCTTAGTGAGTCACCCAAAACACCACATACCATAAATATCAAACACATAATGGGCCCCTACCATCATCGGGCCCCACCCAATATCAAGCCCCGCCTGGCATCGAGCCCGCTCGGAGCAGATATGTTAGTAATATGAGATGGGCCCCGCCATATCACATTCATCAGACCCCGCCCGGTATACATACAAACACATAAACACATGCAAGAATCACAAAGATAAAATAGCATACAAGATAGTCATCAGGAACCACCTACCATCGGGCCCCGCCCGATATACATATAAACACATAAATGCGTGGAAGAATCACAAAAGTAAATAACATACAATATACTCATCAGGCCCCGTCCGGTATACATATTAGATATCATACATGCAAAGTCACAAAGACAACTAACATCATAATCATAATAAACCATGGCCGACATTGGTGCCTTTGACCCACCACACATTGTGAGGAAACTCACCTCAAGTCCCTGATCTGGAAAAATCCCCGAGCTAACACCATCAAATAATATCCAATTAATAATTGGTCCACAACCCATAACTAGAATCCGTGACAACCCGTTATTTTCAAATTTGTAAAAGTCAACAAAAGTCAGAGATGTCAAATAAAAGTTAAATTTTTTGTTTTGTTAAATTATTAAAGTTAAATTAATAATCTGCATATGTATAAACCTTTTATTAAAAGTGTTGTAAAATTTTGAAGTAAAAACACTCAAACTGAGAAATCTCGCATAGGAACCTCCCCACCGAAAACCCTCAGACCAGCCACTTGCCTTGCACCGAGAACCATTTTCGGCCAAGAACCTTCAGACCGAAAACGAGCCTTATGACCGCAAATGTCTTCGGACCACAAACAGGCTCGGTCCAATCACATCTTCACGGGTGGAGTTCTCGACCGAAAACTCACAAACCTTCTATCTTTTTCTTCATATTTAAGCAACCAAAATGAATCATTTTCACACTCTCACTTCATTCGTACACTCTTTAACCGAAATCATCACTTTTCCTCCCAAAAACCCAACCGAAATCAACATCTTTTCTCTCAAGTATCATGCGAAAAAGCCTTGAATCTTCTTAAGATCTTGCCAAAGTCTTCTAAGTATTCTTAATATCTTTCAAGATCATCATCATCAAATCTTCTCATTTCCAACCGAAAATTCTCCAATCCCTTTAGTTTCACCAAGAACACCTACAAACTATTCTAAGGCTTATTGTAAGTTTTCTTACAATAATTAATTGTTTTTAACACTTTAACTTAGTATTTAAATTATTCTAATTTGATTTAAATACGAAATTGTTTGTAAAAATTATTAGGATATGGCTATAATCACGTATTCTATCCCGAGGATTATTCGCAACCAGTTCATATCTAAACAAGAACACGCACACAAGGTGAGTTCATACCCCCATATTTTTCCAAGTTTTTCAATGTTTTTAAGGGGGGTGGGGGGAATACAAGTAATCTTGTGTTTAGAAATATAAATTGCTTAATATGTTTTCTTACCGTTAATATGCAATTAAACGTGAAATTATTTAAGTACGCAAAACATCGTTACCTTTAAGTTTACAAAGATTTACAAAACATGTAAAGACACAACGGTTTTCACACCAATGGAATAAACATATAAATTATGATAGGTATAGTTTATGGAACATACGTGCTATTTTACAAAGTTCAAAATAAAATGCGGAAAACTTCCGGTTTAAACTATAATAAGTATAGTTTGGGAACATACACGTTATTTTTACTCTTTTGAATCAAAGTATGATTATACAAAATTACGATTATTTTTATATTGTAAACATTAAAGAAGGATAATACAAACTTTAATAAGGAAAAGGAAACTTGAACACACTTTATGTAAATTAGTTAATACTGGATTGTGAGCCACTTGCTTCGTTGTACCAAATATGGTACCCGTTAAATTCCTGAATTATAACCAGAGTCTCCTGGAGGAAGAGCGTGAGTTTGTGTAGAGATCTATACGGGACTGACAATCCCGCACCTGAGCTGCTTGCAACAGCTAGGCCGGCAGGCCTAAGGTGACAAATCTCATAACTTTCCGACGCCTGAAGAACATCGTGCAGGCCATTAGTCATATTAGTATGGTTATAATGAACCCTCACAATAAGCATTAACTAAATATTTACGTAATGGTATATTTTCAAAGAGTCTTAAAGGAGTATTAACTCTACGATTACTTAGTATATACATCAAGGTTATATAAAATTTATGTCCAGTAGACAGTGGAATGTGTGATTCCCGCCTCACTTCCTGTTCCTTGTTTGGTTGTGGGCTTAGGGCAGATTCACCCATTCGACTGTCTGTTCGATCTCGATTTTATATATCTCGTATGTACTAAGTGATCATAGGAGGGTATTAACATCACATCTAGTTTATAGTGCAAACACGTCCTCAGTTAGTTTTACTTATGAAAAAACTACGCATCATTAAATTAAGTATTACAATTATCCTTGTACTTTTCAATCCTGGAACGTTTAAAAGTACAATTCGGTTTTATGGAAAATATAGGATTTTCCAGGATAAACATCATTATTTTACAAGCAAACAGTTCACAATTCAACTTTTTGGAAAAAAATACGATTACTTACCGAAAACAATATTTTACAGTAGAGCAAATGTAACTTGGAATTTATTTATAAAAGGTTCAACACTTATTTACAAATTAGTATAATGTAAAGGACCCTTAATTGTTAATGCTATGGTTCCTTAGCTTATATGTTAGGGTTATATATAAAGAATATCCGACAGGCAGTGGAATGTGTGATTTTCGCCTTACTTCTTGTTCCTTATTTGGTTGTGGTCTTAGGGTAGATCCACACATTCAACTATCTATTCGATATTAGTTTATATATGATTAGTATAAAATAAGTGATCATAGAAGGAACTGGTATGGTCACATTTCTTATTAAGAAAATATAGGATTTTCTAGAGGAACACACGAACATTTTCAAGGAACAAAGAACTAATTTTCTAAAACAAAATGCTTATGAACTCACCAACATAAATGTTGATACACTTTCAAAATCACTTGTATTCTCAGGAAACTAGTAGACAGGTACACGCGCAGGTTTCGAGAAGACGGAGCATAGTAGCTTCAAGTCTTTGTTTTGCTATTTTCTTTTGAAGTTAATCATATGTGAATCGAATACAATGTAAACTCTATATTATTAATACAATGGTTGTTGTTGATTTGATTACTATTATATAATTGTTTTCATACTATACATGACTTCCTCCACCCCCGAATGTTTCTGCCGTTCCGGTTTGGGGGAGTGATAGAATCCTAGTCTGATGACTAACCCTAAGGGTAAAAGTCTATTTTACCCTTTCCTCACTTGGCCTAAAATCCAAGGCCGAATCCAATATCACCAAAAGCCCAATATGGCCCAACTTCCAAATTGGGTCCAAAACCTATCATGGTCCAAATTCCAAGAAGGCCCAAATCCTAAATAACACCCAAAGCTCCAAATGGGCCCAAGCATGATAAGGCCCAAAGTCATAAAACTAATGGCCTACTAAGGCCTAAAATTCCCAAAACAACGTCTCATGTCGTGACCAATCCTTGGTCACGTCGTGAGAAGCGTCTGTTCTGATTCCATGACTCGCTTCTGATTCAGACGACTCAGCGAGAACTCATGCTCACATCGTGAGACCTTATGTCTCACGTCGTGAGAACGGTTTGATGCCAAAACAAATGTTTTAACGTTCTTAATCCATTCAACCGTCAATTCCAACCCATCTACGAGTTTAAGGGGACACTTAATGGTCTATAAAAATGCTTACTTCATGGACCATGCATTTCCCTCTATCCTAGTGGGTCAAAAGTAGAAGAAGGGTCTCAAACTCACATACAAGCCTCTAATACTACACCAACTTCTAGATCTGAATGATATAAGACTAAAAGACCATTTGAATCCCTAAAGTTGCTAACTTTATGGATCTCCATCACTCCAACAAGCTATAACTTAAAGAAATAGGACCAAAAGCCTAGATCTAACCATGAAATGAGATAAAGTTCGGGTCTTGTCACTTACAAAGGATCCCAAAATATGAGATCTAATGAAGATGATGATTCGTTGCTACTCCATTCACAATGATGCTTCTTCTTCTATCATTTTCCTTCCTCTCCACAAGCAAAAAACCAAGTTTCTCAAAGGGAATCGAAATCTAGGGTTTCCAGAGGCTTAGAGGGTGATAGAGGCTGAGAATGGGCAACCCTAGCCTCTCATTCCCTTACATACCCGAAAATTAGGGTTTGGGTCACTAAGTCATGATCACGTTATGAGACTTTATGTATCATGTCATGAGACTAAAAAATATAGGTTAATGGGTCAACGGTCACTCACGACGTGATCCCTAAGATCTCACGTCGTGAGGACCCACAAAATGCAATCAATGAAGAATTTGAGTACCTTAGGGTTTCAGATGTTACAATTCTCCCCCACTTGAATCACACTTTGTCCTCGAAGGTCACCGCATCAAAAAATTTGGGGTAATGCTCCCTCATCTTGTCTTCCGGTTCCCACATCCATTCTGAACCCTTGCAGTGCTCGCATTGCACCTTTACCAGCTCAACAACCTTGTTCCTCAAGGTTTTTGTCTTCCGATCAAGAATCGACACTAGTCTCTTGATATAATTTAGGCAATCATCCACCTGAATATCCTACAATGGAACCACTGGGGAATTGTCAACCAAACATTCCTACAGTTTAGAGACATGAAACATGCTATGGATCTAACTAAGCTCCAACGGTTGATCCAAGCGATAAGCAACCCGGCCCACTTGGGCCCACACCGTGAAAGATCTGTTCTACCTTGGGCCCAACTTGCCCCTCTTCCTGAATTAGATGACACTTTTCCAAGGTGACACTTTCAGGAGAACCATGTCCCCAACTTAGAACTCTAGGTCTGATCGGCATTTGTCGGCATAGTTCTTCTGCCGACTCTGTACTGTTTGGAGTCTACTCTGAACCTGTTGAATCAACTCGGTAGTCTTGAGTACCACTTCAATACTCCCCATGACTCACTGACCGACCTCACCCCACCATATCGGGGTCCTGCATTTCCTCCCATAGAGCATCTCAAAAGGAGGTTAATCGATGTTGGAGTGATAATTGTTGTTATACAAAAACTCAACTAATGGGAGATACGTATCCTAACTCCCATCGAAATCCAATACACATGCCTGCAACATATCCTCCAAGGTTTGGATAGTCCTCTTACTCTCTCCGTTAGTCTACAGGTGGAAAGTCGTAAAGTCGTGCTGAAGTGCAGACGAGTACCCAACTCCTCATGAAACCTCTTCCAAAACTTGTAAGTAAAACAAACATCTCTGTCTGAAACTACTGAAACTGGCACCCCATGTCGCGCCACAACCTCCCTGATGTATATGTCGGCCACCTTCTCTGTAGAGATACTCTCATGAATCAGTATGAAATGCATGCTCTTGGTCAATTGATCAACGATGACCCAAATCGAATCCACTATGTGCATTGTTTGAGACAACTTTGTGATGAAGTCCATGGTAATCTCTTCCATTCTCCAAACGGGAATGTCTAACGGTTGCATCTTGTCGTGAGGCCACTAATGCTCGGCCTTGATTTCTTGCAAGTCAAGCATGTCCCTACATACCAAGCCACATTTCGCTTAATATAGGGCCCCGATAATTTGGACGTAGATCTCTATACATCTTCGTCGCCTCGGGTTGAATGGAGAATCTCAATTTGTGTGCCTTGTCTATCAAAACCTGTCGCGCACCACCCTAGTATGGAACTCACACCCTCTGATGGAGAGTCAATAACCCCCGACTATAATAATCAAAGGAAGCCACCAAAACCACTATGCGCTCACTCTTCCGGTGCTCTTCCTTCATAGCCTCAACCTAAGCCTCTCGAATCTACTCCACGATTGGAGTAATCATTGTCATCCTCATACATATATCCCTGATCGGAGCTGCAAATGCCTTGCAACTGAGAGCATCGGCCGCCACATTGGGCTTCCCCGGATGGTAAAGGATTTCATAATCATAATCCTTCACCACATCCAACCAATGAAGCTGCCTCATGTTCAGATTCAGATGATCCATCAAATACCTTAGGATCTTGTGATCCGTGTAAATAGTACATCAGAACCCATAGTGCTAATGTCTCAAAATCTTGAGAGCGAAAACCACAACCCCCAGCTCCAAATCATGTGACGGATAATTCACCTCATCAGGCTTCAGTTGTAACATCCGCAGATTCGAGCTAGTCAATTTAAAGATAATAAGCGTAAAAAATGACTTTTTGATAGAAGGTTATTTAGAATGAACAATCTTAACTAAGTTTTAGTATATGTCACAAGGTTTTCGTACATATAAAGAACGTTGAAATTCGAGTTATAACGAACAAGTTATGGCTCATCGAAGTTTTATAGCTAAACCGGCACGACATTGCGTAACGTAAAAAGTGATTTTTTGATAAATTACTTTTTAGCCTTATTAATCTAAATAAAATTCATAGTATACGTTAAACCGAGAGCTTGCATAAAAAGAATGTCCAAATCTGACTTCGTATGAGGAAGTTATGATTTTTCTAATATTTAGCATAGCAGTGCACAACCCGGAATTCGAATTTTATATCGATCATTTTTTGGCCAAAGCAACCTAAATGAGAATTGAATATCTCATTAATAGGAGCTCAACGACAAAAAGACAGACGAAAACGGAGTCCGTATGTAGAAGTTATGAATTTTACACAGTCATTTAACAGTATAATCTTCTCATACTATTAAATTTAAAATCAATCGAGAATTAGCCGATGAAGTCAAAGGGAAACTTGTAGATCTTGTTTTTACCTATGCATGGATATAAAGAACTTTAAAAACAGAGTTCGTATGCGAAAGTTATGAATTTTTAAAGATTGGTTGTTTTACCTGTGTCTGACGCCACGTGTCAGCACCAGACTTCGCCTTGGAGCCTACGCAAGGCTCACGACGTGAGCACCCTTTTTCATGACATGAATCGGCCCAGACAGCCTATAAATAGAGGCGTAAATCACCCCTAAAACTCACACCTTTCATACTCTTTCTCTCCCATTACCCCCAAACCCTCTTCCCCCTTCCCTAACAACTTCTTAGTGCTAGAGGCGAGTCCCGGAGCGCCAGAAGGCTCCGAGAAGAAGATCTTTCGGCTTGGAAGTTCTTCCCCTCCAGAGCCCGACTCCTAGCCAAACCCCCTCGTAGGTAAGATACGCCTACCCTATTTTAAATATAACTTATATTTAAATATAATATCGTTATTATAAACCTATAAATAAGATTTATCAATGATTCAAATTCGTTATACTGATTGATCTACTTACGGGGATGATGTCTAGGCTGTGATTTAGTGAGGTGTTTAAAGTGGGATTTCCAAACAGTATACTTCGTATACCAAACTGACCCTACCTCCGATATGATCCTACCTGGTTGTTCCTTACTTGATAGATCATGAAGTAGACTTTGAGTTAATGACGAATCTAGACTAATAATTAGTCGCAATAAATATTAGACTAAAATCTAGTGGTAGTAATACTAGATTTTATCGAAGGAAATCATATTGTTAAGAAGCGAAGCGCTGCTCGAATTTCAAGTCGTCACTTTAACAAGTGAGTGCATAGTCCCTTTCATGAACATGATTTTAATACAAGTATTGAATAATGTATTAAATGTTTGTTGGTGTGTAAAATATTTAATATTGCCTAAAATACATGTTAAGAGAATATATGATAATATACGATAATTTAAGATACAGAGTAAACCTAAATTAATTAAGAGGAATATTGGGTAGTATCTCTTTATGAGAACGAGTGAGATATACACGGAGAGTCGAACTTTAAATTTGTCATTGATCCGAGAGCATTGATTAGACGTAGTCAATTGTCCTTAGCCTGAGAGTATGGAATGGACATAATTATTGATCTGAGAGTATAGATCAGACATACCCGATCTGGTAGTATGGATTAGGTAAGGAGATTAAGTTCATATTCGGGAGTATGGATTAGGTAAAAAGTTTAATTTTAGATCGAAGAGTATGGATCAAGTAAAAAGGTTAATTTTAGATCCAGGAGTATGGATTAGGTAAAGAGGTAAATTTCAGATCCAGGAGTATGGATTAGGAAATACGGTAATTTCTAGATCCGAGAGCAAAGATCGTATCGTTATGAGGATCGTCGGGGTGGAATGAAATTGCTTATATGATGTGAAATTGTATACATCATGAGATCTAAAATATATATGGTATAACATTCTGGGATTGAAATCCCTATGTACTCACCAGGTTTCCCAACCTGAACCACTTAGTTTATTTGTATCACAGGTGTCGATACGAAACTACATTACACTGAGAGATTTAAGGAGATGTAGATCACTAGTATAAATGAATGTAAGGTCTGTTTATGCTTATGTTTCTGTATTGACGATGACATCCTAAGGTTTTAAAATGAATAAAATACATTTCTTTGGAAATGCTTTGATAACGTATTTATCATGTTCTTCTGAGAACAAATTCCGCAACATATTTCCTTAAAAGATACTCTGATTTTCAAAATAAAGCATAAACAAATCGGTATTTTATGGCTGTGAAAATGGGGATGTCACATCAGCAGCCTCGAAGCGTAAGAAATAACGCAACCCCTCTGCATTAGAATTCCACCCAAACCCATGATCAACGCATCACAATAAACAACAAAATCCTCGACAGCCTTCGGAAGGGTCAGAATTGGCGCCTCACATAATCTCTGTCTCAGGGTCTCAAAAGTTGTCTACTGATCAGGACACTAACAAAAGTGATGATCTTCTTTGTCAATCGAGTCAGAGGAACCGTTATCTTGGATGAATCCTAAATGAATCTCTGCTACTAACCTGCCAACCCAAGGAAACTACGAATCTCAGATGGAGACCTCGGAACCTTACACCTCATCACGGCCTCGACCTTGGCCGGATCGACCAAAATACCGTTATGGTTTACAAGGTTCCCCAAAAATTGAACCCCACACAAACAGAAAACATACTTGGAGAACTTCACATACACTCTCTCCTTTCTCAGAGTCTCCAACACCTCCCTCAAATTCTCCTCATGCAGCTCCTAGGTCTTGGAGTAGACCAGGATGTCATCAATGAATACCATCATAGACCGATCCAACATCGGCCTACATATATGGATCATGAGGTCCATGAACGTGGCTAGAGAATTGGTGAGCCTAAAGGGCATCACTACGAACTCGTAATGACCATAACGAGTCGGGAAGGCCGTCTTCTATACATCGTCCTCTCTGACCCTCACCCGGTTATAAACCGAACGAAGATAAATCTTGGAGAACCCAGATGCATCATGAAGTTGCTCAAACAAATCATCAATCCTCGAGAGTGGATACGACCCATACTTCTTCTTCACAAACAGGATCAACACTCCCCATGGCGAGCTGCCCGTTCAAATGAACCCCTTGTCTAACAGCTCCTGCAGCTATGTAGACAACTGATGCATCTCTCGAGGAGCTATCCAATCCGGTGCTTTGGCTATTTGAATCGCACCAGGAACCAAGTCAATCTGAAACTCAACTTGCCTCTCCGGAGGCACTGTAGGAAAATCCTCCGGAAACACATTCGGGTAATCCCGTACAATCAGCACATCATCTACAGTCACCTTACCCTTCTCTCGGGTGTCCATAACATAGGAAACATATCCAGAACAACCCTGATGAAGATATGGTATGGCCTTAGCTGCAGAACATATAACTGGCCCAAGTTGAGCTCTCTCTCCCTGAACCACTAACTCTCCCCCACTTGGCGTCCGAATGCGTACCATCAGATGCTCGCAATCGATCACTATCCCATTGGGGCTCAACTAGTCCATCCCTACAATAACCTTGTTCCCGCACAAAGGAATGGGAATCAAATCAGTCGGATACTGCTCGTTTAATATCTCTAGAACATAATCCTGATGAGCCCTCGATACCCGGACAGATCGATCATCCGTAATCTCAACCTCTAATGGACAATCTAGCTACCCCGGAGCACCGACAAACCTCTTGTTGAGCGCAAGAGATATGAAAGATCAGGTAGCCCCCAAATCAAACAATACCAAGGCAGAGATACCATTTAGAAGGAACGATCCTAACACAAAACACACAAATATAAGCAGAGAAATCAACATAAATAAAGATATGAGGAGAAGATACATAACCATCACCACATCAGGCACTGCACAAGCCTCCTCGACTGTCAACAAAAGGGCCTGCTCCCCACCACAGACGCATCTGCCTTGCCATAGCGGCCATCATTAATCCGTAGAGTCGCTGGAGCGGGTGCTGCAACGGGTCCTCCCACTGCTAAGCTTGGGAAATTGGCCTTCATATGGCCCCTCTGATTGCAATGGAAGAAAATCAGGTCAGATTTCTAGGTGGTGGTGGTGGTACCAGTGCAATCCCTGCTAATATGACCTGTCCTTCCCCACTTGAAACAACAAGAACCACCCACCATGCACGCCCCATCATGCGTCTTTCCATACTTGCCGCAGCGGCTCTACCCCTGTTGGTCTCTCTGTAACATCCATACAAATCATGACAAATTTGAACTTTTAAAACCAACCAAAAATCATAATTGTTTGCAAAGTAGTTTTAAAAACATGTTTAATATCAAAGTTTTCCCAAAATTATAAAACAAAAAACGAGGAGGCGCACGATCTTACCTTCGCCTTCCCTTGATCATCTGAGGTACCTGAAACATAACCCAAAACTGTAAGTCCAAAGCTTAGTGAGTTCCCTCAAAATCCTAACACGACAAATAACATATATACAATAACAACATGCAATGGGTCCACAACTAACATACTGGATTACCCCTGAGCCCATAACATAAGTCTGGCTTGACCTCGGGCCCACAACTTATGTCTGGCTTGCTCCCTGACTAGTTCAATCCTTAGAATGAATACCACTGGACCCTCAGTACGAGTCCGAAATGCCCTACCCGACCCTCAATCGTACCAAGAATGCATATGAGCCCTCAATATGAGTCTGGCATGCCCTACCCAACCCTCGGCTCATATCTGGATTGCTCCAGGGTTTGTTGGCTACCGCATAAAGCAGTACAACCTTAACCCAATCCACACAATATGTCGACATATAACAGATAATATCATATACATATAATCAAACAAACAATATCATAGGTAGTCCTACAGCTCTACCACCTAGCATATCAGAACTAGCATGCATATTTATCCCATACTCAACATATCAACGAATATAACATTATCAAACCATGGGTCGATCTGGTGCCTTCGACCAGTAAGTACAGTGAGGAAAACTCACCTCGCAAACTGAATAGAATTGATAAGGCCCGACTCCGAATCTCAGCTCTCTACCTGATACCTAATTGCATCAAATGACCAATTTCCATAAGAATCCCAAAATACCCTCAAGGTCAAACTTGGTCAAACTTAAAGTCAATGGGTCAAACCCCTCAAGTCAACTGAGTCAAATCCAATAAACCCGTAGAGTCAACCCAGTCGAGTCAACTCATCATAAGCTGACCCATGCAAGTACAAGGGGCGTACTCCGGAGGTACGGTCAGCGTACGTGAAGCTGCACAAAAGACCACCATCGACATGGTTGACCGAGTACGTGGGGCGTAACCTCGCAACCCCAAGATTTTCATAAAGTGCTTAATAACTTAAGCACTTAAGCCTATACTTTAGATGCAAGGTCTAGATGCATACTAGAGTCATAAAGTTTCGAACTTTATGACTTTACACGTCCATACAGTCCGTAACCCAAGGTCTTAATCCATTAAGTCCTTCTACAAGATGCATGACACATTTCTAGCAATTGGGACCTCATTTTTATGGCTTAGGACCCCTCCAAGGGTCTAGAAGGACAACTCAAAATGATAATGACCAACCATGCACAAATATGGAACCTTTGGGACAAGGAAAGCAACATAAAGCACTTAAAATGAGATCTAATCAATCAAGGCATCAAGGTGTAGACTTTTTACCTTCTGGAGCTTCTCAAGAAGGCAATGATACCATATCCACAAGTTGGCTTCCACTTCAATGCTCCTTGATGCAACTTCTTCTTCCTTAAGCACACCAAAAACACACTCTTGAGGGACTAGGGTTTGCCAAAAATCACTCAAGGGATAAGGAGGTTGAAAAGGTGGGGAGAAATGAACCATAAAGTTGTTATATACCACCGAAACCCTAAAAATTAGGATTTCCTCATGAGGTTAGTATGCCCCGCGTACATAAGTGTACGCCCAGCGTACTAGGGCGCGCCCTAGTACGCTACGCTTAGCGTACTCCTCCTGCCCATTATTACAAAACTACCACTAGGGCTTCAAGGCACATCCTCTTGGACTTAGGGACCAAAATGTCATATGATAAAGTTATTGGGATGAACTTAGAAGTACCTGAACCTCAGGATGTTACAATTCTCCTCCACTTGAACTAGAATTCGTCCTCGAAGTCTGCTGCAGTGAACAAATCCGGATAATGCTCCCGTATCTCAGCCTTCGACTCCCAGGTCCACCCGAAGCCCTTCCGGTGCTATCACCGTACCTTAACCAAATGTACTTCCTTGCTACACAAAACGTTAACCTTCCTTTCCAGGATAACCATCGGTCTCTCAAAATAGTTCAGGCGCTCCTCAACCTGAATATCATCCAAGGAAACCACCGCATCCTCATCCGATATGCACTTTCGCAGCTACAAAACAAGGAAAGTGTTGTAAATCTAACTGAGCTCCTTGGGAAGATCTAATTTGTAAGCAACCGTGCTAACACTGGCGATCACTTGAAATGACATGATCTACCGGGGACCCAATTTTCCCCTCCTCCTGAAGCGTATCACACCTTTCCAAGGTGAGACCTTCAGTAATACCATGTCGCCGACCTGAAACTCCAACTCAGATTGGCACCGGTCGGCATAGCTCTTCTGCCGACTGTGAGCAGTTTGCAATCTCTGTCGGGTCTGTTGAATCATCTTTGTGGTTTGAAGGACCGCTTCGGTATGCCTCATCACCTTGTGACCAACCTCGTCCCAACAAATTGGGGTACGACATCTCCGTCTATACAAAATCTCAAAAGGCGGAGTTCTAATGCTGAACTGATAACTGTTGTTGTGGGAAAACTCCACAAGAGGTAGGTAGGAGTCCCAGCCCCCACCTTTCTTTGGATCACTTCGATCACACATATCAATTGGATCAGAAATACACACACCAATTGTCCCAGTTCCCACCAATTGTACTTCATATGCACATATGTTATATACAACTTAACAACATAAAACTAGAAAATTTTAACAAAATAAACCACAAACTAGGGGCGTCTTGTTGGGGCATGTAAATGCTCCACAAATAATGAGTGATAGTTAGGTTATATTTTCCCTTTATTGTATTTATGGTGTAAATACTCTCCCTCTTATATAAAGGGAGAGTTGGTCATTTAAAAAGTTAGCTAGCTCATTTCTCATTTTCTTAGAAGAGTTACAATTCTCAAAATGTAATTCTAGAGAGAGAAAGTGGTGGGTTCTCCCCACCTAGGGAGAGTTTCCTCCCACCATGTTCATCATGCTTCATCAATATTATTATCTCTTATTCTTAGTCTATTTTTATGAACTCATATTATGTTCTTTGTGTTCATACTTCCAAAAACACGATTAATCTCGAGATATCTTTCTTCCGCATTCACCGTTCGTTATAAAAATGGGTCTCTACAATTGGTATCAGAGTCGTACCTTGAAGATCTCACGATTAGTTCAAGGGAACGACTCCCGTTCGGTGATTATCTTGTGATTTTTCCGTGTTTCTGCAAGAAAAAAAAATTTCGGGTTGCAAACCGAATTTTTTTTATGATGTTCTTTCTTAGTTCTATCTTTTGGGTGATTATATCTTAGCAAAAATAAAAGTTGTTGTTGCTGATCGTTCTATTATTGCTGGAAAATTTGATGTTCTTCATGTTCTTATTATTTTTCTGTTGAAGAAATGAAGCAAATGGGAAGAAGAATTAATTTTGTGGTCTCCAATTTGTTGAAGAATTTGCTCCAGGCATTTTATTTATGCCTTGGAAATGAGAAGACACAATTATGGGCTTATTTTCATTGAAGTGGTGCTCTTTTTTTTACCCGACAACTTGAAATCTTCTTGAGGTATGAAGACTTTTACTCCTCATTTACTCTTGCTGTAGATCATTAATTGAAGAAATTTGGACGTAAATTGTGTTTGTGAAAAGCATATTGTCCTTTTTGCTCTTTTGGGTAAAGAGTAATTCACTTATATTTGCCTTCCCAAACAAAAACCATGTGACTATGACAAATCTCATCACCTTTTGTCCCCTAAAAACCCCCTGTACACTCCTCTTTTTGCCTTCCCAAGACCCACTTGTTGACTTAAATGCTTTATAAAAAGATTCCCTTATTAAAATATGAATAAATGGCCTTTGCGGTACAATTTTTTATGAAAAAATAGTATTTTTCGTCACCTGTTCAGCCATTTCCGGACCCCCGAACCGCAGCCAAAAACTGCCTACCGGAGTCCCCTAAGAAGCCTCCCCGCAGCCCCTCTTATGCCTTGATCCGAGGTCCTCTCAGGCCTCTATCCGCAGCCGAGGTCAGCAGCCAAAATAAAAAGAAAACCGCAGCCCACCCCTACCTTTTCCCTGCTGACCGAAGTCACCCAAGACCGCAATCTCGGATCCTGATCCTTCTTCGGACCGCAGCGGAAATCAGCGTCGCAGCCTTGTCCATCTGATCCGCAGCCGCCTCGCCTTCTTCGCATACCATAGCCTAGCCTCCATCCGCGACCAGCTTCCTCTATCCGCTGTCTCCACCCAACCGCACCCAGCCTAGACCCGCAACCAGACCACTCCTACCGCAATTACCCTCCATAAGCAGACCTCGGATTCCCCTTCTCCACCTCTCTCTAGCCCCCCCCCCCCCTTCCTCCTTCAGCCCTCTCCTCCTCCCTCCTCCTCCTTCTTCTCCTTCAGCCCTTCCTCCTCCTCCCCCCTCCTTTCTTCTTCCTCCTCTCCCACCTTTTTTCCTCCCCTCCTTTTTTTTAAAGCCTTTTTTTTCTAGACTTTATTTTTTAATTCATATTTTCTTTTCTAAATTATTTTTTTTAATTAATTATTTTTTTCAGCCAATTTTTTTTATTTAGCCAATTATTTTTTTCAGCCATTTTTTTTATTTAGCCAACTTTTTTTTAACACCAATTTTTTTATTTAGCCATTTTTTTATTATAACCAATTTTTTTTTAAAACCAATTTTTTTTTAACGTCAATTTTTGCCACCACCTACCCATGGATTGTCACATTGGTTATTCACTTCATGCCGGTTATTATTATTGGAAGAATATTTCTACCGCAGTCGGACTTCATATTATCTTTTTGTGATGCTTGCACCGCAACGGCGATTGATCAACAAAGTTGTTTCGCATTCTTCACTATATGGGATATTATAACTTGGCGCTCTTGATTTTTGGTTGAAGAATTATGTATCTTGAGCATGTGGACTTTATTCTCTATTGAAGACCACTTCAAGTGTTCCGGCACCGCAGTTTGGATATTTGGATATATTTTTGGCACAACAGATTTTCTCAGCACAGTTTCAGCAACTATGTCACCCGCTTTCTTATGACCGCAAGAGTATTTATTTTACTCTTTCTCGTTTCTTATCGAGACCCTTCATACATCAAGGGAGAGCTTATCTTAGCTCTTGGTATCCGACACTCTCCATCCGATGATTTGTTGATTTTTGATATCCGGTCATTGGTTATCAAAAATAGGGAGAGAATATCATCCGGATTTGGTTATTATTGTTTGAGTTTGGATTCTTGAAGACTTCTGAAGACGATTATTTATTTAGTGATGCGATGTGGCACTTATTTTTGGTCTTTACGGATCAAATTTTTGGCATTACTCGATGTTTTCCTATTCAGATTATTTATTATTCGTACTCTACCACAGGATGATTTTGTGTTCGCATCTAGTTCAGATTTTATGGTTTCACGAGTTTGGATTTATGGTATGTTGAAGACGAAGATTATTTTAGCGATGGGAAGTGGCACTTATTTTTGATTCTTGGATCAAATTTTTGGCATCGCTGGACCATGTTTTTGGACTCACATTATTTTATCCGGACTACATTTTGTGGATGCTTTACATTTTTAGCAGGTTATTCTTTGAAGAATTTTTGGTGTATTATGATTCGAGAACTCGAGATGTTTTTCAGACTTTTTCAGACGAAGTGTTTCTTTTATTGGATCTTCTACTTGCTCATGGTGACCTCCTTCTTCGGGTGATTATGACTGGTTTGAAGATTTGGATCTTATTTTTTCTGCTTCATTGGTTGTGCTTTGAAGCCGAAGACCTTCATTTCAGAGATTCATGGCTAGTTTCAGACTTCACAGACACTTCAGAGTTTCAGAGATATTTCAGCACTTGATTCCATTTTATTACCAAACTTGCTAGTCGGATTACTGTATTATAGCCTTGTATCACTTATTGTATCTCTCATCATTTGTAAGCATTTAGGGAGAGAATGTTGGGGCATGTAAATGCTCCACAAATAATGAGTGATAGTTAGGTTATATTTTCCCTTTTATTGTATTTATGGTGTAAATATTCTCCCTCCTATATAAAGGGAGAGTTAGTCATTTAAAAAGTTAGCTAGCTCATTTCTCATTTTCTTAGAAGACTTACAATTCTCAAAATGTAATTCTAGAGAGAGAAAGTGATGGGTTCTCCCCACCTAGGGAGAGTTTCTCTCCCACCATGTTCTTCATGCTTCATCAATATTATTCTCTCTTATTCTTAGTCTATTTTTATGAACTCATATTATGTTCTTCGTGTTCATACTTCCAAAAACACGATTAATCTCGATATATCTTTCTTCCGCATTCACCGTTCGTTAGAAAAATGGGTCTCTACACGTCTCAACCAGTTTGGGGCTCAAAGCAAACCAAAAATTTATCATTACTATACTTAATGTTATAAATTAAACCCTAATCCTTTCCAAAATCCAATTTGACACAATGAATATTAAAATAATTTAAGCCCTATTAACCCTAATAGATAGTCTAATCGGAAAAAAAGAATCAGTTAAGACTATTCTACAATCTGCATCAAAGTTCAAAAAATCAATTTATTCCTTCTTTTGTGCAGAAAATACTACATCAAACAAGTTTCTATTTTCTACATCAAATAACAAAATTTATCGATTATCATAAATAATAGATTACCATATTATAACAAGTTCACAATCAGATAATCAGCAATGGAGAATGTATTGATTCAGGACAGGAATCACCAAATCAATTGAGTTAATCTTGACACTGGACATCCTTATCAAAAAGAAGAATCAATCAACTTATCAAAAATCGCCAGAAAGAAAATTAGAAGAAGAATAGAGAATCAGAGAAGTAAAGGTTTCTATAGTTCTGAGTAAAATCAAGAATGAAATCACTAATCAGTTTGAGAAAGAAGAAGTGAAGAACAGTTGTTGAGTTGCAGTTTCTGCCGAATGATTTCTGCTGATGTGTAGGAATGAAGAATTCAAATAAACAATCCCTTAATTTAATTTTGGGTTAAGGGGCCCTCTTAGAATTGGGTGCTATAAGCAAGGAATTATTTTTTATTATAGTAAGGCCAATCATGCCACAAAATTACCATAGATTAAAACCATAAATTTGTCACAAATTAACCATATATTAAAATTAGAAATATGTCACAAATGAACAACATAAATTTCACAAAATAATACCATAAAAGTGTCCGCAAAAAATCTAGAAAATAATCACAAATTACATTTCTACATTCAACGTTATGTCATACACAATAGACATACATATAATACACACGGTTATCATCTTTGATAAACCCAAAAAAAGTATTTACCTACAAAAAAACACCACCGGAGTAAAATAACCTAAAGAAACCCTAACAGACACACATATTATCTTATTTAAAGGTAAAATCAAAATTTGTCAAAAATCATAACTCCCAAAACACTATTTTTTTTCCCATCATCGAATCACATCCCTACAACCAACCAACAACCAAAACCCCAAACAATGTACTTGTTCCAATCAAAATCAATTGGAACACCTTTAGTTTCTTCTTCAAGTAACCAACTTTCGCCTTCATTGTAGCGATTCCTGCCACCATCTCTGCTCTTATTTGCTTAAGTTTGATTTGATTCTCCATCCCTAACAACTCGAAGGCGATCGGAAGTTCTAGATTGGACTTACGGAATCCGCCATATGAGTAGCTGGTAGAAAAAATCATTTTCATTTGAAGCGGGAATTTAAAGATGAGATGATTCGGCACGATTTATAAGAAATAGATCGAAAATTATAACAATGTATGAGTGATGAACTACTTTAGGGTTCATTGTCTTTAACGGTGACATCTAATCAATTATGTGATGATTAGACGTACAAATCACCAAACATCATCCTACATGGCGTTGTTCCTTAGTATAAGTATAAGGGGTGAAATTACTTATTACACCGGTCAATTAGAACTTTATTTCCCTAAACTACTAAAAAATTGATGGATATTTTAAAACAAAAATGACAAGTTTGTATTTATTTTTTTAAAAGCAGAAGGTAGAATCATCAATTCGGCCACCTTGTTTATTGTCTAGCTGACTTTAAAATAAAAACTAAAGGTAAACCAAAATCTTACCAAAAAAATCATTAAATTTTACATAAACAATGTGTTACATTACTTCTTTTTTTAATTCCATTTTATGATGGGACTAAAAATATGGTTCACAAATAAAAACAATAGAGTATCAAATTCCTTAGAAATGGTCCATTTAATTCTATTAAACAAAGAAACAGTTTTCTTTTTCATTAACCTAAATCATATTATTCTTTTTTTTTTTTTCTTATTTCATCTTATTCGAGGGAGTTTAAATACACATAAAAAATATCTTATTCCGAAGACAACCTAAACAAGCTACTATTATTTAAAAAGGTGTAAATTGACGCAACAAAACCCTGAGAACCCAACACCTCAATCTGTCCTTAAGAATGAGTATTCATGTAGACGAACCACTAACACCGGCCGGCCGCTTGTTCGTACAGCCGGCGACGGAGCAGATCATCAACTGTGTTCTCGGACTGGATCGTCCTGTCGGAGTAGAACTTGTACGATCTGTCATCTCTGATTCTCTCGTTATAAAGCACCCAAGATTCACCAGCCTTTTGGTCAATGATAATCACGGCCGTGAACGCTGGAAAAAAGTCGAACTCGATATCAACCGACATATCATCTTTCTCCCTGACGCCGTCGGCAGCAACGATGACGACGAGGCGACGGTCAACGACTACATCGCCGACCTAACAGTATCGTCTCCGCTCAGCACCGATAAGCCTCTGTGGGAGGTACACATCTTGCCGGCGCACAAATGCGTTGTGCTGCGCCTCCATCACTCGCTCGGCGACGGAGTGTCTCTCTTGTCTTTGATGTTGACTATGTGTAGAAAAGTCAGCGACGCCGATAGGATGCCGACAATCGAACTACCTCCATCTTCGAGGAGCCACCGTAGGGAGGGTGGCGGAGAAAGATTGTGGAAGTGGTTGAAAATGATATGGTTTACGTTGATTTATATGTTTGAGTTTCTTTTGAGGTCTTTGTGGCTCCGGGATAAGAAGACGGTGGTGAGAGGCGGAGCAGGCGTGGAGCTGTGGCCGAGGAAACTGGTGACCGCCACGTTTCGCCTTGAGGATTTGAAAACGGTTAAGAACGTCTTCGTAAACACTGTAAGTTTCATATTCCGTTAAAGTAGTTAATCTCAAATCTCTACTCACTTATCAAAAACCTTATATACGTATTAACCTTCAATCTCATACGTTTGTTTGTTTGTGTGTGTAAGAGAGAGAGAGAGAGAGAGAGAGAGAGAGAGAGAGAGAGAGAGAGAGAGAGAGAGAGAGAGAGAGATGCTTTAATATAATCGTAGACATAATATCAATAAATTACATATACCACAAAAAAGGCATAGATAAACAAAATAATATATTCAAATATAAACCATTTTTAAATTTACAATTTCATCCATGGACCCTTCTAGGGGTTTATCTACTTTCGTTAATTTAATAAGTTTCATATAACATATATATCTAGAATAAATATTTGTATAGAATAAATTTTTTAAGATTTTCCAAACATAAGTTGATTTCAAAGATGTAATGGGACAAAAGTCGTATTCATTTCATCCCAAGTACGAAACATTTAAGTTCATCTATTTCTGGTATTGCATGGAAACAAATCATAATTATGTCAGGGAAGTACGAGATTTTTCTAGTTAATTATTAATACATCTGAACCATTTAACCTTATAAATTAGCGTTAAAAAAAAAAAAAAAAAAAAAAAAAAAAAAAAAAAAATACACAATATCTTTACTTTAAATAAAAAATATATATATGTCATATATATAGTTATATACTCAGCTAACGTTTCATTGAAATGTCGTTTTATTTTGTTACATGAAAATATTATTATTAAAAAAAATTATATACATGAGAACTTTACCCTGGTCAATGGTCTATATCACTATATCTATATGTCTGTCTTTATTCAATGTGGACCAACGAACAAAGTCCGCACTCCTGCCACGCCATCATAGAAGACTTGTATAATTTTGTCCGATGCTATAAATATTACTATAAATTTATAATAGTAGATTAAACATTGTTTTAGGTAAAGACTTAGTTATTATATTGCATAAAGTTGGAAGTAGCTAGAAACCATATAATGCCCATCACTTATTGATTCTGATAGGTAGATAGATGCAAAATAAAGTTCACTATTAATAGTGTACTACAATTTTTATTGGGGCATATTTCAACAATTCATATTTTAAGTTAATATTAAAGAAAAATAACTTATTTTTCTTAAATAACTAACAAGTTGGAAATAAGTTATTCCGGACACCATAAAAATGTTTTTTCTGACAAAGTTAATTTTCGAACTGAAATTTTAGATTCGGTCTAAAATTTTCCCGATTTCAAACCAGATTTTCAAATTTCGAAAAAAATAACTTTAAAATTTCAATAACAAGTATGAAATCCGATGAACAGTTTCAGAATTTTGAATTCGTTTGAATTAAAATCTAACAAAAAAATTAAAGAAAGATAGCAAATGAGTATATACAATACAAATACTTAAAACCAAACATTTGAATAACCGTGATATTAGACACTTCGAAATGAAATTTTTATATAAATAGAAAGTTTTTTGAAAAAAAAAAACAAATGAAAAAAAAACTCCGAAATTTCAAAAACAAGTATGAAGTGTGATATTCCAGATAAAATAGTTATTTTTCAAAAGCTGACAAAAAATAGTTATTTTCATTAATAAGCTCGTTCATAATGATTAGTTTAATTAATATCTCTTTCACTTCAATTTCATGACCAAAATTAGATTTAAGAAACTTGATCCCAGTTTGATGATGATATGCTTCTATACCTTGTGATAACAGCTTTTGTGTATAATATATTTTTTAATGGGAAGTAATTCATACACAATAATTATTCTTCATAAACAACAATTTCGACGATATATAGTTGTATAATACAGCACTAATTGTGAAACTCATGTATTACATTAGTTAATTTTTTTTAAAGTTAACTATAAATGTTAAAATATTTGAAACCCTTGAATTAAGAAAATAAAAAAAAATAATTAGGGGTGGCAAATCGTGCTATCGTTTCGTGTTTCTGTCTGACACGACACGACACGACAATGTTTTATGTAACACGACACGATGTCATGTTTTTTTAACTAACACGAAAACGAACGAATTAAAAAACGACACGACACGAAAAATATAACATATACTAAAAACTAGTTTATTTAATGAATATTTTATCAAATATAATATGAAAAACACGACAAACACAAAAAATACGATAAAGAACTGCTAAATTATGTCAATTTCGTGTCGAATTTTGAACACGAACACGACACGATACGACATCGTGTTTTTTACAGTTAACACGAACACGAACACGAATTCAAATTTCAGTTTCGTCCCAATTTCGTTTATTGTCGTGTATTTTTGTCATGTCGTGTCATAAATTGTCACCCTAAAAATAATGATTTATTATAATGGAAATGTTTTTATCTTTTAAATCTAAACAAATAATTTAAATAAAGAAAATAAACTAATAACCTTTAATTTTGGGAATTTTGAAATTAAAAGTTAACTATTAGTGAAATTATTATCCATTTATTACTACATTTATTGCAATTATTAAATTAAAATATTATATAGAATTTAATAAAAGAGAAAAACTCATAAAAGAACATGTGGAAAAAAATTTAATTCAAAATAACCATAAAATTATATTTGGCAAATTGAATGAGAGTGTGACAAATGATTAAAAAAAATCATTTATTTGAAAGGATTTTAAAGTAAGAAAATTATTTTATATTAAAAAAATTGTTGTATATGAATGAGATAGTGTGTTACGAATTTCATACATTACTCTTAAAGTAACCACAAATTAGGCATCTACTAATTATTTAATGTAACGATTAGTAAATTTTCCTTACATTAAATAATGAACGCATACCTAATTCAAACAAAAATCGTCAGTAAAGAAACATTTATTTCGTACAAGCACATTAAGCTTTGTAGTAGATGTCCATTGGATTAAGCTTTGAAGTAGATGTCCATTGGTATATGTGATCGAGTATGCTTTAAGTGGTATGGTTGTCTTTATTGTATTGGATTGAAGGGTTTAGGTAAGCTTTATGAAAAACATTCAATGCACAATATTCTTGCATTTTATTTTCAAACAGTGGAAGGCGAATCAGTATGTAATTTTAGAATTTATTCCAAAAGTCCTTATATGGTTTCTTAAATAGCCCAATGGTCCCTCATGTTTCTCTTTGTAGAAACAAAATTCTCTTATATCCATATAGTAATGTCTTGATCACATGGTTGATTAATTTGTCTCCTATATTCAACGCGAATAGCAATAATGCAATATCTATAGTAACATAATGTGAGGACATTGTAGACAACTATTTCATGTCACCATGAAGAAACACATGAATTAATCACAACTTTGTTCTCCAAAATTGTCAATACAGGAAATGTGAACTTTGTTTTAGGTTTTTTTACTTTCCTAAAATTCAGTTATTATGTATTTCTTTTATAAATTCGATTAACTTTTGTACAAATTCCGTGTACCATATTGCAGACCATCAATGACGTCCTGTTTGGTGTGATATCATCGGGGCTTTCAAGATATTTGGATAATCACTCACCAAAACGTAAATAAACTTTCCATTATAACCTTATTATTTTCTAATTTAAAAGAATATTCCAAAATAAAGTTTACAATCTATTGTAGCTCTTCAAGAAGGGCTTAGAATAACAGGAGCAGCCATGGTTAATCTGAGGCCATCACAAGGACTCCAGGTTACTTCCTAATCTTCATTCTAAATTCACTTTCTCTACATTTGGGTTTTGGAACGATTTATTTGCAAAAGGAAAAAAAAAAATCAAAGGTCCGATTCTTATTTAAAAAAATCACTAAAAAGACTAAGATAACCAAAAGAAAAAGGTTAACCATTATATATCTTTTACCCGAAAAATAACCTCCGGTAGAACCGTCAAAAGTGTTGACAGTCAAATGGTCAAATTTTACGGTTTTTATTTGAATGTTTATGTTTATATGTTCATTTGTTTATGATCGTTTATGTTTGTTTAACACATAAATAAACGAACACGAACAAAATAATTTGTTAAACAAACATATATGAATAAGAAAATTTGTTTGTTTATCTGTTCGTGTTTATACGTTTGTTCAGTTAACTTAGACGGTTGGACAAACGAATATAAACAAACATTTATTCATTTTCGTGCAGTTAGTTCATTCAGTTTTCCAAAGTGTTATAATAAAATGAAAATTTTCAGTTTTCCAAATTGTATGTAAATTAGAAAAGTGATTTTTACAGTTTTTCAAAGTTTTCCAAATTTCTAAGATGAAAATTGAAAACTCCATCGGTTCCAACTAAACGCATTTTTTAAAATTTTCATTGAAAACCGAAAATGAAAACTCAACTTTATTTTCTGAAAACATTTTTTCTGATTTAATTTTTTCACAGCCAAACAAACGCACCCTTAATGGCAATCCTATAATAAAGTATGAATCTTATATTATGGCAATTTGATAGGAATTCACTGAATTAATGAAGAGTGGTTCAAAATCAAGGTGGGGAAACAAGTTTGGTATGATGCTCTTACCAATTTACTACCATAAAAATGGCTCTGATCCTCTGCAATATTTGAAGAGAGCCAAGACGATGATTGACAGGAAGAAGCTATCTTTAGAAGCTTTTCTATCATACAAAATCGGCTACTTTATTATGAGATGCTTGGGACCAAAGGTGAAATGTATAAAATTATCAAACAACTTAACATTTTAATCTTCATTATATATGTTCACGCTAATAATTTTAGTTTTCAGTTTGCAAGTTTGCTTAATTACAGGATAATTTGTAACACTAGTTTCACGATTTCAAATGTGATTGGCCCGAAAGAAGAGTTTATGATTGCAGGCATCCCGGTTACCTACATTAGAACCACGTCTTCAAGCTTAGCACATGTAATACTTTCTAAATTGTTACTATTTTAATAAATGAATGATATAAATAGGCATTTAATTATGGTGATTTTTTTTTTTTTTGGAAAAAATATTATGCAGGCAATTACTATGCATATGGTGAGTTATGCAGGAAAGGCAGACATGCAAATTCTTGTTGCTAAAGACATCATTCCTTACCCAGAAAAATTAGCAAAATGTTTCGAAGATGCGCTGTTAGAAATGAAGGAAGCTGCATTGAAAATAAAGGGTGAAAAGCCCAATAATTTCCCAGAAAATTTGGCTTAAAAAACTATCAGATATCATGTAGAGGCTTCTCTAAAGCCCACATATTATCCATTTAACTTAGAGTCCATTAATTATTTTATATATAATTATTATTTTTACTCTCTTGTCTTCTTCTTATTTTTTTTTTATCCTAAATAGTCTTGTTAACATGCGACTGTCCTACTCACAAATCATCATGGTTGAACACAAATCTCAAACGTTTCTTGTTGAGTTTTATGTTATATAGATAATAGATGCGTACAACTATATTCTAATGGATTGGACATATGACATCTCAAAGCCCATATAATAGGGAGATATGTCTCAAAAGATATATATGGGACAACCAATATGACGTGTTGCACAAATTGTTCATAACCTAATTGCTGAAAATTCATGTTCTTTGGTAGATGTTACAAATTACAAATAACAAAACAATGCAAATTTTATTAAAAGATATATTATTGAGTATATTGTATGCAACTATGTTTGTTTGTTTCCGACTATCATCTTTGTCCACTTTCCAATTCTTTTCATGTTATTAAATCTTGAATCTTTGCTATATAGAAAATATAATATTGAATATTTTCTCTAAGTGCTCTAGGCCATGTTTACGGATAAGTTACGATAAATTTGCCATTTTAAGCCGTTCATCCACTTCAAATGCTTGATATTAAAGAGTTAGTTGGACACAAAGAAGTCATGGAAACAAGTAATGTCATGTATTCATTAAAACGATCGTTGAGCTCTTGAAGTTGCATATGATCAAATAAAATATATTGTTTTTACAAGTAGCTAGCCTATCTTTTTAAATTTGGGCTTTTTTTCCCTTGAACATACTTATTGGTTTAATCCCTATGGTGTGGAGCATATCAAGGACTTATCATACTCATTCATGGGTAAAAAGGGCAAAAGTATAAAACGGGAAAACATAGACCCAACTTTAAACGGTCATATTTTTTATTCATCAGAAGTTTCAAGATACATTTTATATAGAAAAAAAGCTCTTAACATGCTAAAGCTGAAAAAGTTATCAGAAAATAAAGTGCATCATTAGGCACACTTTATGGCCATGTAAATTCGCCCTTACACAAGAAGATTAGTGAGAGTACAAAAATGGAGAAGCTATGTCCTACTTTTACAACACCATTACCAATAAAATAAACCAATAATTTGTTTGTCTTATCATAAGGAAATAGATATGAGATTTTCTCAAAGCATGGTACACTACTTAAGATTTCGCTATTCAATATTAGTTTATTTTCTCTACATATCAAGTGACAGCAAGCAAATCAAATTGTTTACATGCCATATTCTTATCAAAGTTATATATAATTTGGTAGCCCTTGCTAGTCATGTCATTTCCTTATTATGAATCTACAATACCAGTGGATTAACATCAACATCAATAGCTTATTATTTTCCTTATGTATTTTGATTGAGTAAATTACACGAATGGTCCCTATGGTTTAGGGTAATTTGCACGTTTGGTCCCTAACTTAGTTGTTTAACTCGAAAGGTCCCTACTGTTTGTTTTTGTTACGCGTTTGGTCCCTTTCTTACCTAAAAAGACTATTTTGCCCTTGATTTTTTAATTTCTTTAAATAAACACATCCTCGATCCCACTCTCTCACCTTACCTTACCTACATCACCATTTTTCCCTATTTAAATAATAGTCTTTTTAGGTAAGATAGGGACCAAGCGCGTAACAGAAACAAACTGTAGGGACCAAGCGTGTAACAAAAACAAACAGTAGGGACCTTCCGAGTTAAAAAAATAAGTTAGAGACCAAACGTGCAAATTACCCAAAACCATAGGGACCATTCATGTAATTTACTCATTTTGATTCTCGGCATGAATATGTGCAAGTATCCCAACTACATATATACGTACTTCCTATCATCCTATCATTGATGTTGTCATTGTTGAACTAAAACTCAACATTGTCAAGATTGGGATCTTGATCGTAGGATCGTAAGATCCTACGAACCTACCTGTGAAAACCTTTATGGATCACAATATGATCGTTTTGTATGTAAGATCAGAGACTTGATCAGAGGATCCGGATCGGGATTCGATCCGATCCTACCAATCCATGAAAATTGCCAAAATTTAATCCGGTTTTTATTACATTTACCCGTTACTGGTTGACCCGATCTCCTTATCCAAAGGTCAATCGAGAATAGCCTCATTCTTGTACTATTTTGTGAATCGTAAATGATCAACAACCCTAGAAATAATTTTATTGTTTTACATTGTATCCTTATTGATGATATAGTTTGAGATATAGTTTCGAATTGTTATTAATTTCTTCCTTCAGTTCAAGCTCAACAATAGAGGTGAGCCTTTTTCAGTTTCTTACCATTCAAGCTCAAAAATAGATGTGAACCTTTTTCTAGTTTCTTTTTTTTTACTAGTCAATCCCTTTTCCTTGAGTGTTTGAGAAATTGTGGTTTTTAATTGAGCTTCAAAAATTGAAATAGATACTATTTTTACCTTATAGTTAAAGCAAATGACGTGTTAAAAATTTAAAGCAAATTTAACTGTGTCATTAACTATTAGATGATCAGTTACATTTTTCAGCTATTTAAAGTTACTTAAACATGAAATATGAAAAAATGTTATAAAATATGATCAAATAATAAGATAAGTTATAGAGTAAAGAAAGACATGAGAGTAGAGAGAACTTTATGCCAATATTTGCCAATATTTGTGATGAAATCATCAAACTTTATAATACATAATATTCACTATTTATACTAGACAAAGAAGATGAAAGGTCATGTATGATATGAATGCACATTATGGTGGTGCATAACTACACTCATAAAACTCATAATAATCTTTGCTATAATGCTCACTAATTATGGAGAGTAATGAGGGAATATGGAGAATCCAATAGTCATTCACTAAATAATAATTCATAACACTCCCCCTTGAATGACGATTGTATCATGCCTCGTTAAAACCTTAATCGGTAAAACCTCATGGGAAAAACCCTTTATTAAGGAAAAAGAGTACATGATTAATAATAGATAATGGAAACAATTGCCTCGTTAAAAACCTTGCTAAGAAAACCCGGTGGGAAAAACATAGCTAAGGAAAAGAGTACAATATGTTTCCAACTCCCCCTGATTAGCACATCACTTGATTTTCTTGAAGCACCGCATAGCAATGTTTCGTACCATCGTTTCAAATTTCGATGTAGGAAGTGCTTTAGTAAGCCAGTCAGGAAAGTTGTTACTGGATTGAATTTTCTAGATGTTGATGGCACGCTCTTTTTGAAGATCATGAGTGAAAAAAACATTGGTGATATATGTTTGGTTCTGTCTCCTTTGATAAATCTTTCCTTGAATGGAGCTATACAAGTTGTATTATCTTCATATAGTATGGTTGGAACATCCCTGTTAGAAGTTAGACCACAATTCTTGCAAATGTGTTGAGTTAAATTTCTTAACCAAATACATTCATGACTTGCCTTTTAAATTGTTATAATCTCTGCATGGTTAGAATAAGAAGCAACTAAATTTTGTTTAACAAAATGACAAGAAATTACGTTACCTCCACAAGTGAATAAATAACATGTTTGGGATTGAGCTTTGTGTGGATCAGATAAATATCCTGCATCTGCGTAACTAATTAACTTTGCATTTTATAAATTTGATTAGTATAAATTCATATCTATTGTACCCCGAAGATATCAAAGAATGTGTTTGACTCTATTCCAGTATCTTCTTGTTGGACAAGAACTATATCTTGCTAATAAGTTTACGACAAAAGATTTATCAGGTCTTGTATTAATAGTAAGATATATTAGTGCATCAATAGCACTAGGATATAGTTCTTCGGGAACAAGAAGATTTTCATGTTTTTTATTATGCTAATGTTGGTCCTTATTTGGCATCTAATTGCCTTACCACCTTCGGGTTACTCATGGATGTGAGTTATTCATATAAAACCTTTTTAGCACCTTTTCTAGATATTAACGTACAAAAACTTCATTTTTGTGTGCTTAATTTGAAGACCCAAATAGAATTTCATCTTACCAAGATCATTCATTTCAAAAATTTCTTTCAAACAAGAAGTAACATTTTCCAATTCCCTAGGAGTTCCAATTATGTTCAAATCATCTACAATAATATCAATTATAATAAATTCTTATCTGGATGTTTTTATGAATACACATGGGCTTAATGGATCATTTTTATAGCACTCTTTTAACAGAAATGTACTAAAACAATTGAAGCATATACGACCAGATTGTTTCAATCTATACAAAAATTTATTTAATTTTACCAAATATACTTCATGAGAATTAAAAGTTTGTGTTTCTGGCACCTTAAACCCTTCTGGGATTTTCATATAATAATCATTTTGAAGTGAACCATATAAATAGGCGGTAAATATATCCATTAGACACATATCCAGTTTTGCATATATTATTATACTTATAAAATAACTGAATGTAATTGCATCAACTATCAGAGAATACTTTTCTTCATAATCAATTTCGGGCCTTTGGGTAAAACCTTGTGCAACAAGTATTGTTTTATATCTCACAACTTCATTTTTCTCATTTCTTTTGCGCACAAATACCCATTCGTGTCCCACTGTTCATACTCTGTTTGGTGTATGGACTACAGGTCCAATAACTTTTCGTTGAGTAAGAGAATTAAGCCCTTTATTTATTTCATCTTTCCATTTTGGTCAATATTTTCTATTCATACATTTCTCAATAGATTTAGGTTCAAGATCCTCATTTTCTTTATAATCACATGCGGAACATGATATGAAAAATTGTCGTCGACTTCTGTCTTATGTTGGTTCCGTCTTATTTCTGTCATGACATAATTTATTGAGATCTCATCATTTTCATTTTTTTCAGGTACCTTATATTCTTTTGCTATGTCATTGGCTCTTCTAGAGCTTCATTAATCTTTTCAAGAGATATTGTTTTCTCTTTTTGACCATCAATTATATTTTTTCCCATTCCTTTTCAAGGATTTTTATCTTTAGAACAGGTTGTTCTTTCACGCTTCAGGCGTGGCTTAGATTCATTTGTAGTTGTATTTTTCCTTCTGGGATATCAATTCTAACTGGATCATTATAGCTAGTACATGAGATTTCATTTTCCAACTTCTTTATTTCTTCCCCTAATGTTGGAAAATATGATTCATCAAAATAATAATCATCAAATATAGCTATAAATAAATCTCCGGTTGATGATTTTAAATATTTTACTATAGATGGAGATTCATATCCAACATAAATTCTCATTCTTCTTTAAGGTAGAGAAATGAGTACATTAATTGCACATCTAAACGTCCTTAGATGGAAATATTTGGTTCCTGGCCGCAAACCATTTGAATAGGGGATAACTAATGATAACTGGTTGGCTTGATGTGTATAAGTGATATTGCATATAAAATTGCATGCTCCATGTCATTGTAGGAAGTTTAGAATGCATTAGTAATGGTCTTGCAATTAATTAAAGGTGTTTGATTAACGACTCAGCTAAACCATTTTGTGTATGAACATATGCAACATGATGTTCAATAGTTATCTTAATCAACATGCAATAATCATTAAAAGCTTATGATGTAAATTCTCCAACATTATCAAGTCAAATTTTCATAATTGGGTAATCGGGAAAATGTGCCCTTAGGCTGATTATTTATGAAAGTAATCTTGCAAAAACCAAATTACAACTAGACAACAAGCACACATGTGACCATCTAGTTGACTCATCAATTAAAACCATAAAATATCTAAATGGTCCACATGGTGGTTGAATTGGTCTACCATATATCCCTTTGAAATCTTTCTTAAAACTATGACTTTCATACCCAACTTTGTTCAATGATGGATGAGAAATTAATTTTCCTTAAGAGCATGCAGCATAAGAGAATTCATTAGCTTGAAAAATCTTCTGGTTTTTCAAGGAATGATCACTTGAAGTTTCAATTATTTTGCGCATAATAATTTATCCGGGATGGCCCAATCGGTCATGTCAAACTTTGAAGGTATTATCATACCTTTTTTTTATTTCCAATAGCATGAATCATTGTAATATTTGTATAGTACAATCCGGAGGACAATACATATAATTTTTCCAAAAACCTTTTCTTACCCGGTATCATTTTTGTAATGTTGAGATAATTTGTATTATCATCATTAGTTGTTTCAATATGATATCCGTTAGACCGAATATCCTTAAAACTTAATAAATTTCTTGGTGATTTTAATGAAAATAATGCATCACCAATTGTAATTATTGTCCCTTGTTGTAATATTATATTCGCTCTTCCGGAGCCTTCAATCATTTTTGCATTACATATTATTATATTAACGTTTGCTTCTCTAATTGATAAGTAAGCAAAATACTTTTCATTATTAAAAATATTATATGTTATTGCATTGTCTGTAAGAAATATATTTTCCTTATTTCTGTTGCGAATATCCATATTTCTTTTCAATAAATAAATAAAACACAAGAAACATTCGACTTAGAGAAATAAAGTCATATTTTATTAATTTGGGAAGATTGTGACGACATCATTTCTCATGAAACGAATATGACATAAAAACATAATAAATGTCATAAAACAAAACTACTATATATTATTTTTTTCATCACCATCAATAGCACCACTTGTCCCTTCTGGGTAGACAAGATAATTCGCAACATTTATATTTTAGAGAATCTTGATAAAGATCAACAAAATGCTTTGGTAAGCGGCATGTACAAGACCAATGATCGATCATTCCACATTTGTGACAAACATTTTCAACTTTTTTTTTTTTGCCTTGACCACTTTTATCATTAGGATGTGGATTTTTGTTATTTTCCAACTTCTGGTGGTTACTTGTAATCTTGTTATTTTTATGATAATAACCTCCACGACCTCGATTATACCCATGACTATTATGATTATATGATATTGCATTCACTTCAGGGAATGCACTAGAACCGGTTGGGATTGATTGGTGATTTTTCATCAATAACTCATTGTTTTGTTTAGCCACAAGAAGGCATGAGATTAATTCATATTTATTTTAAACATTTCTCATGATATTGCTACTACAGGAGCATGTTAGTAGCATGAAATGTAGAGAATGTTTTCACTCTAGCATGGTCTTCCATAATAAAAATAATAATCAAATAAAGACTTGTATGTTAAGGAATTGTTAGTTCAGAAATTCCATAAAATAAGTTGTAAGCATTGTACAAGTAAACGTATAAAAAATACATACCTGAAAATAATAATAAGAGCACTCTATGGTAGAATCGTGTTGATAACGTGTTATAAAATATGATCAAATAATAAGATAAGTTATAGAGTAAAGAAAGACATGAGAGTAGAGAGAACTTTATTCCAATATTTGTGATGAAATCATCAAACTTTATAATACATAATATTCACTATTTATACTAGACAAAGAAGATGAGAGGTCATGTATGATATGAATGCACATTATGGTGGTGCATAACTACACTCATAAAACTCATAAGAATCTTTGCTATAATGCTCACTAATTATGGAGAGTAATGAGGGAATATGGAGAATCCAATAGTCATTCACTAAATAATAATTCATAACAAAAAAAGATTTATATACGATTAATTATCTTTTTATGTTATTTTTGTGGGATCCTAAGATCCTGATCCCGATCTTACAAGCTTGAAAACGATCCTATGTAGGATCCTAATTTTGACAACTTTGTTAAAACTTGCCTTGACACTCCAATATATATATATATATATATATATATATATATATATATATATATATATATATATATATATTGTTTTGGTTACTTCTAAGTTTGAAGGAAATGAAAATGCAATGGTAACAATAATATATTTGTCACACCCCCGGCCGAGCGACGGAAACGTCGGGCGGCACGACGTTAGCATGTTGGATCACAGATACATATCATTTGTAACATGAATATCACTTCCATTTAACAAATGATCACTTACATAAAGGTTTTACATTATTACATTGTATTTTATATTGGTAACTATACTCTTCAGTAGACTGCAAATCACTTCATAAGCTTTTGCTGAAAGATCTTCTATCTCCATTGGTGACCTAGGAATACATGTAGTTTTTGAAAGGTCAACATAATATTGGTGAGTTCACATGTTTTATATACTTTAAAAATACTTTTTTGAGTTTGTTAGGCAAATGCTTTTTGTATTCTCAACTTATTTAGTGGATTTGTGTATACCAAATTGTTTCCTTGATGTTTCTAATAGTGGGATCAGATACTTTTGTAACTATATCTAAATCTGGATCTTTGTTTATGAACAGAAAGATGTATATTGTTACTTTCTTTAGTTCTTGATAAAATTTCTAGAATCCTTTGTTGTTACTAGGGTAATATTATCCTAGTATTCTTTAATCATGTTGTGTGTACTACTACTCCCATCGAAACGTCCCTTAAAGAGTCGTAACTTAAGTTTAATAATGTTAGGATGAGTTCCTATAATCGAGCCCTGACTAGTGTTGTTTTCCGCCCATTATCCTGACGCTTCATCAAAATTCGTCCATAGTTTAGAAACTTATGCTTGCTCCGACTGCCCTCGGGTTGTAGCTCGCAACCGTAGATGGAGGTGTCAACTCCGTATAGATCTATACATATTTTTCCCGCTCACTTAAGATTTAACGATTATAGGCATGGTTCTTAGTAGCTAAAGGTTATTTAGCTTGTTGATGAATCGTGTCTCATCTAACAGTTGTTGTGGGGGGCTCCCTTGGTCAATAGTGTTTTTATTCTTTGTTGTATTTATGCGAGATACTTAATATATATATATATATATATATATATATATATATATATATATATATATATATATATAAGTTAGAGTATTTTGCACAGCCGAGTATTTGGGCAGAGTAACCACTACGTACTAACCTTATCCAAATGGTGGCTATAATAATGACTAAAGTATCAGTGCTTCTCGGAAACTGACTAGCATAACAACTAGGTATGATATGTTCTATCAGTGTGGGTCACTATAACAACTAGGCATAATATTATCTTTAAAGTTGGGCAGAGTATTTACCGACATAATGTCATCTTAATGTTATGAGCATAATTATCTAACTAATATTATACGATTAGTAATAACTATGAAATATTTGTATTTAACATGTACCCCCCCCCCCCCCGGCGCGCGAAAAAGTTTAGAAAATGAGGCTGTGAAATCACTTTGTGAAGCGTGAAACCGTTGATGTAGGGTAGAATTTGGGATTCCGGAAACCGAGAGGTGCTCGGGAGTAAGTAGCATGGAAATCGAGAGAGAGAGAGAGAGAGAGAGAGAGAGAGAGAAACAGACAGACAGACAGAGAGGTGTTTTGAGTTTTGAGAAGGATCAGTCGGAACTTACTAATTATAGGGGTTATTGGAGTGTGTGTCATGTAGTACGCGCCGCGCAACTTGCGTGAGAATCATGCGGATGTTGACATGTGCCCTCTTCTCATGGTACCACATCAACCGTATCTTGAGAAATCGAGATGTCAGAGTGCATGCCGCTCGCTGCACGTGGGTGCACGCGAGGATGTTTTATAGATTTTTAAAATTCGTAACTCTCGCATACAAACTCCATTTTCAACGACTGTTATATATACGTGTAGGACTCGACGTATAGTTTTGGTCACTTTGGCTAACTCTAACTGTCATTTTTAGGCTACATTTTATAACCCTTATGATTTTATAAAAATCATAACTCTCTCATACGAGTTTCGTTTTAGGCGTTCTTTGTCATAATATTCCAATTTACGTGTTAGCACATTATTACGGGTGTATTAAGCAAATAAAGTTTCACTGTTGGTTGTACTAATAATATAGCACAGGGAAACAGAGTTGAATCCTCATGGGCACAGCCTAACGGTCAATGCATTTTTACATCAAGCACATTCTAGCATAAATAGAAATTATAAAAAGGTGGATTTTGATTACTAAATAAAAACTGCAATGAAAATAAACTAAATTAAACTCAGTAATAAGAAAGAATTCAGTTCTGCTACGACTTTCCTAATCATGCAATCAATCCAGATCCGGTTATTCAGAATGCATTCTATCTAAGCTGGTACTGAGAAAAACTAACAAACTCTAGTATAATCTCTTTTACCTAGTTAAATTAACCAAAACAAGCTCTTTAGTTAACCTTAACTTTTTACTGTCTAATTAAATAAGCTCTTAATTAAAATCAAAAATGTTGCATTAAGTTTTGTGTAAAATTATCGGCAATACCCAATACTTCTCATAACCTTGAAAGCGTACAGGTATGAAATTTCAGTTTTTATCAGAGTTAACTCCCTAACACGGAACCAATATGATACTTGTTACTTATTACAAGTTGATAAGAAAAATTACGGATTCTATTAACTAATTAACTGGATTGATAAAACTCTAGCTAGGTAATCAGACTAACAAGAATTAAAAATAAAATGTTCATTAAACTCAAAATTGGAAAATTAAATAGAAACACAAGTCAAAAACTATATCTGATAACTGATCACTTGAAAAGTACTAGTCTAATACAGAACTAAAAATTAGGGTTTGGTCAGACATGGCTAAAAATGAATCTAAACTAATAAAAAGAAAAATGAACTGATTAATCTTCTAAACTAAGTGTAGGAGATGATTCACAACCTCCATATCTTCAGAAATCGCTAAAAGTGTCAGAAATTGCCTTCAGAAGTATTTTTCATCGTCTGGAACCATCTAACTCTCAAATCTGATCAGGTAGCTCGTATTTATATGCGAGCAGGAACCTTCCAGAAGATGTTATCAGAAAATGTGATCGCACAAATCATATTTGCGATCGCATATTTTGGGATTTTTTTCCAGATTTTCCTTTAAATGAAGTACGATGCTATTTCTAAAGTTTTGGGGGTTTCGTGACAAAAATGAAATCACAGAAAGGGATTATTTGATGGAGAATTTTAAGATTTTTCTCCAGATGTCTTTCAGATGACTTTTTTCGACCCTGCAAAACTTCGATCAACAAATGCGATCGTAGAAGTCAAAAATACGATCACATTTTTCCCTTTTTATCATGTTTTGTTCACGATTCTTCGGTTTAAGTAAACACAAAAGTCGTCCAAAATTTTGTGTAGTTTTCGAAACATTTTGAATCTTGCCAATCGGAGTTACGAGTAATGAGATATAATCAAAATACTGAAAGGGGGTCAAAGCTGCCAACAATATCCTTTAGGCTTTTATATGTAGCAATATATCTTCATAAAATCAATTTTATCGAATTTTTCTTGACCATAATAGCTTTTAAGCATTCCTCAGAATCCTTCTTCATAATTCCCAAGCTCCATTTAACTTTAATGCTCCATCAAATGCATCCAAAGCTGCTCCCAAAATACGGCTCCACTCGAATTATCTTTAAATGACATAAAAATGCTAACAGTACGAGAATTTTGATAAAATAAATGAATTGAACATTATTTAAACTAATGACATGCAAATATACAAAATATGATGCTAAATGTTAACAAAAACTACCCTAAAAGATGCATAAAATGGCATTTATCAAATCTTCCCAAGCTTGAACATTACTTGCCCTCAAGTAATAAAAAGATTAGACATTATAAACAAATGGAAAGATGTAGATGACCTATAAATAATTTAGAATAAAAACTGAAATAAATAAAAAGAGAACTTAAAAACTCAAATTAAACTTTTTTAATCACAAATAAAACCCAATAGTATTTTTTGCCAGAAAATGTTTTCAAATCATTATTCAATCAGAGTGTCCCAAAACCCAGATCATAAGGATGAGGAGCGGTACGGTCACGCCTTCGTCTTGCCATGATCTCTTGCAGTACCTGAAACAATAAATGAAAACTATAAGCCCGAGGGCTTAGTGAGCTACCCCAAAATACCAATACCGCTCTGATAATACCATATCATTAATAATCAATCAATCAACATGCATATTGGGCCATCGGCCTGACTGGACCGACCTACAGGGCCTACAGTCTAACTGAATCTATACCGAGCCTTCAGCATGACTAGACCGCCACGTGGGCCTACAGTCTCCCCGGACCGCTCATAGGGTATGTTGGCCTTCAGCACAAAGCAGGACCGCCTCAACCCAACCAACGGGAAAATAATCATGTGCGCATAACTAACATATATTGGCATATACAGGCATCAACATATCTATCTCACTGATCATCAATCATAGCAATCTCTCATAACACCGACCTAGTAGGCCACTAAGATACCAATCCCTAAGGATCATGAAAGCATAACATTATGTCTATCCTGATTCCGATACATCAGATCATAACCGCATATATCATATCATAACCATAACAACTACAGGGTCGGCCTTGGTTCCTTAGACCCTTTTGATATAATGAGGATAACTCACCTTGCAGATGTCTAATCGGTAGATAAACTCCAACTCTCGGATCACTTGCCAAAGACTCTACCACCTATTACCATAATACGAATATACCCATAAGTCCTCAACCTTACATGGTACTCCATAAACCAACTAGTCCACATGGTCAAAGTCCTCAGTAAAGGTCAACAGTCTATGTTGAGCCCAACTCGTCGAGTACCCTCGGCTACTCGCCGAGTTCCTTGAAGTACTTGCCCACTCGCCGAGTCACCGGGGTGACTCGTCGAGTTCCTTTGGTTTATGATCAAAACCCTAAGGCCACTCGTCGAGTTTCCTTCTTGCAATTCAACAGTTACACACGCATACATAAATTGGGGAAACCTCAACCGACTCGCCGAGTTGTTCATCCAACCCGTCGAGTCTACAACAATCTTCATCGGACTCGCTGAGTTGTTCATCTAACTCGTCGGGTCCAGGCTCATCTTCATGAGACTCGCTGAGTCAACCTTGCAACTCGCCGACCTCCATCAATCCTTAAGCCATACAAACTCTTTTAAACCATGCAGTGGCTCCAAATTACAGATCCAAGCTTCTAAGGTATGCTTTTCACGTAAAGTTGCAAACTTTACGTGCATGCATAGCTACAAAGGCTCTAAATGCCAAATCCAAGCTCACAATGGGGTTTCATACTCAAAGAGGTTTCATGCATGACCAAATTCGGGGTTTTATGACTCTAGAACCCAAGAAGGGTCCAGATCTGAAGTTACAACTTCAGATCTAGCCCATGTCCCACATTATCATCTCAACCAAACCATAAAAACCCTAGATCTCAACCAAAAGAGGTCTAGAAGGAAAAATGAAGTAAAGGTGACGACTTGATACCTCCAAATGATGATATCTGAGGTAGATTTCTGATTTCCCACACCTCCTTGCCCCTAGCCTTTTGTCCTTCAAGTTCCTCTTCTCAAAAGATCTCCTCTCCAAAGCTTTAAACACACAAGAATGAAGCACCACACGAATTAGGGTTTTCTGAGCTCTCAATGGACTACAAAGAGGCCAAAGGAGGCTTGTGCTTCCTTAAATAGGGTACAAAACCCCGGGATTAAGTGTTTCATCCGCCAGCTCCTACTCGTCGAGTCCCTTCATGGATTCAGCAAGTAGGTCACTAAACACGCGATCCCACCCCGCTGCTACTCGACGAGTAGGGCAACCAACTCGTCGAGTAGGACTGAAAACCAAAGAAATTCTTATTTAAACCAATACCTGAGAATCGGGGCGTTACAACTTCACTCTTTTTTTCTCACATGATCAGATTTCACACCTAGGGAAGCTCTAATGAAATCACTACCTAGACAACAATCTCAATACCTTTATTGCAGATTCAAAATTCATATTTAATAAGTCAAACCAAGCTTGAGTAAATAATTTTTACACCGAATTAAATTTGTGAAAACAGTGTATTTTTTTAAAATAATTTCACGAAAACTCATTTATAAACCCTTAGCTTGACCGACCCCTCCTTTTCTTCCAAACTTGCCCAGTAAACGTGGTAAGCTCCATTATGGACAAAAAAACCAAGCTTACCTTTATGATTCCACTATCGAGGGATCTATCTCATTATACAACACATTTCTTTGTCTAGATGAACTCTTTAGATTTAAGTTCACTTGGTTATTGATTTCGACTTGAACTTGAATTGGATTTTCACTTCAAATTTTAGATTTCTTCAAGTTGCTTGATGTACCATTTCTAACATATATATTGACTGGGTGTAGATTTTACTTTGAGGCCCACCATATCTTCAATACTTCAAAAAATGATAATAAATTGTGTGGATATAACAAGAGTTCCCTCCCAACCTCAGAAGCCACAAAAACTGTAGGGTTTAGTACTTCAAGGAATGAAAAAGGTTGTTCAATCTAGGTTTTTTTAAGGCATTTAAGGAAACTATTCCTAAAACAATGTTTGTTTTTCCATCCCACACTTCAATTGTAAAAATTATTAGAATCTTATGTTGGTTCATATTTCAAAAACATTTAAAGCACTTTCTAATATGAAAAGATAATTCTTAAAATTGATTGTAATGAGACTCGTATTTTTGGTTCCTATCACACTTCATCTTTACAGAGCTATCGAATGTAAATAATATCATCATCTAATGTAAAATGTTATTTTTTTTTTAACTTTTTTATGCAGAGTTAAAAACTAAAATAACTAGAAACAAAATCTTTTTGGGTTTTTTTCTCTTTTTTTCTTTATTATGAATGTAGTAAAATAAAAAGGAAAATATTTTTTTTGGATTTTTTTGAATTTTTAAATGCAAGTGCAATGCACAAAATAAAATGTAAAAAGAATTTGAAAATTTTAACCTAAAAACTAAAATATTTTAAAATTTTAAAATTTTTAACAAAAAAATGCAAAATTTTACACTAACCCCCTCCCCAAGCTTAAAATGATGCATTGTCGTCAATGGTTTGAAAGGAATGAACAACTCAATAAAGCATATAAAAATAGAAGGTTGCAGGTAGGAAAGAATGTAGCTGATAAGTGTGCAAAAATTTATGATTTTGACGATGATGCTGGCAAAAAATATAAATTTTAGCAACTTTGAAGATCCATGATTTCCCTAAGCTTGCTTGGAACTGTGATCATCTCTTTATTGAAAGAAGAAAAATAAAACTACTCATCGGGTTGCCTCACAGAAAGCTGCCCATTTAAGTCGTTGGCTCGACTTTGCTCGACCAGATTTATTAGCTGGTGTGGTTGGGACTTCTCTAAAGCCCAACTATTTTCCTGATCACTCCAGATCCCTTCAGATATGGTAGAATTGGTGAATCTAGAACTTGTGCAACAAACTGGAAAGACTTCACATTTTTATCAGATAAGTTTTTCTTCAAATTTTTGATTCTCTTTCTTTTTCTGATCCTCTTCTTTCCAGAAATCTTATCTTCTTCTCAGATTTTCTCTTTTTCAGATTCGTATCAGAAATCGCCTCTCCCATATTTTCCTTTTCCAAAAGCATTTTTATTTCCAGTTTTTTCTCTGATTTCTCATTACTAGAAATCAGCTTTTCTTCTTCTTCCCTAGATTTATCTGCTTTTTTAAACTTTTTTTCAGCACCGTTTTTCTTTTTTTTTCTTCCCCAAGCTTTCCCTTTTACAGCTCTTCTGATGTGTTAGATAATTTTTTGTCTATAAATTTTTCTTGCATAGAAACATTAGAAAATTCATAGCAGTCCTCAGATAGAGGACTGTTGGTACCCATATAATTAACAAAAACTTTATCAGAAGGAAAATCATTCATCATTTATTTTAAAATAAACCACTTCCTTATCAAACTCCATTGAAATTGTGCCATTAAAAACATCTATTTTCATTTTTGCAGTTTTCATGAATGACCTGCCTAAAATAATAGAGTTTGTATCTGATATGTCCAAATTACCCATATCTAGAATATAAAAATCAGTGGGAAAGATCAAATTATTCACTTGGACAAGAACATCCTCTAATACACCTTTTGGGTATACCGTCGAGTGATCAGCCAACTAGATAATTATCCTGGTCTTTTTCAAAGCTCCGAATTTTGATTTTTCAAAAACAGAAAAAGGAAGGACATTGATTGAAGCTCCAAGGTCAAGCATGGCTTTTGGAAAATTAAGGTTACCCAATTTACAAGGAATAGAGAAAATTCTCAAATCCTTGCACTTTGGAGGTAAACCTTTTGCAAAATAGTAGAAATATTTTCACCCGCTTTTAATGTTTCGTTACTTTTAAATCTTTTCTTTGAAACACATAATTCCTTTAAAATTTTGGCATGAGGGATGTGTTTTATAACATCTAAAAGTGGAATATTTACCTCAACTTTAGGAAAACGTTTCATAATATCTTCATCCTCTCACTCGTGCTTTGTATTCTTTAGTCGTGATGAACATGGTACAACTGGCTTGTACTCCTTTAGATTCCTCTTCACTGGTCTTGAAGTTTTTGTTCTTTTATCTTTTTCATATTCTTTGTCAACCAAAACTTCTTCATATTCTTCTTTAGCATCTTTTTCTTTATCTTTTTTATCTTCTTCTTCAACCAAATATTCTCCATATATTCTTTTTCAGCTTCTTTTTCTTGTTCAGATACGCTTGGGTCTTCATAACTTTTCTCACTTCTCAAGGAAATAGCACCCACATTGTGCTTTGGATTGTTTTCAGTGTGTCGCGGTAACTTTCCTTGATATTCCAGCCGACCCACAAAAGTGGAAAGTTGATACACCTATTGTTCCGGATTCTTGATACTAGCTCTGATTTCGTTATGAAATGCTTGGGTGCTTATGACAAGACTCTTTACAATATCTTCTAAGGACAAATAGGAACTATTGGGTTGCTGATTTGAAGACTGATTCTGAAAATTCAGATTCTGATAACTTTTTTGATGATGATTCTAAAAGTTTTGCTGAAAGCCCGACTGCTGATAATTTCACTGTTGATGGAAACCGGGTGGATTTTGGAATTTTCGTTTCTATTGAAAATTTTTGGTCGAGCCTTGATTATTTTTTTGATAAAAAATAATTATGTTGATACCCTCCAACAGCTTTTACCGTAGCAATGTCTTCTTGCAATAACGGGCACATGTCAGTGGGACGTTCAGTCTTCAAGCAAATCTCACATTGCTTCTTCGCAACTGCTTTTTTTTCGTCAATAATAAAACTGATTTCATCAGCTCAGAAATTTAGGACTCCAGATGAGCATTGTTGACTTATTTTACTCTTTGTGGCTGATCAGTATACCACTAGTCTTTGTTTCTAGAATGTTTTAACTCTATTGCCAGCTTCTCGATCAGCTCCCAGATTTTTGTTGGCGTCATATCACCTAAGGAACCACCACTGGAAGCATTTATCATACGTACCTCCATGAGTGTCATGCCTTCAAAAAGCAGTTGTACAACTGATAATCATTGATCCCATGTTGGGGGCAATGAACAACCAACTTTTTAAATCTCTCCCAGTAAGTGTCTAAAGCTTCTCTTATTCCTTGTTTGATACCAAGGATTTCTCTTCTGAGACTCGAAACTCGCGTTTATGGAAAATACTTCTCTAAAAATAACTTTGTAAGTTCTGTCCAAGTGGTAATGGAACCTGATGGGAGCTCGTACAACCATTCCCTTGCTGAATCTTGATCTGAAAAGGGGAATGCCCTTAACTTTATTTGATATTTTGTTACAACATGAGGCTTCATTCCTAAACATACCACATGGAATTCCTTAAGAAATTTTGTGGGTCTTTGTTTTCTAGACCTCAGAATGTGGGAAGAAGATGTATCAGCCCATAAGAGGTCAATCGGTATGGGAATTTTTATAGAAGACATGAGTTGAACATTATTTAAACTAATGACATGCAAATATACAAAATATGATGCTAAATGTTAATAAAAACTACCCTAAAAGATGCACAAAATGGAATCTATCATTACACGTACGTTCTAATATGTTGACCTGCTCGTAAGATGACATGTTTTTTTGCGTACTAAATTTTTTAGTCTAATTGTCAACGTAGTTAAGGGAAAAAATCGAATATGTTATTTATATGACGAATGATTATAGATTTGTTCAATTAAGTGTCATTGGTATCATTAGATCTTAACGGTGGCCGATGACATATTTTCTAGGTTGTCACATCCTCCCCTCTATTGAAAGAAATTTCATCTTGAAATTTAGGTTGTATGGTAATTGTTAACTAGTGAAGTGTTGTTTTGTGAGGTGGTTGAATGTATATTTCTACTTTTAATCAAAATACTATTGTAATTTTATCCAAACATTTAAAAGCATTTCAAAATAAAACAATTATCAGAGTTCATTCCCAAAGATCACATATTGCGGAAAACATGGGTGTATGCGTTGCGATCAAGCCATGCCCTTCCCTTTCGAACCAGAAGTACCTAAAACCATAAACCACAAACTGTAAGCACAAAGCTTATTGAGTTCCCCAAATACCACATACCAAACATAAAATAAACATATAGTGGGCCCCTCCCGGTCATTGGTCCCCGCCCGGTCGTCGAGCTGAGCTCGGTAAAAGATTTGGCCCCGTCCAGCATGCATATAACATATTTCAAATAAACACATACACATGCAATATAGATACATAGCATACAAATAGTCATCGGGCCCCGCCCGACATCGGATCTTAGCCTGGAAAGCATACAAACATATACACATGCAAGAGTCACGAAGACAGATAGCATACTATCATAACATAAACATGGGCCGACATTGGTGCCTTCGACCCGCTAAACCCAGTAAGGAAACTCACCTCGAGTGCAGAAGCTCACTGAAAGAAATCCCTATTTGCTACTCTGACGACTTCCTGAGCTATCAATACCAAAATAACACCCAATTAGAATTTAGGTTCCAAACTATGATCCATAATCCATACTTGAGGTAAAATGACCATTTTACCCCTGAACCAACATGAACCAAAACTAAGGCCCAAGCCAAAAATCAAAAGGCCCAAAATTATAAGATCCATAAGCCCATTAATGGCCCAATTTTCCAAATTGTGCCCAACCTGTATGGGCCTTATCCTAAAGCCCAATAATTCTTTTTCAAATAATAAATCTCAGATGACCCAAAGCCCTAAACAGCAAGTCTAAAACGAAACAAACTCAAAACAAGCCCATGACCAAGAGCCCAAAAAGCCCACTGATGAACCGAACGCGTTGCTTTCCCTAGTGGAGCACAGAGCGTTTGTTGCCAGACCACAGATCGAGACCCCTTTCCTGAACGCGCCGCATTCCCAAGATGAACGCACAACGTTCCCAACCATTAACCAAAAATCACACCAAATGTCTTAATACCTTAAGTTCAACGTCCAAATCCTCAAAATAGCTTCATATCAGTGACTTAAGCCTTTGCATGGCTTAATGAAGCCCAACACTAAAGATGAACTCCAAAGGCCAAAATCACTTTAAAATGTCTTAAAAAAAACTTCTTAATACCTCAAGACATCAATCCAAACTTTCAGATCTGATTTCAAGGGACTTCTTAAGTCATAAAGCTTCCAACTTTATGACTTAACATAACTCAATGGGACCCAAATCAAAACCCTAAGTCCCAAACTTCATCAAATGACTACCAAATCATGCATGGAAGATTTATACCCATCAAGATCCAAACTTTATGGCTCCATAACCTCAACAAGTACCAAATATGAAGCTCAAAGGTTTTGTAGTAACTTCTATGCACAAGAACTCCGGCCTTCAATTGTCTGACTGCAAATACGGTCTTTTGCTTAACGTTGCAGTTGCAGCTTTCAAATACCATTTCCATCTTGGAGATCCAGTCCATAATTTCCACTAGCTTTGGGCTTCCAAAAAGACTTGGTGGTTTGGAACCCAAGAAGTTCTTATACATAAGCCCATCCCTGTCAATCCTTCTGTCTGTGTCGTTCCTCCTGACCAGTCGGGGTCCAACTTGACTCACAGTACGGCTGTAATTTCCCTCCTCTGATACTTCTTCATTCAGTTCGGGCTGCATAATAGGCACAGTAGGTTCATCCCTATTAAGCAGCATTTTCCTCATCTCCTCCCTTTGTTCGGCCATCATAACCCGAATCATTGCTTGGACTCCTGCCATCATAATTGGCTCGGGTGCAGCTGCTACCTCTGGTGCACGCTCAATCACTTGTGGCTATTGGTTTCCATTAGCATTTCCTAATCCACTGTTATCTCACCATTTCGATCTATAAACCAAATTAGACGTTCGGTGTGCAGTGACGAGAATTTAGATAGGGGAATCAGATGTATAAATCTCCTTATCTCTCCAAAAAGTTACATGCCAGTTCTAACACCGTAATTAAACATTTAGAAATCTGAACACATAAAATTTCCAGATCCGATCAGCAACAGACCATAAATCCGATCAAATAATGGTATCATAAAGCATCACAAATCATTTAGCACATAAAGCAATTTAGTCATATTCCCTAAATGAGCTAGTGCTCGTGTCTATTCAGGTGTACTTCTTAAAATATATTAGACACACTCCTCACGATCATTGCTTAACATTCTAAGTATAAGTCTAGAAATGAAACATCCCAAAAATACAGTCTGAAAATTTCGTTTTAAACTAGTACTAAAACCATATTCATCAAACGTCATATAAGAATCATAAACAATGTATCTCAAAATATCTTACCAACTGTCAAATATATCAGAGTATAAACATCCCAGGCTAAACAAATGGTGTGTGCACTGCAATCTTCCCGAGCTCCTCTTTTGAAAATTGAGTACCTGAAACCAAAACTGAAAACCGTAAGCACGAAGCTTAGTGAGCTCCCCCAAACTACCACATACCATACAATAACATATAAAGCATCTACTGGGCCTTGCCCACTGCATCGAACCGAAGTCCGGAAACTGCATCGGACCGCAGTCCGGAAACTAACCAGGGCCTTGCCCTCTGCATCGGACCGAAGTTCGGAAACTGCATCGGACTAAAGTCTTGAACTAACTGCATCGGACCGAAGTCTGAAACTAACTGGGACCTTGTCCCCTGCATCGGACCGAAGTCCGGAACTCACTGAATCATAACATAGCATAACATGTCAACTAGCATGAACACATATACTGTATACTGCATCGGGACAGAGTCTGAAACACATAACACAAAACATGCTTGAATCACAAAGACAACAAGCACCCTAACTACTGCATCGGACCAAGGTCCAGAACTAACTGAACATAGCATAACATAATCATAGCATATAACATGAACACATATACTGCATACTGCATCGGACCATAGTCCGGTACACATAACTCATACCATGTATGTATCACAAAGACACCAAGCATACTGAACTACTGCATCGGACTGAAGTCCGGAACTACTGCTAACTAAACGGGCCGGCATTGTGGTCGTAGACCCGTTCCTACTGGAAGGAAACTCACCTCACACTGCTGAAGTCCCGTAGACAAAATCCCACACTGCTGAAGTCCCGCAGACTCAACCTCTAGCTGCTGGATGACAGATTCCTGAACTGTCAACACCAAGATACCACCCAATTAATAATTGGGTTCTAACACATAACTATAAATACATACTTTGGGTAATTACTACATTACCCCTAGCTTGGCTTACCCAAGCCCATGGCCCAATCCATAGGCCCAAAGTCAACTAGGGATCAAAGCCCAACATATGGCCTAATTTTCCAAATTGGGCCCAAGCCTCTACATGGACTTCCCTTAAGGCCCAATTGTTCAGTCCAGTCCAACATGTCTCGTTCTAAGGGCCCAACATCATACAACCATCTAGGCCCAAACTATGGCCCATCTATGGCCCAATTTTCCAAATTGGGCCCAATCCTACATATGGGCCTTACTCTAAAACCCAACTAATCATTCTAGTCCATTTGCTTGTTCTTGGATGGCCCAACACAAAGCCCAAGTGAAATCAGGGTTTCACATAAAATGATAACTAGGGTTAAGTGTTTCTTACTTAACCCATTAAGGACTTAATCCATTAAGTCCTTTACTCCACTAGATCAATGATATGGAGAAATTGGGCTTACTACACAATCCAATCTCAATAGCCCCAAAAGTGGGTCCAATAAGTCTAAGGCCCAAATACTCACAATTAGGGTTTTCACTCAAACATGGACCAATAGGCCCAAAATTAATCTTTAAGCCTATTAGGGTTTTGGCTAGGTCCATTAGGGTTTTGCTTGTGGGGCACCACCCACTACCACCTCGGGTAGTGGTGGTCCATGGCGGCTCACGGCGGCGGCCACCACCTTACGGTGGTGGTTATTATTATTTTCATTAATAATCAAAGCTAATTACAATTACAAGTTTTACTCCAAAACTAACACACACACACACACATACACACACACACTAACTAAGCTAACTACACACACAACCACACCATGGTGGTCAGCGGCGATGCTTGGCGGCAGCCACCACCTCACGGTGGTGGCGGTGGCTTTCTTGATCTATCCGACCAACAACCCAATCATACATCACTGAAATAGCTCACATACGCCCTAACTGATTGCAAAACAACCCTAGCCACCCACCTGGCAGCACATGGCGATGGCAGCCACCACCTCACGGTGGTGGCGGTGGTTAGTCCTTACAGATCACAAAGTCTCTGGCAGCAGCAAAACTGTGATGATGCAACAAGAATAAGGGAGGCGGCGGCCTAGCCGTCGTCGAAGGGCAGCAGCAGCAGCACACGCAAGGCGGTGGTCACAGCTTCCGCTGGCGTCTGGGTTGCTCGTGACTAGATGATAGTCGGGCGACTCCGATGATGGCGGCTGATTTCCCACGTCCGACTTCATCTTCAACAACCACAGGAGGCATGGCGGGGTTCTCCGATTCCAACAGCTATGGTGGTGCCGGAGATGGCGGAAATCACGACATCAGCTCGCCGATCTCCAACCGATATGGATTTATACGACTGGTCTTGGTGCTTATTGTCGCTCACAGCGTCGCCGACAGTGGATTGCGACTTGGTCGGATCTGAAAAGAACGAGGAGAGGGAGATGGCGGCTACTTCACTCTTGGCGGCTGGAACCTTAGGTTTAGGGTTTGACATGGTGAGGGTGGCGGGTTATATCCCCGACCACTTTAAATCTTTCGCAAAATTACAACTCTGGTCCCTCCAACTCTAATTTAATTTGAATTAGATCAATATTTTACCTTTTTAACCCATGTCATCTAAAATATTTACAATTCAACTCTATATGTTACCATTTAGGCCCTAAGCCTCCACAATCTCTTCAAATTAAGTCCCAATAGAATACCAAGTAGTCCCTGCCCTTATGATTATTTACAAAACCAATCTAAAACATACACGTTTAGCCCCCGACTTCTAATATTGTAACAATTAACTCCTCGAGACCAACTCTTATTATAAAATTATTGATTTTAGGTTACTATCCATTCCTCAACTTTATCTATTTATTCAATTAATAAACGAGGTGTTACAACTCTCCCCCGCTTAAATTAGATTTCGTCCTCGAAATCATTCCTTATCATTCCTTTCACTCCAAACCACTCTAGTAACCTGGTCACCATCCTGGGCACACCCTAGCCTTTCTAGGGTAACTGTAACCAACCCTCGCGGACAGATCACATCTATTCCGTATGATATCTGCTGCCTTGAGATGGTCTGATTCCCTGACAGACCACTCATACCAAATTATTATCGATGAAACCAGCCTGCTTATCTTTCAGCTGACTACTCAACTTCTGCTAGCTCGAAAATTCCCAGTACAAAACAGGTTCACAAACCTAATTATCCTTGTATATCACTTATACTTGGCTAATGCTCAGCTATTTTCGCTGTGAGTGACTTGTCACTTCCCAATAAACCAACTATCCTGTCTGTACTTGCAACTTAGGGCACAATTACTAACATTGCCCGAGAGCTGTAACTGCCTGAAACACTGAACTGCCCGAAACACTAAACTGCCCGAAACTGTATGCTGCCACATGGCTGCTTCCTGACATCTACCGAGACCTACCTGGTCTCAATTTTCCGCCAATCATCTAAAATATCGGGTTCCAGCCCAACTGCGGAGTCAAAGGACTCCCTACTTAGCCGCCTCGCACGACTTCTGAACGAAATCCTTCTATGGATCTAGTTGCCACTAGTTACCATGTCGCTTAGGCTCTAATAACTTTCTGATCTAACTGATCGAGTCCATACGCCGAATCCTGATGTCACCAAACCCAAAGCTAAAAGTGATTGCTATATGACCATTGGTAGCCTCATGTCATAAATGACCTTAAGCAGTCCACTGCTTCCTTGCTCTCATCTCTGTAGTGGCGCTTCTACAATCTTATCACCGGCTTAACCAGGTCTAAACCGTCTGGGAAATTCCGAAGTCCAATCCGTGGATTTCCATTTCCTCACTGTTACCCCCGATCTGGTGGGTACTACTGTTCTTTTCGCATCCTAACAACGCACTCACGCTATCTACCAACCTAGTGAAGGCTGTGGCTACACCTACAGACTTACATCACTCTAACACTATCTTCTAATCTTGTGAATGCTACGGCTACACCCGCAGACTTACAACACTCTCACTATCTGGCTGCTAGTGAATGCTACGGCTACACCCGCAGACTTATAACACCCTGATACTATCTGACTGCTAGTGAATGCTACGGCTACACCCGCAGACTTACAACACTCTGATACTATCTAACTGCTAGTGAATGCTACGACTACACCCGCAGACTTACATCACTCCCCTCACTAACTCGCTGATGGGGAATGTTGCGGCTATCCCGCAGTCCTACTACACTCTCCATTCTGACTCTGCACTGCCTACTAATCTGAAAGCATCCAATGCCAGACCTTCACTCAATCTGCATCTTGACTCACTCGAGTCCTGTCGGTGATCCTCCAACCTGTTTTTTTTCGAACCAACTATCGTCTAACATGATTACTATGGTCATCCCGTAGCCTCGCTACACTTCCCGTACTGTCTACCTGCTGGTGAATGCTACGGCTGTCCCGTAGTCTTACATCCTAACTAATATCACGTCGTGCCAAGAAAATCTTCAACCTGGTTTCCCAAACCAATCCTCTACCGATTGCTATTACACGCACTCAATACTGGGGAGTTTCCCAACTCCTAACTCACCACCCATGACCAATCTGCTAGAAACCACGCTTACCATTTCTAGTGTTTTCAACACCAGCTAATCCAAAAGATCACACAAATTCTAAAAAAAATCCGAATAAATCTTCGGTAACAACCCGCTAGACCCAGGAAGCTCCGAATCTCAATTGGAGACCTCGGAATCTCCCACTGCATCACGGCCTCTATCTTGCCCGGATCGACTAGTACACACTTCTGGTTAATAGGGTGCCCAAGGAATTGCACCCCGCGCAACTAGAACTCACAATTGGAGAACCTTGCGAAAATTCTTTCCTCCTTAAAGTCTCTAGCACCTCCCTCAGGTGCTTTTCGTGTTGCTCCTCAGTCTTGGAATAAACCAAGATGACGTTGTACCTCCTAATCCCGTAATCTGGGGGATTACTCTATCACTATTCGCTAATGCTTCTCAGTATGTAATTGGCATATGACGTCTCTTAAAAATACAATTCGGACACAATCTGAGGATAACTCAGGGTTACACTTACTCAAACCTCTGGAACGAAAGGCTCCCTTGTGTAGTTTCCCGCACGTGTTGTACTGAATCTAACCCTGCTGGCCTCTCAAAAGTTGATTTGAAATCTACGGTCTCCTCCTGAGACCCTTCACTATAAGCAACTGATCTGGTTCCCTCTTAAGAATGTGCTCTAAGTCAATATCCCGCTCACGAGCTCTAGAAACCATATCATTCAGGGTCTTGCACCCCGGGATACTCACAATCTCTCTGATATCATTCTACAATATGTTCTGATAACTTACCTTCTTCATTTCCTCATCTGCTGCATATTGGGGTACCATCTAAGCTCTTCCCTGAGACTTGGCAGTGATATCTGCCACAATCTCAGTCGTCTGGTGGAGATCTAACAACTCTTGCGCCAGATGCTGCGCCTCAATCTCCTGGGCATGCTCTACCCAGCATCTGGTCTAAAAGTCATCCCATGACATAGCATTAACCGCATCATTACTCAACTCACTACCAACCTCTTCCTATGAATCTCGTTCTCTATCCCTCAGTAGACAGGAAGTAAGTCAGATCTTGTCTCCTTTCGAGACAATGTCTGGTACGAAAAGTGTTGGCAACATCTGCCAACCATCTGCTGCTAACAATGGGGTCCCTAACCCCCATGTCAATCTGAAGCCTCGCAAACTCTAAATTCCCGAAACATCAACGTATGGGTCTCTATCATGACTGTTATCTCAGTGCAGAATGCACTCGTCCTCTCATCACAAATCTCTATAATGCCCTCCTTGATCACACTGAGGATCATAGGAGTCTGGTCAATGATATTGCGTGAAATTCTCAGATGAAATGAACTCCCTCATCTGATCATCAATCTGCCCGGCTCCAGAGTCCGAGCCTGATCCCCTGTCGACACCAGAACTACCATCTGGTCTACCACATAGTGTCACTATACTCGGCAACATGTCATCACTAACATCACAATACTCATCCAAACTCGAGGGATCTCACACACTACAAGTTCCCTGGATTCACCTCAACCTTCCTTGATTCGAGTACGGATCCTCTTCTTTCAGTAGTACGGGCCCATACTACCTTCCACATTTATCCGTACTGCCTCGACTCCATCAAGTCACTTCTACTACTTCTGATCTCTACTACTCTCATCCTAGGCTTTCCATAGATAAATCTTTGACTCCACCAACTCACTCCTCGCCATCAGCTGCATAAGAAGTTCCTGCTTTCTTCCCCTAACTAGCTCGTGAATACTATTACATATTACTCAGACAAGATAATTCTTCGAATGAGAGACCCTACCCTACAACGGTTGAACTCAGACAAGAGCTACGAAATAGGGCTAGACCTAACCTTCTGAAATTATTTAGTCCTTGCAATATGTAACTTATCATATTCGTTTACTAGTTAGTGAAAGACAACTAGAACTCCTAGGAGCACAAAGCAAGCAGCATTCGGGCGTTAAGTACACATACTAAAGCATATACTACTATGGCTATCATACTAGCTACTATGTACTAGCATGCATCTCTCAATAAGCTGGCACACATATAACAGGCACATAAGGCATCCTCCCTAGATCCTTATCCCTAACTAGCATGCAATTCTCATAAAGTCGATACACATATAATAGGTACATAAGGCATCCTTCCTAGATCCTTAGCCCTATTCTAGCATGCTGTTTTACTGAAACTGAAATTGATATTCATAACTTAAACTTGTATGGGTAATTTGGGAGTACTTACTTGAGCTTGGTTGATTGCATGCATTACACCCTTTTTCTCTTTTCAAAGTTCTTTTCTTTCTAAAAATTCTTTTTGATTTTCTAAAACTCTTTTCTTTTTAAAATTTTTTTTACCACTTCCTTAGTTTAAGTTCAGACACACTCGGGAGTGTGCCCAAATCCCTCAAACCAAAGCTCTGATACCAACTTGAAACATCCCAAAAATTCCGTTTTAAATTAGTAATAAAACCATATTCATCAAACATCATATAAGAATCATAAACAATGTATCTCAAAATATCTTAACAACTCTCAAATATATCAGAGTATAAACATCCCTGGCTAAACAAATGGTGTGTGCACTGCAATCTTCCCGAGCTCCTGTTTTGAAAACTGAGTACCTGAAACCAAAACTGAAAACCGTAAGCACAAAGCTTAGTGAGCTCCCCCAAACTACCACATACCATACAATAACATATAAAGCATCTACTGGGCCTTGCCCACTGCATCGGACCGAAGTCCGGAAACTGTATCTGACCACAAACCGGAAACTGACCAGGCCTTGCCCTCTGCATCGGACCGAAGTCCGGAAACTGCATCGGACTGAAGTCCGGAACTAACTGCATCGGACCGAAGTCCGGAACTAACTGGGACCTTGTACCCTGCATCGGACCGAAGTCTGGAACTAACTGCATCGGACCGTAGTCCGGAACTCACTGAATCATAACATAGCATAACATGTCAACTAGCATGAACACATATACTGTATACTGCATCGGGACAGAGTCTGAAACACATAACACAAAACATGCTTGAATCACAAAGACATCAAGCACCCTAACTGTTGCATCGGACCAAGGTCCGGAACTAACTGAACATAGCATAACATAATCATAGCATATAACATGAACACATATACTGCATACTGCATCGGACCATAGTCCGGTACACATAACTCATACCATGTATGTATCACAAAGACACCAAGCATACTGAACTACTGCATCGGACTGAAGTCCGGAACTACTGCTAACTAAACGGGTCGGCATTGTGGTCGTAGACCCGTTCCTACTAGAAGGAAACTCACCTCACACTGCTGAAGTCCCGTAGACAAAATCCCACACTGCTGAAGTCCCGCAGACTCAACCTCTAGCTGCTGGATGACAGATTCCCGAACTGTCAACACCAAGATACCACCCAATTAATAATTGGGTTCTAACACATAACTATAAATACATACTTTGGGTAATTACTACATTACCCCTAGCTTGGCTTACCCAAGCCCATGGCCCAATCCATAGGCCCAAAGTCAACTAGGGATCAAAGCCCAACATATGGCCTAATTTTCCAAATTGGGCCCAAGCCTCTACATGGACTTCCCTTAAGGCCCAATTGTTCAGTCCAGTCCAACATGTCTCGTTCTAAGGGCCCAACATCATACAACCATCTAGGCCCAAACTATGGCCCATCTATGGCCCAATTTTCCAAATTGGGCCCAATCCTACATATGGGCCTTACTCTAAGACCCAACTAATCATTCTAGTCCATTTGCTTGTTCTTGGATGGCCCAACACAAAGCCCAAGTGAAATCAGGGTTTCACATAAAATGATAACTAGGGTTAAGTGTTTCTTACTTAACCCATTAAGGACTTAATCCATTAAGTCCTTTACTCCACTAGATCAATGATATGGAGAAATTGGGCTTACTACACAATCCAATCTCAATAGCCCCAAAAGTGGGTCCAATAAGTCTAAGGCCCAAATACTCACAATTAGGGTTTTCACTCAAACATGGACCAATAGGCCCAAAATTAATCTTTAAGCCTATTAGGGTTTTGGCTAGGTCCATTAGGGTTTTGCTTGTGGGGCACCACCCACCACCACCTCGGGTAGTGGTGGTCCATGGCGGCTCACGGCGGCGGCCACCACCTTACGGTGGTGGTTATTATTATTTTCATTAATAATCAAAGCTAATTACAATTACAAGTTTTACTCCAAAACTAACACACACACACACATACACACACATACTAACTAAGCTAACTACACACACAACCACACCATGGTGGTCAGCGGCGATGCTTGGCGGCAGCCACCACCTCACGGTGGTGGCGGTGGTTTTCTTGATCTATCCGACCAACAACCCAATCATACATCACTGAAATAGCTCACATACGCCCTAACTGATTGCAAAACAACCCTAGCCACCCACCTGGCAGCACATGGCGATGGCAGCCACCACCTCACGGTGGTGGCGGTGGTTAGTCCTTATAGATCACAAAGTCTCTGGTAGCAGCGAAACTGTGATGATGCAACAAGAATAAGGGAGGTGGCGGCCTAGCCGTCGTCGAAGGGCAGCAGCAGCAGCACACGCAAGGCGGTGGTCACAACTTCCGCTGGCATCTGGGTTGCTCGTGACTAGATGATAGACGGGCGACTCCGATGATGGCGGCTGATCTACCACGTCTGACTTCATCCTTAACAACCACAGGAGGCGTGGCAGGGTTCTCCGACTCCAACAGCTATGATGGCGCCGGAGATTGCGGAAATCACGACATCAGCTCGCCGATCTCCAACCAATACGGATTTATTCGACTGGTCTCGGTGCTTATTATCGCTCACAGCGTCACCGACAGTGGATTGCGACTTGGTCAGATATTAAAAGAACGAGGAGAGGGAGATGGCGGCTACTTCACTCTTGGCGGCTGGAACCTTAGGTTTAGGGTTTGACATGGTGAGGGTGGCGGTTTATATCCCCGACCACTTTAAATCTTTCGCAAAATTGCAACTCTGGTCCCTCCAACTCTAATTTAATTCGAATTAGATCAATATTTTACCTTTTTAACCTGTGTCATCTAAAATATTTACAATTCAACTCTATATGTTACCATTTAGGCCCTAAGCCTCCAAAATCTCTTCAAATTAAGTCCCAATAGAATACAAAGTAGTCCCTGCCCTTATGATTATTTACAGAACCAATCTAAAACATACATGTTTAGCCCCCGACATCTAATATTGTAACAATTAACTCCTCGAGACCAACTCTTATTATAAAATTATTGATTTTAGGGTTATTATCCATTCCTCAACTTTATCTATTTATTCAATTAATAAACGGGGTGTTACAAGAAATAAATCCTTATTCCTAGTTCTCTTAAACTAATGCTCTAATACCAACTGTGACATCCCCAAATTCACGGTCATTTTAAAAATTTTATTTATGCTTATTTGAAAATCAGTGTATTCATCTTAAAGAATAATATTGCGGAATTTATTCCCAGAAAACATGATAAATATATTATCAAATCATTTCCGAAGAAATGTATTTTGTTTATATTAAAACTTTGGGATGTCATTGTCAATACAGAAACATAAGCATAAACAAACCTTACATTCATTTACACTAGTGATTTACATCTCCTTTAATCTCTCAGTGTAATGTAGCTTCGTATCGATACATGTTATCAAGTAAAGTGGGTGGGTCGGGTTGGGAAACCTGGTGAGTACATAGGGTTTTCAAGCCACAATAATATAATTATTATGTTTAATCATCAAACTATCAACACAATTACTCATCCCCATTATCTTCTTTATTCTTAAGGATCTACCATAAGAATCGGCTATCCTTCATTCATTCATTCCTAAGGAATAGGCCTAAATTACATCGCTACTAGGGATTATATAACAGGTACTAAGTCCATAGCTACCGATGTTAGGCACAACTGCCAATGTTCTTTCATGAGGCACTAAGTCCATAGCTGCCAATGTTATCTGTCAGGCACTAATTCCATAGCTACCAATATTCATCTATATGGCACTAAATCCATACCTATCAATGTTCATTTGTAAGATACTAAGTCCATAGATGTCAAGGTTTATCTATTTGGCAATAAGTCCATAGCTATCAAGGTTTATCTATCAGACACTAAGTCCATAGCTGCCAATGTTCATCTATTTCATCTTTCATCTCTCATCATTCATTTACCCATCTTTACCCAATATTTTTATAGGTATAAAATACATATACAGTTTAAATCAAATAAATCATGTATATTCGATTGATCCAGCATAGATATCAAGACCACATATAATATGCACACATAGCACGTAATTTATATGAAATACTTCATATCTATGTGTACTATGAAAGTAACTATGCACTCACTTGTTAAAGTGATGATTTCAAACTCGGGCAACGCTTCGCTTCTAACAATTCTGTTTTCCTTCGGCGAAACCTAGTATCATTACCACTAGATTTTAGTCTAATATTCATCACGTCTAATTATGAGTGTTATTATTTTATAAGTGTTAAACAATAATTTTCAACCACTATGTACAGACAAGGGCTAGGCATGAAACACCGGGGGCAGGACCATATTGGCATTATAGCACTTCTGAAATCCAACAACCCTATGCGACCCTTCAAACCAGATTCCCCGTCCCGCGAGTAGTTAAAAGATATTATAATAACACTTTGTATATTATATTTTATTATATATTTATTGTTTATAAGTTCATAATAACGATATTGAACTTAAACATAAGCTATACTTGAAGTAGGGTAAGCATAACTCACTTACCGAGAGGTTTGGCTAGGAACTGAGCTCTGCGGGGATAGAACTTCCGAGCTGAAAGCTCTTCTTCTAGGATCCTTCTAGCACTCCGGGGCTTTCCTCTAGCAAATAGGAGTTACTAGGGCTTTGGGAGAGGTTTAGAGAGAAGTTAGAGAGAGAGAGAGAAGGGTTAAGGTGTGAGGAAAATGGGGTGCTCTCGCATGGTATTTATAGGCTGAAAAATGGCCCAACTCAACGATTTTGAGCCTCCAATTCGTCGATTTGGTGTGCCACATGTCACCATCTGGTGGCAAGGCGTGGGGAGAAAGCAATGGTCCAGATTAAGCCATGTCACTCCTTTCGCAGCAGCACCCTTCCGAATTCTAAATTCCGTAACTTTCATATACAAGCTCCGTTTTAGACATTCTTTATATCCACATGTACATATTAACAAGATCTACAACTCTCCTTTTGACTCCATCGATTAATTCTTGGCCGGTTTTAAATTTAACAGTATGAGAAGATTACATTGTTTAACGACCGTGTAAAATTCATAACTTCTACATACGGACTCCATTTTCGACTGTCTTTTTATCGTTGAGCACATATTAATGAGATATTAAATTCTCATTTAGGTTGTGTTGGCTAAAAATTGATCGATCTAAAATTCGAATTCTGGGTTGTGTACTGTTATGCTAAATCTTTGAAAAATCACAACTTCCTCATACGAAGTCAGATTTGGACGTTCTTTTTATGCACGTTCTCGGTTTAACGTATACTACAAATTTTGTTTATATCGATAAGGATAAAAAGTAATTTATCAAAATTCACTTTTTACGTTACGTGGTGTCGTGCTGGTTTAGCCGTAAAACTTCGACAGGTCATAACTTCTTCGTTTTAAGTCGGATTTCAGTGTTCTTTATATGCATGAAACCCTTGTGACATATACTATAACTTAGTTAAGATTATATACTATAACTAATCTTCTACCAAAAATTCATTTTTTGACGTTTATCGTCTCTAAATTGACCAACTCGAATCTCCAGGCGTTACAGTATGTGTGCCATATAAGCCATATCAGTCTCAGTAGTAGGACTCAGACGGGATGATAACTTTAAATGAGTTGTAAAAGGTGTGTTGACAGGTTTTGATTGATGCATATTGAAGCGTCTTCGGACTTTCTCAATGTAATTTTTCTGAGAAAATGCAAGATCCTAGACTTCCTGTCACGAACAATTTCCATTCCTAAAATCTTTTTGGCAGCTCCTAAGTCCTTTGTTTCAAAATCAGCTTTCAATTGGTATTTCAATTTCTAAACCTCCTTTGTATCTTTTGTTGCGATCAACATGTCATCCACGTATAAGAGTAAGTAGATCATCGAACCATCGTCATTGTTTTTGTTATACACACAGCTACTACGGGCGTACCTCTTGAATTCGTGATTGGTCATGAATGAATCAAACCTCTTATACCATTGTCTAGGAGACTACTTGAGGCCATAAAGAGATTTATTCAATTTACACACATATTCCTCTTTGCCATGAACTACAAATCCTCAGGTTGTTGCATAAAAATCTCTTCCTCAAGCACACCATTTAATAAAGTTGTATTAACATCAAGTTGCTTTAATTCATAATCATTAGAAACAACCAATCCCAACAATACACAGATAGAAATATGTTTAACAACTAGGGAATAAATGCCAGTGTAATCAATGCCAGGAATCTGACTCTGGCTTTTAGCTACTAACCGAGCTTTATACATTGGTTATTATTTGGGTTGACAGATTCCTTGAGCTTGTAAACCCACTTGCATTTAACTGGTATTTTGCCTTTTGGAATAGGAACTAAATCCCAATTACCATCTCTATGCAAGGACTCCATCTCACTTTGCACTGCAATCATTCATTCACTTGAGTCTTTAGATTTAACAGCCTCATTATAATTCAGAGGCTCCATTCCAGACTCAATATCACCAGCAACAATAAAGGCATAAGCAAGAAGATCAGCTTCAGCATACCTCTTTGGAGGTACAACTACTCTTCTTGGTCTATCTCTTGCAATGCATGGAGTAGTAGCTTGTGGTGGTGAAGATGTTGACTCTTCAGCAACAATGGCCTCATTAGACGAGGAAGACTCTTGATATTCTACTAAACTTGGAACATAAGTGAAGGTGAAATAGGAAGCTCCACTTTTATTTGGGCTTTCTCTTTACTTGCTTCAGATGATGCATCTGATGCACATGTACCATTTGAAGAGTCTGAAACTGGTTGAATCATACCAAACTCATCAAAAGTAACATATCTTGAGATATGACTTTCTTCAGATCAAGGCTCCATAATTTATACCCTTTGACACCCAAATTGTACCCAATAAAAACACATTTGATTGCTCTTGGTTCTAACATCCCACTGTCAACTCATGCATAAGTTGGACATCAAAAAGGTTTTAAATTTGTATAATCGGCAGGTTTCCCAGACCATAACTCAAATGGAATTTTCTTCTTAATTACTCATGACGGTGATCGGTTGATAAGATAACAAGTAGTCGAGGTAGCCTCTGCCCAAAAGGACTTTGGCAATTTGGAATTAGAAAGCATACACCAGACCTTCTCCATAATGGTGTGATTCATCCTTTCGGCTACACCATTTTTTTGAGGTGTATGGACAACCATGTGATGTCGAGTGATGCCTTCCTTTCGGAAATAGGCATTAAACTCTTCTGAGAAAAAATCAAGTCCATTATCCGTGCGAAGATACTTTACCACCAATCCTGATTCATTTTCAACTTCATCTTCTCTTTTGAATCCAAAGCTGTAAAAACTTCATCTAAAACAAGAGTGTCACGACTATAGATGATAATATCACAAACATGGTTGTAGGATTCGGGCAATCACGACAACAAGAATAAAGCTTAATCTTCATCTTCATATTGAACATCCATATTCTCTAAGTTACTAACTCTTTGAATGTGGATAAATGTTTAGCTAAAGAACCTCCTTCAATCGTTTTAAGATTGAAAAACCGTTGCTTTAAATGCAACTTGTTTGGTTGGCTCTTCGTCATCAACAATTGCTCCAACTTTAACCATAAAGCAGTCGCTAAAGTTTCTTTCAAAACATCATTTGACAAATGCAAACGAATATGGGATTGAGCTTTTAAATCTTTCTTCTCTTTTTCTTCTTCTATCCATGAAGCAGGCATCTTCTTGGAACCCAGAAGCGCCTTATGTAAATCCATCTAACTTACCATAGGGGAAATCTGGTGTTTTGATCCAACAACGGAATAATGTACTTCATCGAAGACATGATCGATCACTTGATAAAATGATCCCAATAAACTATTATTAAAACTCAGAAGTTGTGATACCAATTGTAGTAAACAAAGAGGGTAATATGCACTAAAACGAAAAAGCCCTAATAAATCAAACAACCCAGAAACTCGAATCACAAGAACAATATTAGTTCAAGCAGAAGAGGACTAAGATATCAAAACACAATCAATCACATGCAATGAAAAATACTAAGAAAAAAGTAAATCAAAAGAGACACATAGATGTACGTGGAAAACCCAAATCGGGAAAAACCAGGGGGGAAGTCGAGAACTAATCCACTAAAATATTATAGTGTTTACAGAGCTTGATCAAAGAGATTACAATGAGCTATAATGATTTGGTGATAAAGGGGAAAAACCGTAGAAAATGTTGCTCAAGAAGAAAGAAGCAGAAGAAGTCTTCAAAACTCTCTCACTTTAAAAGAAATATGCGTTCGTTGAGATTAAAGGGGAAAATGGTTTGATCAGTTTGGCTAAATTTGGTCCTTCAAGTATGGAATATTTTCATTTCAGGAACAAGCCCTTTTTAGACATGAAAACACCGATTTTAGACTATGGTGCCCTTTTTAGACCCGAAACACCTAGTTTAGACTTGGTGCCTTTTTAGACCTAAAACAACCAAATTAGATCTGGATTGATGAAAAGACAAAATGGCCCTTGAACTAAGTAGAACTTGTCAATTTTGGAAGACATATTTCCACATAAAGTATGAACTTCAAGAGAATTAAAGTGCAACAATTCTTCAAGTGTTCTTAACAAGTCAAGAGAGAGTGAGAAAAAAAGGAAGGGAGTTTCGGATTTTATATGTCCAAGGAATCCACCAAAATTGAAAGTCTTTAAGCTAGTTAAATTGAAGACTTAATCTAAGGGTTCTTAACCATTAAGTCTTTTAGAAAAGCTTGTCCCCATGCTCTCTCCCATACCTCTTACTTTTGAATAAACAAATATGAAAGCCTGCTTTCTTTTGTCTCTTCCATTTTTTACTTTTGAATAAGAAAAAGAAAAGTAGTTTTTATATTTTATAAAACCCAAGTTTATAAAATATAAACTTAACATTTATGTAAACAATAAAAAGTCTTTTTAGTCCAAAATATTGTACATAACTTAATAAATCATACCATATGATATATTATGTTACTTGCTAAAGAAAATTATTATTTCCATGAAATAAATAATTTCCAATTAATTATAATAATTTATTGAATATTTATTAAAATCATTTCTAATAAATAATCACTTGTATCAAGTTGCTGTTAGTATGACCCTTAGGATCTTATGTTTATTAGTAATATTACTTTCATATGACTCTTGAGCATAGTAAATCTTTCAGTACCATGTAATCAACGGAAATCACTAATATAAAACAAAAATTCATAGAGCGTTTGGGAACTTCTAGCTTCTAGCGTTTGACAAAACATTCCATTTTTTTAAAAAAAAATCTCGTTTGGCACTATAAGATTTTAGCATTTAGTTTAAACAAAAATCTTCAAATCTAAAGCTATCTCACGTAGCTTTTAACAAAACGCTATCAGCTACCAGTTTCTGCTACCTGCTACTAGTTAGTTTTGCCAAAAACGTCTAGTAGTGATCATAATGGTCTTTATAATTTTCTTCCCTCATGACTATATATACAACTATTTTTTTTTCTTTTTATCCTCCAACTTTTTGCATGAATAAAAGACCATGATGGGATCTTAAATTTGATTTCTAAATTTAATGATTGATGGTTTGTATATGGAGACAACAAATGATTAAACGGAAGCCTACATCCAATATTTCAATGTACACTCCATATGAGGTTGAGGTCCGGGTTTCAAACCTTGAGGGATATATACCTCTTAAAGTGTCGTATGTTGAGAATTTTTTCTTTAAAATCCCTATAGATGCTAAGTTTGTCCGTTTATGCAGAGCTCGAATTCAGGGTGGTGTACGTTGAAATATTGTGTGTAGGCTTCCGTTGAATCATTTTCCGTTTCCAAAGGAAAAAAAAAGATGGTTTTTATATTCTTTGATCTTATTTTTAAGAATTAGAATAAACTCTTTTGTATTTAATTTTTCTTTTTAATAATTGTGCTCTCGGTTCTTTCTTAGTTGGATTGTGGGCTAAATTAATACTCCTTTATTACTTTTTAGAGTAAATTACACGAATGGTCCCTATGTTTTGTTGTAATTTACATGTTTGGTCTCTAATTTATCTTTTTAACTCGGAAGGTCCCTACAGTTTGTTTTTGTTGCATGCTTGGTCCCTGTCTTACCTAAAAAAAAAAATACTATTTTGCCTTTGATTTTTTAATTTATTTAAATAAAATGAGGTATGTAATGTCAGGTGGAAGTGGAGTTAGGAGTGTGTTTATTTAAATAAATTAAAAAATCAATGGCAAAATAGTCTTTTTAGGTAAGACAGGGACCAAACATGCAACAAAAACAAACTGTAAGGACCTTCCGAGTTAAAAAAATAAGTTAAGGACCAAACGTGCAAATTACCACAAACCATAGGGACCATTCATGTAATTTACTCTACTTTTTAACTCGCTTGAAGCCAAATTCCTTTTATGTTTTAACATTATATTATACTATATGTAAAATAGAAAGTCTTTTCAAAAGATTTCTCACTCAATGGTATCAGATATTGTCTTTATTTTTTGAAGTCGATGTTTCAAGTCTCTTTGGGGATATAGGTGGATTTAGGAGTAATGTAAGACGATGTTAGATTTTTCGTTAAAAAAAAGTCTTATTAACATTTTGTATCCACTTTTGGAGTTTTGCCACAAAAGTTTTATATTTTGGTAGATTTAGTCTCTACCATAAATATTTTATATTTTGGTAGATTTGTGTAGTTTTTTTTATTTACAAAAAAGGTCCTTATGAAGTTTATCTTTTACAAAAATTGTCCATATGTCTAATATTTTAATATGTTGTCAGATTTTGCCCTTGTGTAGAAAATAAATTACAAACATTGTCCTCAAAATTTACACAAAATGTTATTCGTGTATTTTTTTTACAGAAACTTTCAACATGTTTAAAAAAGTACAAAAATTGTCCCCATAGTTTATAGAAAATTTACAGGTTTGGTCCCTAAACTTTCCTATATTGCCAAGTTTGGTCCCCCAATGCGCATAATGATAAAATGATTAATAGTAATATATTTATTTTATAAGACTAGAACATAATAAGCAAAACCTCATATGCCTTCCTATGAAATAGGGAGAGAGCAATTTCTATTTCTTATAAAGTCTCAACTCTTTGAACATTAATTTCTTGTCATTTGAAAGAAAAATTAAAAACAAATCATATACAACTTCCATATTTTTTTTTTCCATTTTCATACCTAGTTGTACATAATTGTATAAATACTTAAAACCCTTTGCACTTATCTAATATCCTAATTATGAGTTTTAGGTGGATCACTAATTACTAATTAGGTGTAATCGATTATCTAATGTGATGTTACATCAAGTGCACCACGTTACTTGCCCACCATGTTACGTGGTCTTTAGCTCGTGAGATCATGGGCCACTTGCGCACTTATGGGTAAAGGGAAATACAGAAACCAAGTTTTTTAAACGGTACATAAAACCGGACCGGTTTTTTCCATAACCGGTTCTACTAAAATCGAACCGACAATTAGATATAGTTTTTTTTTTGAAAGTGTGAATCGGTTTTTTACCCGGTTTATGTTTCCGAAGTGGTTTTTTTAACACACTTTCTCTTCAGTAAAAAAAACAACCAAACGGTCCAAACCAGTTAGGTTTTAACCGAAACCAAAGTTAAAAAAAATATGGTAAAAAAACCGAAACCGGTTTTTACCGGGGTTTGTGCACCTCTACTTATGGGTAGAGGTGGCAATCGTGTTGGGTTCTTGTCGTGTCGAAACACTAAACGGGTCGAAAGTGTTTTACGCCAACCCAACCTATTTAATTAACGTGTCGTGTCATGACAACCCGTTTATTCTTATGCCGAGTTCGTGTTAGGTTTTGTGTTAGGGGCATACCTTGAAATATCTCGTGTCATGTGAGGTTAAAAGATTGAGCATGTTGAAAGAAAAGTTTGGTAGACGGAAAGGAAAAATTAATAGTTTAGAGGCAGAATAGATGAAGTCATAACAAGTAAGTTAATATGACAAAATTGAAAGAGTAGGAGTTGAGGAGGTGGAAGACAATATCATGAGGATGAGAGAGTGGTCAAAGAGATTGTGTAGTTTGAGAGAGAACGAAAAAAAACTGAAAATAAAGTTTTGATCTACACGGCTAAGTCATTTCAACATTACAAAACGATTCAATCCAAATGTTTTCTTTTACTTACTGTTTTGGTTTTGTATCTTTCTATTTTATTTAAAGAATTCAAAAAACTTGCATATAAATAAATGGGTCATTTTCGAGTCATTCGAGTTGAAATTCTCAACCCTAACCTTACCTGTTTAATTTTCATATCGTATCGTGTCAACCTGGTTATTTAAATGATTTGAAATATCTTACTCAAACTTATTTATTTTGTGTCGGGTTTCGTGTCTTGTCAATTTTTGTCACCTCTACTTATGGAGGCTATGTGACTTTAGCTTGAGCGATCAGCGACGTATCATAAACCATTACGTCTAAAATTGAGTCCACTATCAGGCATGGACGTAGGATTTCATAGTAGAGATGTCATGTGAAATTTTAGTAGTGTCATAATAGTAGAAAAAATAAAACGAAGATTTTCGAAAATTTTTACACTGCATCCGGAAAAACCAGGTATTGTCGGACACCATAGTAAAACCGCCATTGCTATTGGGGATACCGACGAAGTGGAATATTCATCGGGTTTGGAAATTGAGTCATTTGACATATTTCAACCTTCAAAAAATCAGTTATGACATACTTCCACCTTTACTTCAAAACGAAGAACATCGCCCATGAAAACAAAGCTACATCGACACATCAACTAACTTGTAAATAAGTCGAATTTAGTCCCATGAAAATAAAGCCACATGAACACATCAATCAACTTGTAAATAAGTCAAATTTAGTCGTATGAAGAAGATTATGATGGGTCGAAAATTTTCTCACCTTAAAATCTCCTTTAGCAATGACTTCTCACACAAAACTATAAAACACATCAATGTGCGTTGTATTGTTCCACAAACATATGACATTTCAAGATAAAAAGTTGCATTACATTTTCTTTGGTAGTGGTATTTATATAGGGTTATGATTAGTTTTTCATTATCATCTTTATCTTATCACCTTAGGCTTGTAAAAAAAAAGGGATGTGGTTAGTCTTCCTTGTAATATAACCTAAATACAACTAATCAAGAGAATACAATATCTTATCTCTAAGTGCTAATATTGACTATTTGTAAACAAAAGTATCATTTAAAACATCAATTATTCACAACCCTAACCTCAACCATATTTGTTTACACTAAATATGGTATGTAGCAAACCTATGAAGCTTCTTCTTGTTGCCTCTCTTCTTCCTTCTAAGTAGAAGCTTCCATAGCAATTCGGTACCTTTACTACGCTTCATCCTTGGTACAATTGTCAAAGCTTGAGGTGCAACATTCTTTAGTCCACAGAAGTTATTGCAAGTGTTGTAATGTAGATCTTTTGTTTCTGTAGTGGTTAAAATTTCTTTTATTGTGGGCAACATAGAAGAATGCTGCCTCAACTTCTTGTTATTAGTCAACTCTTCTACTCCTTCATAGCCACTTACACTATGAAGATCTTCACTTACCTCATCCTTACATGAAACACTGCATAACATGTTTCAAAAATCATCATGCCAATTTTTCAAATTCTACAAATAAAAGAATATATAAAGAAGTAGGAAAAAAAAACATACGTGGCTAATTGGAGTTGTAGCTCAAGACATGTTGTTTCTAGTCCTTCATATTGTTGGATTTTGTCCTCCAACTCCATTTCTAAAACAGATAGTTTTCGAAAAGCTTCTTTTATTTCGAATTTGGAAGAAGAAAGTTGATAATCAAGATCAACATTTATTAATCTCAAATCCTCAAACTTCTCCTTGGTTGTTCTCTTTGACTCATTTACCCTTTCAAGTTCCAATTCCAAAGATACAATTTTGTTTTCCAATTCCAAAATCTTTCCTTCTGGATTCCTTCCAACTTCTTTCAAAATCCGGATTTCATTCTCTTTCTCACATAAACTTTCTTTAAGAATCCTGTTTTCTTCTTCCACTTCACATAACTTCTTTATCATTAAACTCATACTTTTATCCACTGATTTTGTCTTTCCATGTCCTGGGACCCGCTTCTTTACTAACAAACGAAGCCTCTGGCGTTCGGCTTCTAGACTTGCAGTTTCTTGTTTTGCCACGTCAGCATTTAAAGTTCTTATCTTGAGCTCTCTCTTGAGAACATGATACTCTGAAGTTTCAATTAAATCCTCTTTCTTAACAGAATCTTTGGTAAGTTGAGAATTTTCAACTGTTAGATTAGCAAGTTTTTTCCTTGTTAATTCTGTGTATTTGGACTCTAGTCTCTTATGTGCCCTCTCCATGTTCTATTGTAATGTGTCTTCTAGATCTTTGTTTATATATAGCTACTTCTGATTCGGGCTTTTCTATTTTAAAAATTCCAAAAGAACGCATGTAAATTGAAGGAGTTATGCAAATTAAAAGCGAAATTAAAGTAAAGAAACAAGAGTCACCTGTTATGGCTTCTTGATTTGTTTTCACATGTTCAGCCATGAGTTCATCTTCTGCATTACACTCGCAGAGAAGACAAACTTTTTGCTCCGAAGTCTGATCCAAACATACACAAATACGTATGAACAAATGAAAAGAAAGTACGAATTATGTCAACGTTCTCATAACGTAAAACAACAATCGTCATGATTAATATATTACTTTAGTGTTCGTAAATGGACTATTATTAGCGATGATCAATGATGTCAGACTTTCACCTACAAATTGTCCTTCCAAAATCAGAGCAAATAAAGCTTAGTTCTCCCATGAGGATGACTGAACGAGACAATACGTCAGAAATGGAAACGCCACCGCGCCCCACCGGCAATGAAATGGTCCCCACGGCCAGATGGGGAACGCCGATTAGATATAAACCCTCAACAAAAATCCCGTCAAATTACAAGTAAAAAAGAAATCTCATGACACAAAAGTAGAGAAATAAACCTCGAAAGATGAGAAATTAGAAGCTCACCTCAATGAAATAAGGTTAGATTACAAGAAGCCAATGGTATTAACGATCTCTACCACCATTTCTGCATGACTATGAGTTGATCCAAGTTTAAAGTTGGTTGAGGAATTTCATCGAACAGGTTGAAGGAAGTAAAGAGGTGATGTCGCGGCGAATAGTTTCTGCCGAAACGAACCCAACACGCTGGTATCATTGGACTTTGAGAGATTGTGAGGTGTAGCCATGATCATAAGTGTTGAAGAAAAGCGAATAAAGAAATAGGTGTAGCAATGGAGCGGTGGTGAGCAAAGGGCTAGAATTGTGTCAGCAACATGTCATATATGATCATGGAGACTTACAGAACCGACTGACGAGAATCAAATGAGTTGGTGTCCTTTGCACTTGTATTTTATGCAACTTTTAATAATATACTATTCAAAATCGTCTGCTTTTTCCATGTAACCTGGTATCATCATAGCTAATGCTAGGGAAAATATTATTAACGAATTACTTTTAGATTAAAGAATTTTTTAAAATCGTCTCATTTTAGTACATTTAAACGATTATAGCCCTTAAACTGCTTCAGTGACATTTTTTTTAATGATTTGGATTAGATCTTTATCAAACTTAATATGCCATGTTTTTTTAAAAATCTGATTTGACATTTTAGTCCCTTAAAAGAACAACTCCAATCGGTCTTGTAGGGAAATCAAATTGGGTATGGTATCTAATGTTTGTCACGAGGTTCTAACATTTTAATAAGCGATAAAGACAATGTATGTTTCAGTGGCGGATGCATAAAGAAGGGTTGCACAAACTTTTTAAGCTATTGCACTACTAGAAAGAAAAAATTATTTCTGAAGGAAGTTTCCGTCATAAGATTGTCAATATACCGACGAATTTACACTACATTCACAATTATCAGAGATGGATTGTGACGGATTTTCGAAAAAAAGTCACTAAATTTACATTTAACCGGAAAAATTAAGGGGTAGTCTGGGCTACATAGTAGCTCTCTCTGGTATGTTTAACAGTTAGTCATAAAGACATTATACTATCCAAACAAAATACATCATGTAGTATGTTTAACAGTTAGTCATAAAGACATTATACTATCTAAACAAAATGCATAGCAACAAAAACAATTCCAAATTGCTACCCCCTCCTACCCTATATACCAAAAAAAGACATTCCAACTTTCCACATTGGTGCGGCATGGTATGTTCTGTAGTGTCTTGGGAGCAGTTCCGTGCGGAGTATGTTCCGTAGTGTCTTTCGCAGGCCGAGCGAGCCGCTGTGTCTTGGGAGCAACATCTGGATATATTCCGTGCGAAGTATGTTCCTCTTGTGGAGCGGAAGCGACTGGAACATGAGTGTCTGTCGCTTAAGCAGATGACTAAGTCGGTACCGAAGATCACCAAGATGTTTAAAGAGAGAGCTCTTTTCTGCCCTGAGTATGTCGCTTCAGAGCAGGCGCAGATGTCGCGATACTTGAGAATGCTCAAGAAGGAGATTCGAGAGTGTGTATCTACTCAACAGCACCAGGCCTTAACCGAGATGCACTCAAGCACCAGGTCGAAACATTTTAGTGTTGGTATTCATCTATATTTTATGTTTATGTTTTGAGGTTCAGTTGTAATCTTGGATGATCAATTGTATGGAATTGTCTTATTTAGCTCTTTTTAAATTGGTTTCTTGTTATGAATGGATTAATCATCATTGTCCTCGGAATGCATGCGTGTTGGAATTTATGAATGTTGTGTGGATTCAGATTTTCTTGTATATGTGGATATCATTTGTTGGGAACAGGTAGTAGAGTGCTAGTTGTTCTGGGTATCAAAGAATTGTGAAGTTGTCTGATTCTAGCATATTTTAAGTAGGGGAGAGCGGAACCTCGCAGCAGGAAGACCCTATGCCAAGGTTCAGTTTCCAGTCGGATTTCTCCAAGTTCAAGAATTTCGCACACCTGCTGGATCTTCTGATTTTGCGTCAAGATATTATTTGACTATTGTATTTCCCTTCGATTCATATTAGTTTTATTTGTGATAGCATATGTAGGGCATGCTTGTGCTTTAGACTATAGGGTGTTAGCAGCCCGGGTTGAGGGATGTGATGAGGGCTTCCTTGTCTATTCTTGTTTGATTGGGGCTTAGAGGTCTGAGTCATGGCCCGAAGACCTAGTAGGGTCAGTTAAGTCTTGTTGAGGCCCGAGTGTCGTTATTGGTTAGAGGATTGGGGGTAAGCTCGAGTATTGTTGTTGGTTGGTGGATCGGGGTAAGACTGAGTGTTGTTGTCGGTTAGTGGATCAGGGGGTAAGCTTGAGTGATGTCAATGGAAAGTAGAGTAGGGTTGTTAGAGTCGAGTAGGAGCCCAATCTAGTTTTGTATGTGATCATTGGGTTTTATGTTGGTGCATTTATATGCAGGATTAGCTTAGCGACAGTCGGCCGAGAGTTGTGGGATTAATTGTTCAGAGGGGCGGCGTATGGCTGAGGATATCTAGGACCGATAAAATCCATAGAATTCAGTCATCATAGTGGATAGGAATGATTGTTTAGCCTTGTCTACTGGGTTTTGAAAGGATTTCTTACTTATGCATCAATGTGTGAGGTTGGAAGCTATGGCATAGGATGTAGTTCCTAATTCAAATGTTCAACGAGCAACACAAGGCCAAGAGACCATGGGCGAATCAGGTTGGGAGTTTTGGTTAGCGTATGAGTCAATTAGGGTGGCTCTATCTGCCTAATGGGTGGATATGATTTTGAATCCAGCAGGTCAAGCACTAAGGCATATATTTTTTCTCTTGTGGATTATGGAAGCTGTAGGTACAACATTTTCTTCAGGTCAGTTGACTCTCGTTTAGTCTACAGAGGTGTTGAGAGGTCGTTGAATGATCAATGGGTTACTCCAAGAGGGGAAATGAGAACCGATTTTGAGGACGAAATCTAATTTAAGTGGGGGAGAATTGTAACACTCGGTTTCCAAATCGGATCGATTTAGGGCTTCAAGGAGTCAAAGGTATGGTTTTTGGGTGAAACCAAGGCTCACAACGTGACCATAGAGGTGTCACGACATGAGGAGTGACTAAATGAAGATGTCGAATTATGTTGAGCTCACGACGTGAGATGCACTATAGCCCAAACCCATGATCTTTTAGGGTTTCCTTCGTATTTAAACCCCATAAACTTCATTTTAGGGTTCCAAAACAACCTCATTCCTCCCTAAGCACAGAAAAACCATAACCCTAGCCTCTCCTTGTGATTCTTGAGCTTTTGGTGGAGTTTTGGAAGTTTAGAGAAGAATAGATCACCATTAAAGCATAAATTCAACATGGAAGTTCCATTTGCAACCTCTAGCAACACCTCTGGACCATTGTGAGTAACCAAGATTCAAGTTTTTTGTTTCCTTGTTGCTAGATCTAAGGTTTTATGCATGTTTATCCGTGGCTACAAGAGTTAGAGTGTTGGGACTCCATAAAGTTAGCAACTTTATGGGTTCTTAGGGTCCCTTGGTGATTATATGTTATGGATCTGAAGTTTGGATGATGTTTGAGTTCATGCTTGAGTTTTGATCTCCTTTTTCTTCACGAAGTGTGCACTCTTATTGAACCGATCAACGACCACCCAAATCATGTCGTGACCGTCATTCGTTCAGGGCAATTTAGTGACAAAATCCATGGTGATGTCTTCCCATTTACCCATGGGTACAGGTAAAGGTTCTAAACTCCCATACGGTTTCTGATGTTGTCCCTTAACTCTCGCACATGTCACACACTCGGCCACATACTTCGCAACATCGAGCTTCATCGACGGCCACTAGTAGTAGGGTTTCAGATCCCTATACATTTTTGTGCTGCCGGGATGAATCGAGTACATGGTCTTGTGAGCTTCTTCCATCAGAAAATCTCTCATTCTTCCCATTTTAGGTACCCAAATCCTATCTCGGAATACCTTTAATCCTTGACTGTTTGTACCGAACACTAACGTTTTGCCCAAACATTCCTCCTTTCGGTAATTTTTCTCTGAAGCTTCTTCCTGAGCTTTCGTGATGCTTTCCACAATTGTTGAGACAACTTCAATTCTTAACGCTCTAGTTCTTCTCCTTTCAAGGCTCACTTTTCAGCTTAAAGCATCGGCTACGACATTTGCTTTACCAGGGTGGTAAAGTATCTCGCAATCGTAATCCTTGAGCAACTCTAGCCAGTGTCGTTGCCTCATATTCAACTCTTTTTGATCAAATAGATACTGAAGACTCTTATGATCAGTGAACAGCTTGCACTTCGTGCCGTAAAGATAATGCCTCCATATCTTTTGTGCAAATACTACCGCCGCCAACTCCAAATCATGATTGGGGTAGTTCTTTTCGTGTTCTTTCAATTGTCTTGATGCATATGCTATCACCTTATCCCTTTGGGTCAGAACACAACCTAACCCAATTATAGATGCATCGCTATAAACTGCGAAATCTTTAACTCCATCGGGCAGAGAAAGAATCGGTGCTTCACACAGCTTCTTCTTGAACTTCTTGAATGCTTCTTCGTGTTTCTCACAAGTATAAGTGACTCCTTTATGGATCAAAGCTGCCAATGGAGCAGCTATCGAAGAAAAGCCTTGGATAAACCTTTGATAATATCCAGCTAATCCTAGAAAGCTTCGGATCTACGTGGGACTTTTCGGTCGTTCCCACTTCATTACAGCTTCAATCTTTGTTGGGTCAACCATGATCCCTTCTTGGTTAACCACATGACCCAATAATTGGACTTCTCGAATACAAAAATCACATTTGGAGAACTTTTCATATAGCTTCTCCTTCTTCAAAACTTCTAGCACCTCTCATATATGCTTTCCATGCTCCTGCTCGCTTTTTGAGTAAACCATAATGTCATCTATGAACACTATCACAGATGTATCGAGGAATGGTTTACAAACCCTGTTCATCAAATCCATGAATGTTGCTGGAGCATTGGTCAGTCTAAACGACATAACCAAGAACTCATAGTCTCTGTATCTTGTTCTGAACGCGTTTTTCTCAATATCTTGTTCTCGGACCTTCATTTGATGATATCCTGACCTACGATCAATCTTCGAGAAATAGCTTGAACCTTGCAGCTAATTGAACAAGTCATCAATCCTCGACAATGGGTACTTGTTCTTCACCGTTGCCTTGATCAGCTCTCTGTAATCTATGCACATCCTCATGCTTCCATCTTTCTTCTTCACAAATAACACCGAAGCTCCTCAGGGTGATGAACTAGGTCTAATGAAACTGTTGTCTAACAACTCCTGAAGTTGCATCATAAGCTCTTTCATCTCCGTCGATGCTAATTGGTATCATGCTTTTGCTATTGGTGTTGTTCTTGGTAACAAGTCTATTCGGAACTCCATTTGTCTATCAGGCCGTAATCCGGGAAGATCCTCGGGAAAGACTTCCGAATAGTCACACACCACTGGTATTTGCTGCATCTCCTTCTTCTCTTTCTTAGCATCGATGACAAATGCCAAGTATGATGTGCATCCTTTGGACAAACATTTTATGGCTTTCATTAGGGAAATGATTCCAGAATTCCTAGGGGGTCACCCATCCTGGTACTACTCCCGCCCGAGCACGCTTAACTGCAAAGTTCTTATGGGATCTGCTGCCCTCACGGCTTTAAAACGCGTTGTGATAGGGAAGGTATCCACACCCCTTATAAGGAATGCTTAGTTCTCCTTCCCAGCCGATGTAGGATCAGATCTAACCCACTTTCACCCCCCCCCCCCCATTATAGGGTTCGATGTCCCCGTCGAACACATCGACCCGTGCCCTGGCTCTGATACCATTTGTAACATCCCCCTTTGACACGTATCACAATATTGTCCGCTTTGGGCCACTCGGCACGAGGACTTCCCAGGGGGTCACCCATCCTGGTACTACTCCCGCCCGAGCACGCTTAACTGCAGAGTTCTTATGGGATCTGCCGCCCGAGCACGCTTTAAAACAAGTGGGTTAGATCTGATCCCACATCGGCTGGGAAGGAGAACTAAGCATTCCTTATATCGGGTGTGGATACCTTCCCTATCATAACGCGTTTTAAAGCTGTGAGGGCAGCAGATCCCATAAGAACTCTGCAGTTAAGCGTGCTCAGGCGGGAGTAGTACCAGGATGGGTGACCCCCTGGGAAGTCCTCATGTCGAGTGGCCCAAAGCGGACAATATTGTGATACGTGCCAGAGGGGGGTGTTACAAATGGTATCAGAGCCAGGACACGGGTCGATGTGTTCGACGGATACATGCCAGAGGGGGGTGTTACAATATCGAAACCATTCAGCTCAATAGGTAACAACTCCTCATGGAATTCGTTCCCATTTCCGTTTATGTCAATGACAATATTCCTAATATAATCGCTAACAGGTATGAATTTGCCACTGATAACTTCTACAACTAGGGCATCATCAAGTTTTTCTATAGGCAATGCTAGTCTTCCACCAAATTTATGTGATATAAATGAGTAATTTGCTCCAGAATCAAACAATATATTGGCAGGCAATCCATTTACAAGAAAGGTATCTGAAGTGACGTCTGTTGCCTCCTTTGCGGCTTCGAGTGTCATCTGGAAAGCTCTGGATTTTGGCTTTGGTGGGACATTAGGCCTTGCTGCCTCCTTCTTCTTTGGGTAGTACCTCAAAAGGTGCCCTTCCTCATTACAACCATAACAAACTTTCTTGTTGAACGTACACTCGTTGGCATAGTGCCCAAGCTTCCCACATTTAAAACAAGTGACCTCCCCGTCACATTTCCCATGATGTTTCTTTTTTCACTTTTCGCACCATTTCGCTTCGCCTCCTCCTCCTCTCGAACCAGACTTCAAGGATTTCCTTTTCTTGTTGGATCTCAAAGATCCCTTGAACTTCCTCTTTTCACCCACCTTAGTTCTTTCCGGACCCCTTGCCTTTAACTGTGTCTCAACATTATTGGCTACTCTAACGGCTACCTTCAACGTGCTTGCCATTTTGACTGTTGGGCCAAAGTCTAACGGCAATCCGTTAGCAATTTTTTCTGTCTTAGCGAGCTCAGGCGGCACCAGGTATGGAAATAACTTCATCTTCTCGGTAAACGCAGTAGCATATTCATCAATGCTCATTTTCCCTTTCTTCAAGTTTTGGAACTCGTTGTTTAGATCGATCATATATATCTCGGAGCAATACTGCATCTTCAACTGCTCCAAGAACGCTTCCCAAGACATCTTCAAAGCTTTTCCTCGTGGCATCGTATCCGCCAACAATTTCCACCAGCTCAAGACTCTGGTCTTCATGTCGAACCGTAAAGACAATTTTCTGCTTATCACTACAGTTGCAACTTTCAAATACCATCTCCATTTCGGAGATCCAGTCCATAATCTCCACAGGCTTTGGGTTTCCAGAAAGACTTGGTGGTTTGGCACCCAAGAAGTTCTTATACATACATCCAATCTCGTTCGATTTCCCTCTCCGGGTCCTTCCTTCTCACCATTGTGGGTTCCATTTGACTAACAGTACAACTGTTATTCCCTTTTTCAAACTCTCTATCATTCAGTTCTAGTTGTTCAACATGCATTGAAGGTTCATTTATGTTATTCTGCAACAGTTGTCTCGTTTCTTCCCTCTGTTCGGCCATCATAGCCCGAATCATGGCTTGAACTCTAGCCATTGTGACTGACTCAGGTGCAACTTCAACTATCGACACCTGCTCAATCACTTCAGGACAAGGCTACTGATTCCTGTTTCCATTTGCGTTTCCAACTCCACTTCGGGTTCTTGACATTTCGATCTATACACCAAATTAGGTAAATTTAGATCTTTATTTACGATAGACGTTTAAATTCCCCTTATCACTCCGAAACATTACATGTTAGTTCTAATATCGTAATCAAACGCTTACAATCCTAAACACATAAGGTTTCCGGATCCGGTCGGCAACAGACCATAGATCCAAACAAATAATAGCATATAAGGCAAACATAAAGCATTTAGCACATAAAAGCATTTTAGGCATATTTCCTAAAGTAAACTAGTGCTCGTGTCTAAAATATGGAAGACACTCATCTCACGATCATCGCTTAGAATTCTAAGTTTAAGTCTAGAAATCCTACAAATTCCTATTTCGCTTAAACGAATGCTCTCATACCAATTGTGACATCCCCATTTTTATGGCCAGAAAAAACCGCTTTCGTTTATACTTTTTAATAAAAATCAGAGTAACTTCTTAAGAAAAGTATTGCGGAATTTGTTCCCAAAACAAAATATGATATAAATTTATCAAAGCATTTATTAAAGAAATGTATTTTCATTACATTACAAAAACTCGGGATGTCAATCATCGATACAGACCATAAGCATAAACCAAAAAGAAATAAACATCTTAGGTCACAAAACGTAATCTGGCGTCAAATCCATAATCTCTCGTCAAGTCATCCAACTATGCTTTTGTCACTACCTATAATACAATAAACTGAGTGGGTCAGGCTGGGGAGCCTGATGAGCATATAGGGTTTTCAACCCACAATAAATAAGTTTATTATTTTCAACAATCATTAAACCCGATTACCTGTTCCCGTTATCCTCACCTTACGTCCCAAAAGCATCTCTCATAAGGGACCTATTCTAACGAATTTCATCGGGATGGACGCTAAAGCTGAGGGGATTCCTCAGCCATATATGTCCGTAAGGCAACCATGGGGGGATGGAGTACACCGATGAACACTTCGTTCACAAACACCTACGGGTTGCGAGCCTGCTAGCGTTCCACTGAACTTTCTAGAAAAGTTCTTAGTCGTCATCCATACTCCGCTGGATGACTAGATCAACGTCAACATTAAGGCATCTCATCATTTTATTTCACCACACACCAACTATTTCATCTACCCATGTTCTACCCAACATATTTGTAGATATAAAATATATACATGGTCTAGATCTATAAAACAAATCTTACATCTTTCATCCAGCATAACTTTCAAAGCATAAAATACATATATGGTCTAGATCTAAAGAAAAAGATTAGATCTGAAGGAAAGAAGTTCAGATCTTTCATCCAACATAGATTTCAAAGTATACAGTTTAGATCTGAAGAAAAAGTTTAGATCTGAGATGAGAAAGTGTAGATCTAAAGGAAAAAGTTTTAGATCTGAAAGAAAGAAGTATGGATCTTTCATCCAGCAAACATTTCAGGTAAACAGATAACATATACATACACATATCACATAATTTATACAAAATACTTCATATTTATGTGTAAGATGAAAGTGACTATACACTCACTTGATACAGAGTGATTCCAAACTCAGACAGCGCTTCGCTTCTATTAATTTATTTCCTTTCGACGAAACAGGGGTTTTTTTTTATCAAAAATCAGGCTTCGCTGGAGCAGCGTTTCCAAACCAAAAGGCTCTTTTTCTCGAGGCTTCGGGAGCTTCAGGGCTTCCTTCGGGTGCTATGGGGTTTACCTAGACTTAGGAGGGGGTTAGGGAGGTAGTGAGAGAAAGTAGAGAGAGAAAATTGTGATAGAAGGGGTGAGAAATTCGGCTGCCCTCGCAACCATTTTATAGGCTGGTCCTCAGACGTACATAGGGCGTAAAGGAGCTCGGACGCGAGGCGTAAGTCGGATAAGATCACAGGTGTCATCGCTTTGGTGGGGCGACGTGGACGATACTGGGCCACGGAAAACAAATGTACGCGGCGTGTTCCGATCTTGGATGTTGGGCGTATGTGAAGGTGACGTGTCACAATCCGAAGCGAGTTTTATGATCAGCATCGGACAGCTGGGATTCGGCCACGTCATCAAGTTCGCATCAGGCTTCGCAAATTCATACCCCGACTTCAAAAATTCGTATCTTTCGCATACAAACTCCGTTTTCGACATTCTTTACATCCACGTGTAGGTGGGAACATACTCTACAACTTGCGTTTAGACTCCGTCGGCTAATTTTGATTTTACTTTAAAAGTTATATTTTTAACAGGCCGGGACAGGATTGGTCCGTTAAAATCCATAACTTCTTTATCCGACGTCCGTTTCCGTCTGTCTTTTTATCGTTACGCTACTATTAACGAGATCTTCGATTCTCGTTTAGGTTGTGTTGGCTAAAAACCGCTCGATCTAATATTCGAACTTCGAGATGTACACTGCTAAGCAGAAACTTCGAAAAATCATAACTTCCTCATACGAAGTCAGATTTGGGCATTCTTTTTATGCATGCTCTCAGTTTAACATATTATACGACTTTCGTTTAGATCTTTAATGCTAAAAATCGGTCTATCGTAAATTCACTATTTACACTTCCTGGTGTCGTGTCGGTTCCGTCGCGAAACTTTGACGGATCATAACTTCTTCGTTATAACTCGGATTTCGGCGTTCTTTATATCCCCGGAATCCTTGTTTCGACCACTACAACCTTATGTAAAGATAAAGGGATTATTCAAAACTTCAATTCTGACGCTTATTTTTATTATTTCTTTATAAAATAGTATATAAGCACATAATTCACATAATGCTCAAATATTTCATCTTTATTACTTTAAAATAGGTTACAATGGTTGACCTAGACTATTACATTATCACATCAATGCTTAGCCTCGAAACACGGGTGTTACAGATTGTCACATCGTGAGGAGCTGTTGATTGTTGACTTCTAGTGACCGTTGACTTTTTTTTACCAAGGTTGACTTTAGGTCAAACTTGAGGGTTTGACTCGTGATTAAGATTTTACCTAGTTGTGTTGATTAGTAGATTCGCGGGTGCAAGTAGTGTAGAAAAGGGATAGTATCGCAGTGTTTCAGAGTTCTTCGATTTAGGTTAGTTTTGCCTCATTATACCGTGGGTCGTAGGCACCAATGTCGGCCCATTATTTTTGGTTATCTTTTAGTAGAGGGATGTCATAGGCACCGTATGTAGTCATGTAGGATAGACTGAGGACTCTTGATCTAGACTTTCTTTCTTGTTCCTTGTTTGGTTGTGGCTCTAAAGTAGGATTACATGTCCGGGTGTCTATCTCACCTCTGAGTATATACGGTTATGCATTCCTTGGATTGTGGCTATGCATCCTTATGTATAGTACGTTGTTGTACTGTAGAGATATATTAGATTTATACGTGTATGTGTGTGTGTGTGTGTATATATATATATATATATATATATATATATATCCTTATATGATAGGATGTTGTAGTAGTGGTATGGTGGTTAGAGTACTAATAGACTGGTTATCATCTAGTGGTGTGCCCTAAGGGTTGTGTGTATTCATGTAGGATAGCCTGAGAACTCTTGGTTTAGGCTTTCTTGCTTGTTCGTTGTTTGGTCGTGGCTCTTGTTGGAAAGAGTGTCCAAGGTCATTAACTATTGGCAATATTTATAATAATAACAGGGTCCTTTTGGGTTGCCCTCAAGACCCAAATTGAGTATAATAAATAAAGAAGAAATTGGTTTATTAATTATTAAGGTTAATAATTAATTAGGAACTAATTGGAAATATATTTTGGGAATTAATTAACAGTTTAATTAATTAACGGGTTGAATATTCATTAATCGATAATTGGTTAATCATGAATGTTCTAGAACCCTTATGGAAATAGGTCTGGATAAAAATCACTTCATCCCACATTGGAAAATGAGTGAATTTCGTGGTTAGGCTCCTATACCATATGGGAAGGAGTACAAAACCTAGGATGACATCCAAGGCTATAAATAGGGTCTTAGGGATTTCATTCTTCCTTGCACCTTGGCTTGAAGTTTTGCCAACCCTTCTTCCTTCCTCTCTTAGGGACGATTTTCTAACCCTTTTAGGGTTTGTGAAATTGACTCTTCTCCTAGTTATTTTTATTCCACTCTTTGGTGTCACTGGGTGTGATACCGTTACAGGGATTATGTTTTGGGTCCTCTCATCCAAGCAACTTCATAGAGGATCAAGATCTCAAGCAATGGAGATCAAGGGCTACATAAGAGGTATGTTTTTCTTCTTTGCATTTTTGTTTTCTAGGATAGATGTAATTATCATGAAACCATAGATCCATAGGTTGTATGTACACTTAGATATATCGTAGTTTCAAATTTTCCGCTACCTAGTTTAGAGTGTATTTGATGCGTAGAAAACCCAATATTGGTATCAGAGCCATTGGTTCATGATTACATTCACCCTAGATCCATATTTTCTGTAAATGCTTGTTTGAAATTGAATGGAAGAAGAAAGATTGAAATTTTAGTAACTGATAAAACCTATAATCACAGCTCACGACGTGAGCTAGACAGATTAGGGTTTCCATAATTTTTTCCATTTTTCAAATTTGAAGTTTTATTAAATATGGATAAATATCATATTTAAAATGTTTTAAATCTGGAAATTTGATAAATATTATTTAAATATGATTATTTGAATTTGAATATTTATTTATAATTTAAATAGTGAATGTAAATAATTAATATAATCTATAATAGAGATTTATAAATTTAAATATTAACCCCTCGTGATTTATTAATTGTTACATTTCATCCTCACAATTAATTAGAATTAATAATAGACAACTAAATTTAAAGAGTTTTAAATTTACCCCTTGTATTTATATATATATATATATATTAGAATTGTATCTACTATATGTATAAGAGAGTCACAACATGTGTCCTCACATGTTTAAATATTGACATTATTAGTCTTACCATGACTAGGCTCATCCATTCTGATATAGGGGTTTAAGAAGGTTTCTATGATTCCTAATAAGGTAGGTTTTTAATATACTTCGTACTTACCACCCTCACCGCCCTATTGCATTTTGAGAATGGAGTTACCGAATGGGTTTGATTGTAACGCCCGTAGATTCGGGCTAATCAATTTAGAGATAATAAGCGTTAAAAATGAATTTTTGATAGAAGATTATTTTGGATAAATAATCATAACCAAAGTTATAGTATATTTCACAAGGATTCCTTACATATAAAGAATGTTGAAATCCGACTTATAATGAAGAAGGTAAGACTCGTCGAAGTTTCGCGATTAAACCGGCATGGCTCCGTGTATCGTAAAAAGTAAATTTTTGACAAAATACTTTTTAGCCTTAGAAATATAAACGAAAGTCGTAGTAGACGTTAAACCGAGAGCATACATATAGAGAACATCCAAATCTGACTTCGCTAGAAAAAGTTATGATTTTTCTAAAATTCAACGTAGCAATATACAACTTAGAAATCAAATTTTAGATCGATCGATTATTAGGCAACACAATCTAAACGAGAATCGGAGATCTCGTTAATAGGAGACTAATGATATAAAGACAGTCGAAAACGGACGTCAGATGACAAAGTTATGAATTTTAATGAACTTTAACTATCTAATCCTGTTAAAATATAACTTTAAAAATAAATTCAAAATTAGCCGACAGATTCTAAACAAAACTTGTGTAGCACATCGATGCCTACGCTTGGATATAAAGAACGTCAAAAACGGAGCTCATATGCAAAAGTTGTAGATTTTAGTAGATTAATAATTTTCAGATTAACCAGAAATCGACACGTGGCATGATCTAGGCCACACCTTCTTCCCCACGGCTTGCCACAAGATCACGACATTTGGCCTTAGTACGCCCAACGTACCATTTGCGTAAGCCCCGCGTACTCGATTGTTGCAGCCTATAAATAGATGGCGATTTTCACTCAATTCTTCACACCTCTTCAACCAATTCTCTCCCAACCCCCCCCCCCCCAAGCCTCAATGATTTTCTCTAGAGCTTCCTAGGTGTTAGTAGAGAAGACCCGGAGCATTAGAAAGCCCCGAGAAGTAGAGCCTTTGGCTTAGAAGTTCTGCATGCATAGAGTCCGGTTTCTCGCTAAACCACATGTAAGTTGAGTTATGCTTACTGTACTTTAAGTATAACTTATGTTTAAGTTCATTATCGTTATTATGAACCTATAAACAAGATTTATTATTGATTCCAAGTCGTTATATTGATTGATCTACTTACGGGGATTATATCTAGGCTGGATTTAGTGGGGTATTTAAAGTGGGATTTCCAAACAATATACTTCGTATACCATGAAGTAAATTTTGAATTAATGATGAATATAGACTAATAATTAGTTGCAATAAATATTAGACTAAAACTTAGTGATATTGACACTAGGTTGCGTCAAAGGAACATACAGTTGCTAGAAGCTAAAGTTGTCCAAATTTCAAGTCATCACTTTAACATGTGAATGCATAGTCCCTTTCATAAACATGATTTTAATAGCTAATCCATGAAAATGCACATTGTTTCTTTATGAGTTGTGAAACTGTATGCTAATCCATGAAAATGCACATTGTTTCTTTATAATTAGTTAGTGGAGCGTGTGTGGTTAACCGGCACACTAATTACGAAGTACTTAGATGAAATGGTGGCACAATGTGATATATATGTCAAAGAAAATAGGATTAATTGGAATCATTGTTTCAAAGAGAGAATTCAAGAGTTTGAATTTCGAGAAATATAAATGACCCATATATATACATACATATATATATATATATATATATCAATGCTAGTAGGAGCATTTTTGTCACCTTTGTATTGTACATAGATAGTGTAAGATTCATAGAAAACTCTGTTCTAACTTAGCAAGTGTAAAATCTTGGCTTGGTATGGGAATTGTTTCTCTATGATAAACATGGGAGATATAATACACATATAGAATATAAGGATCAATGGAGATAAATCCACATCTTTCATTGGATTAAGCCAAAGTACATGGAATTTTGAGAAAACTAGACATACATAACTCGAAAAGAGTTTGTGCTTAAATACAATATGGCGTGATATTGAGTGATGCTAATGTTCTAGTTCTACTATTGAGCTAAGAGGAAATGAGTTGTGTACAACATGATTTTGCTATAGGATCGATCATATATGTCATCACATGTAACATATCTGATGACTCGCATGCCTTGAGCGTGGTAGGTTGGATTAGATTCACTTTGGAAAGAATCAACGAATCAAGATCAAGAACATTCCTAAGTTTCCTAGGAGGACAGAGGAATGGTACTTGTTACCATGGAAGAGATCAATATAAAGGTTACTAATGCTAAATTCCACACTGACATTAGTGTTGAAATTCAGTCATTGAAGGTTCTTATGACTTTATGTCACACCTCCAAACCAGAACGGCGGAAACGTTTGGGGGCGGATGACTTCATGTACAGTATCATTACAGATGAATAATAGCAATCAAAGTATCACAACCATTGTATTGAATATTTAATAACTTACATTGTACTCAAAAACATCGTTTACATGATATCAAATGTGTATGACAAAAATAGATAACGAGATGCGAGGACGTCCCATCCACCAAAAACTCTTGTGGTTACCCGTTTAATGGTTTCCTAAGAATACAAATGATTTTGAAAAGTGTCAAAGATTAAGTTGGTGAGTTCATAAGCATTTTACATAAGAAGGATTTTGTAACTGTTTTGTGTAAAATGATAGTGTAAACTTCTAGAAAATCCAATATTTTCTTTATAAATGAGTTGTAAGTCTTATTCCAAAGACTAAAAATGTAAGTAATGTTGTACTGAAAAACAGTGTTATGGAGTTTTATCTTTATATAAAATTACTTGAACGTACGTCAACCTCGTTGTAAGTCTTAACCCAAGACTAAAATGTAAGTGATGCGGTACTGGAAAATAGTTTTGGTAAGATTTATCTTTTTGTGAAACTATTTGAGTGTACCCTAGCCCATAAACCAAAATGTTTTGTTAATACTCTATGTGAGTTATTATAACCATACTAATACGACTAGTTGGCCTGAACGACGTTCTTCAAGCGTCAGAACTGTTATGACATTTGTCACCCTAGACTGGCCGGTCTAACTATAGCTAACAGCTGAGGTGTGGGGTTGTCAATCTCGTACAGATCTACACAAGTGTCACGCTCTCCCTCCAAGAGACTCTGGTTATAATGCAGGACTTAATGTGTACTCTGGTAGGTACGGTGAAGTTGAATGTCTCACAAGTTTGTATCAACCGATTTACATCTATCGTACTGAAAATTTGTTATCTTGTAAACAAAATAATTATACCTTTAAATAATTATTTGTTTCTTTTGAAATGATAGTGTAATGTTTGTAACTCTCAAACTATGCATATTATAGTTTATCATGTTTGTTTGTCAAGAACATTTATATAAATACATAGTACATATCTTGTCTAGCTTCAAAATGTAAAGTTAACATCATATGTTTGGGTTGTAACCCATAAAATAATGATGTACTCATTTTTGTTAGAAAAACTATATTTTGGTAAGAAGCTTTCAAAAACTTTGTAGTTTTACAAATCATAATTTTTCCTTATGATTTTTATAACATGGATCATGTTTTTCTTTTGTTAGATTTGCATCCCAAAACTAATATTTCACAAAACATTGTATAAAAGCTAGTGGTAACCATATCATATGCAAATAATGACTTATACTTGAACATAAAGATGAAACATGCAAGTATTTGTATAATAAACAATTTTGAGTTTTATCCCCCCCCCCCTAAAACATGAAAAATCTTAAAAATGTGGGGGTATGAACTCACTTTGAGTGGATTTATGGGTTGTCTGAGGATATGGTGTGAAGATCTTCAAGCCTAAACACTTGAATGTGGTTGATGAACTCTCTTGGAAATGATCTTATCCTAAGAGTTTTAACACATAATAATGTATGTAAATATAATGAAACTAATGTAAATTTGTGTAAAAACACTAGATTAGTGAGATAAACTTACCAAAACCCCAAGAATAAGCTTGGAGATTTAAACCCCTTTGAAGCGTGGAATTGATTCTTGAGAAAAAAGGGATTAAGGGGAAATGAAAGAAGTTGAAGAATGAGATATGGAGTGGGTTTGTGAGTTTTTTTTGTCGTGTATAAAAAGGAGAAGATGAGGTGATGTTTATTTGGATATCTATTGGTTAATAACATGGTTACTTGTGGGGTAATTGTGTGGGTATCTGTTGTGTACTATTTCTTATTGGAAATGGGTGTAATATCAATTGATAAGGTCAATACCTCCATTTCTCTTTATTCCCACCGAAAACCCATTAGAATCCCCTTATTATGAACGAAATTACATGTGATTTTGGTCCTAGGTATGACTTTGACAAAGTGATTTCGGTCCTAGTGCTTTCCTATCTTGTGATTCGGTCCTAACTCTTCTCCCATGGTGCTTTCAGTTTTGTAGTCCCCACTAAGAGGTGATTTCGACCTTAAGCAACCGAAATCACTAGTTGTGGCGTCCTAGGCCTATAACACTTTAAATCAGTGTTGTAAAAATCCCGATTAATCCCTAGGCGCTACTCGATCGATTAGAGGGCGCCTAGCGATTAATCACTGAATACACAATGAGTTAATCAGTGGAACCCGATGAAATTTTAACACTTTGAAGAAGTTATATCTCAATAGAAACTATTTAAGGTATGATTAGTCTTTTATTAATCATATTAAGCTATTTTGTTATGATATTAGTGGTATTTATGAACTTTTATATGATATTAGTCATATTTATTTTTTAAAAATCTAACAAATCAGCAATTAATGGTCTCCGATTAATCCCCCGGTTAATCTCACCCTAGCCGATTAGTCCCTTAACCCCGGTCCACCGACTAGCTAACGTCAAACGATTTTTACAACCTTGCTTTAAATGCAAAAATTGAATTTTGTAATTCTTGTTCCATTTTGTCGACTTTCAATATTTATTACAAGGATGATCTTTAAGGCATATATATTTACTTATGTATACACTTATACAAACAATGCCCCTTTTGGGTGTTCAAGGTTTTATTGCAACAAGGTCATGATGTGGTTGTACATATACATAGATGCATTTTTAAACCTTGCTTAACACAAAATTTCCCAGTTGTCACACTATAAGGGTGAATTTACCTCGAGTATGGATCCCAAGTCACACAATCTCACATGACACATACTCAATAAGTACTATAAAATTTGATAGTTGTTCGAATGTAAAGACATTATAGTCAATAAGTCAAAACAGAAGATAATATTGTCAATCCATTCCCTAAGCTAATGTTACTGGCCAAGTCTGACAGTCAAACAAAATCAATAGGCATTAGATTTTCAAATGAATTGACTTAAAAACTTTTAGTGTAACATGTTTTTAATTTGAGAACTTAAGCAATATAATTCTTAGTTCGATTTGGCGATTATTAAGTGAAGATCTTAATATATGATGGAGATCAGTCATTTCATTTAGCTTATCACCGTGTTCTCCTTTTGCATGTTTGGAACCTATTTCCTGAGTATTAATTTACTCAAACCTCCACAATCGATCATACTCTTGGAAGTAAGTAAGTGATTTAAGACTGGCATGAATATTAATGGATTTCCCATAGAGATTGTGGATAACATAGAGATTGCACTAACACTCATGAGTAATTAATAGAGATTTAAGTATTGTAACAACCCGCACTTAGAGATTACTTCATGGATTCAGTCAAGAGTAATTATAAGCCGATAACATCTCCTATTCTTCAAACTAAGATACATGTGGGTTTTTACTTTATAATTATTTTATGCATTGGTTTACTCCATTGTTATCCGTAACGGGTAAGTAATAAAAGGTATGTTCATGTGTGACATGATGAAGTAGACAAACACTACGTAGTCGGGGTTTATTTGTTCCTTCTGGCTTAACAGGAGAAGCAATATTTATGGGCCCCTCTATGATTTGGTGTTGACATCTAAAGTGCGTGGACGAGCCCTGACTGAAATTGATATGTTCAATTTAGTAATCAAATGTAATCATCACAAATCTATATCACGAAACATAATATTGAACACTGATATTGACCCTTATACACGCCTCAGGTTCATACAGATGTCATAGATCAAAGAAATAGTTGATCACTTATCTCGGGGATGAATCCTGATTAGATCAGAGTTTGGTAGTTGCATTGGATGGCTACAAAGGTGAAGCCATGATTTTAGGATAAGGGGGCTTGTATATATTAAAATTAAATCTTTACACTATGAAAGTGGTACTCGGTGATCACAAATCAAAGAATCTAATTTTACCTCTCTTAAATTTGAAATATCATTTTTTTTCAAATTCAATATTAATTGGATCTTCGATATTACTATTACTTTCAGATTGTGGGCATATATTATGAACATCTACCCTAATATTACCACTAACAAGATGTGGTTGTAAGTCATGAACATTTTTTTTCGTTGGAAAAAAAATTGATGGTTCTTTTCTTGCTCGTGTTTACCTTATGATTATAAGAACTAAAAACTCAATCATAATATTATCATCAATTACAAATTATACCGTTCAAACAAATTTTTTTACCACAAATTACAAAACGTTTAAATATGTATTAATTAACTAATAAGAATTGGAAATTACCTTTTCTTGAAATTGATGTTGGTAAAAGACAGTGTCGATGAATGTAATTGCATTAGCTATTTGCCGATGTTTTGTAATTGTCGATTTTGCAGTAGCCGACTTATAGTAGGTATGTAACTATGTTTTTTATTATGTGCGGGTAATTCTTTATTGTCCGATGCAAAGTTAAATAAATTAGGCTATAGAGGGGGTTGGTGGGCTTAGAATGATTTTTTATTTTGAGTTTAAAACAATTAAATGGGATTTATCACTAATACTATATAAGTAAAATAATCCAAATAGGAGAACGTTGGGGGGGGGGGGGGGCAGCACACCTGCTAGTCCCTTTACTCCCTTCGCTCCTGGATGACTAACTCTTTGTTGATTGTTGGAGAAGTATTGGACCTCGTATAATTGATGACTTGTCCAAGTAGGAGATTGTTGGAAAGAGTGTCCAAGGTTATTAACTATTGTTAATATTTCTAATAATAACAGGGTCATTTTGGGTTGCCATTATGACCCAAATTAAGTAGAATAAATAAAGGAGAAATTAGTTTATTAATTATTACAGATTAATAATTAGTTAGAAACTAACTGGGAAAATATTTTGGGAATCAATTAAGTAGATTTAATTAATTAAAAGGGTTGAATATTAATTAATTGGTAGTTGGTTAATTGGAATATTCTATAACACTTAAGTAGATAGGATTGGACAAAAATTTACTCCATCCCATATGGGATGGATGTGAAATTCGAATGTTCCTCTATTCCACATGGTATGAGAGACAAAACTAAGAAAATGATCTAAGGGCATCTCCAACCCACCCCCAAAACTCCATTTCTTCCCCCATTTTTCTCCAACCCTACCCTATTTTCACTTCCGTGTTTGGAGATATGAACAGTATTCCCCCCATATATGGGGGAATACTATTCATATCTCCAAAAATGGAGGTGAAGTTTGGTTGCCAATTTTAGTCCCTCTCATTTTTAGTTTATTTTATCTACTAATTATAATTTAAATGCAATATTTAGTATTTGTAATATCATGTTATATACTAATTTATATTAATTAATCATAAATATAGAGTTTAATTAGTAGATGAGTGTATTTGACAATATATATAAGTTATAAAAATAGAATATTCTAGGAATATACTTTTTGGGGTAAAAAATGGGGTAGAAAATGGAGTAGGATTGGAGATGAATCACTATTTACTCCATTTTTTACTCCATTTATGGGGGAAAAAGGAGATGGGTTGGAGATGGTCTAAGGCTATAAATAAGGCTCTAGAGATCTCTACATTCCTTTCATTGTGGCTCAATAAATTCGCCAATCCTATTTCGTTCTTTATATGGAATGAATTCTAACCCTCTCAGGGTTTGTGAAATTGACCATATTCATAGTTATTTTTATTCTATCTTTGGTGTTCATTGGGTGTGATACCATTAGAGACATTTTGGCTTGGGTCCTCTCATCCAAGCAAGATCTCAAACATGAAGATCGATGGCTACATAAGAGGTATGTTACTCTTTCTTCTTTATGTTTTATGTTTTAGTAGAGTAGCAGTAATAGCATGAGATACTCATAAAATAAAAAACTCTAGAACCAAAAAAAATCTATAGAATATCCATAATGACGAGTTGAATTAGAGAGTTGAATGAGGTAACAAATATAATTACCATTCAATAAATGAAATTCTATCATTATGAGATGTCTTCTTAGCATTCAATGTATTTTAAGTTTAATGATCATTAAATTATTCAATGAAAAAAAAGAACTTTTAATTCTTAAGTAAATACTATAAATTAGGTTTTATAATGTTTTGTTGAACTTTATATAGAATTCAATGCATTGTAAGAAAAAATTGATAGAGTTGTATGAAATATAAAAAGATGATTTGACAATCCATTAAACTCTATGAAATTCATTACATAATGAAGTTCCTTATAATCCATCTACATTTGATTTTTGAATTTTGGTTTATTGTAATTTTATTTTTAATCCACAAGTTTCTATTAGAAATATTTGTTTCTTTCTTCTTGTTTTTGTTTTTGTGTTTGTTTTCTAAAATGTGAAATTATTGTTGAGATATTCATAAAATAAAATATATATAAAAAAAACTTTTAAAAGAAAAGTAGAATCTTTAAAGCGATAAAAAAGTTGAAGAGCAAACTCCAAAGACATAATTTTGAGGTATATAATACATTTATGAAATACAATATTTGAATTAAAGTAAAATGAATTACTTTTCAATGCATTTAAGCATTTACCAATTAAAATTGTCTTTCTCTAGAGGTGACAATTAAAGGCTTGAGTTCGAATTTGATAAATTAAGCTTGAGCTCGACTTTTGAAAACAACAGACCTTGAACAAAAGCTCGGCTCATTTTGAGCATGATGTGTAAAACTAGATGTTGATCCGTGATTGATTTTATAATTTTTTTAAGAATATTGTAAATACTAGAAAAAATTGGTATCGTGTACAATGTATTAACTAGAAAGAAGCTAGAAAAAAGAAGAAACCTAACAAAAATTCAAGGTTTTAACCAACTAAACAATAGATTTTCAGTTTAGGTAGCATATACTAACCGATTAAAATAATACAATACAATTCTTTCAAAAAAAATATACCCTTTTGTTGTTCTTGCCTACCAAAAAAACGTCAAATTCATATAATTTCAAATCACCCCAATAAAGGTAGTCAAAAAAATTTGCATTCAAAGAAGATCTTTGCACCACTACCCATTTTATCGAGTTTACCCAAGAAAATTATTCTTGAACTAAAGAAACATCGGGTAAAAGAAGATGCCACCAACGGAAAATTTTATTCCAAGAGCTACATCACATATAATCAACAAATGGTCAATGGATTCAGAATACCTAACACGAACATGACACATAATCGAATTCAATTTGCAAGCTTTTTTGGCAAAATTAAATCTAGTTGACAATATATCAAGCATAGCTCTCCAAAGAAATAAATATAATTTTATTTGGAACAAATATACCACATTTAGTACTTACCGAGTCAATTTTGATCATCAATGTGATTTCTAGTAGATCTTCCCATAAATTCGCTTTGATGGATCAAGAGACAACAACCACTTATCTGATAGGTTTTAGGAGTTGATCCATACACAACAATTTTTCTCCATACACAACAATTGATGCTTTAAAATGTTGTTTTGTACAACTATATAATGCATGAATTGTTGTGTATGGCAAAAAACTGTTGTGTACGAATCACTTCCCATAGGTTTTGATACGTAAAATATAGAGTTTTTCACAAAAAACCGCAACGAAATCGTTTAAAAATAACTAGTTTATTTTGTAGCATTTTAAATCAAAATCATCAAGGATCCTTTTACTTAGGTTAGAATGATATAAAAACAACCATAGGTAGTTTAAGAATTACAACATTTGGAGTCTTTGAACTCACTTGGTTTTGGGGTGTTGAGGTAGATGGCAAGAATAAAAAGCTTGAACTTCTCTACAAGTAATCCACCACCAAGAGCAAGGTGCTTTGAAATACTAGTTTCCTTCTTGTAATCTTGAGTTTCTTAAGCTTGTAAGTGCTTAACAAAATAAGCACCAAAGGAGAAACAAGATGAAGCACCAAAACACAATAACTAACTTCAAAAGGGAGAGTGTTTTGGATGGAGAAATAACTACAACTTTTTTGGCTTCAAGAAGAGAGAAAAAGGAAGTGGTTTTTGCATGCATATATACTCTCATGCAAAGTAAGGTCAAACCAATAGAATACTCTAAAGTAATATAAAGCATAAAGGGCATGGGGGGACAAGAGAAGAAAGCTAGACAACCTCTAGGTTTCATAAATGAGAAATTTCCTAATCATTGTTATGTGCTAGATAAAGCAGTATATGGTTTGAAGCAATCTCCACATCCATGGTATGAAACTCTAATTAAATTCTTAAAATAATCAAAATTTAAATAAGGTTCAGTTGACCCTACATTCTTTTGTAAGAGATTATGTAATCATTTAATGATTGTTCAAATCTATGTTGATGAATTCATTTTCGGTTCAACATGTCTTGATATGACTGTTGAATTTCTCAAATTGATGGAAACAAAATTTGAAATGAGTTCTATGGGTCTAATTAACTTTTTTCTTGGACTAAATATTAGACAGAGTTCGAAGGGCATTTTCATCAATCAAGAAGCTTTCACAAAGACTTTACTTGCTAGGTTTGGCATGAATTGTGACTCAAAGGTTAAGGTTTTGATGGCATTTGGAAAAAAAAACTCACTCTTCTTGATAAACATGCATCAGATATTACATTATACAGGCAGATGATTGATTCCTTATTGTATCTAACGTCTAGTCGTCCTGACATTATGTTTGCAGTTTGCTACTGTGCGAAATTTCAAGTGAATCCACTACAAGCACACATGATGGAATTAAATAATATTTTTTGATATCTTCGTAAGACTACTTCTCTTGGATTATGGTATCTATCTAACTCTAGGTTTGTTGTTCAGGCATATTATGATGTTGGTCTCGAAGGTTGTTATCTTGATTGTAAGAGTACATCAGGCGGATGTCAATTCTTGGATGGAAAATTTGTCAACTGGCAATCAAAGAAACAAACATATGTATCTTTATCAACTGTTGAAGCCAAATATATCGCACCATCCTCATGCACGTCGCAAATAATATGGATTCAAAGTCAGCTCAGAGACTATGACATTAACATGAAAAAGATTCCTTTATATTGTGATTCCGAAAGTGTCATACGCATTCATAACCCTGTTCAACATTCAAAGAGAAAGCACATCGCGTTACGATATCATTTCATAAAAGATCATGTTGAAGACGGAAATGTTGAAGTATATTTTGTACGATCAACAGATCAACTATCTGACATCTTCACCAAAGCTTTACTAGAAATCACTTTTAACTGGATTCTGCACGTACTTGGGATAACTGATGTTGAATCAGTTCTGAAGTCAAATCCTTGAACTTACGAAAAGGTTATTGTTCACTTGTGAATCGTTGCGAGCTTTGCAGCCTTTCACATTTCGTTTGCGAACAACATACTTAGGTGCGAGAAGGTGTGATCTTTCACAAGATGGTACTCTAGGTATTTGTTCATCTTTTTCTTATTTTTTTATTTATTTTTCAAAAACATTGAAAAATCCAAAAAGATTTTTCTTATTTTTGTCTTTATTTTTCAAAAAACATTCAAAAATTTAAAAAGATTTTTCTTATTTTTGTCTTTATTTGTTCAAATTTAATCTCAAGTTGTATTTGTTGGCATGTTACTTTCTTAAGGTACGGATATTATTATTGTTTGCACTAGTTAGGTATCCCTAGAAGCATGTTGTAGCATGTCGTATAAAGTCTCAATGATTCTTTGTTTGCAAAAAGGCCTTAATGAAATTTCTTATTCTAATATTTTTTCCAAATATGTCGTATTATCAAAAATCATCGAGCTACCTATCTCTACTCATCTCAGAGTTTAGAGATTTCTGCTTGGTCAATCTTTTGTAGCAAAGGTACTATCTTTCTTTTAACCAATTTTGGAAACCAATGATGTCTTAGGTATATACAAATCCAAACATAGGGTTCTTTTTCTAAACCTTAAGGAATTTTTTGTTCTCTAAACTATAATTTTTTATTAACCCTTGATCTCTCGAGTCTATACCAACTCGGAGTTAGGTTTCTCAAAAATTGTTTTTATGATCATTCTAATTGTCAACTTGAGAGTGTGAAAAACTCGTTTTTCTTTTTCAATCTTATATTTCTTACACTATGCATACTTTCCAATCACTATAACATTTTTACGCTGAACTTGATCTTGGCTACACTTGATATCTCTGCACTTATGTTAAGTTGCATCTATGATCGGAAACAAGTCTGCCCATGAAACCTATGAAAAGATGATGTGTAACGTCATGATTTTTACTCCATTTTAAAAATAAAAAATAAAAAATAAAAAAGACATTTATTTAACAAAATACGTTAGCGGAAGACTTAGTTTTTTTTATTATTATTATTTTCAACCATTCCAAAAACCACACGTTACCATTTTCATAAACCAACATTCAACCGTTTAATTATGGCAAAAAGGGGGTTCAAAGAAAAATAAAAACCAAACGTGCTCAAATGGCATCTTCATTAAAACTAACTACCCAAAAGGAACCCAACCTCACAAAACCATGCTCCTAATCTACCTGTACCAATCAAATGGCATTCAACAAAAAAAACAAGTGTCGGTAATTGCCTTGTGAGCCGACAAGTTGTACTGTAACGCCCGCGTTTCCAGGCTAGGCATTTTCGTTGATGTAATAGTCTAGGTCAACCCTTGTAACTCTTTTTGGAGTATTAATGATGAAATATTTGAGTATTATGTGTATTTGTGTGCTTAAATACTTAATTATGTGATTTGATTAATTAATAATAAAATACGCGTCAAAATTAAAGTATGAGATTAGCCCGATATCTTTTTATAAAGATGTAGTGGTCGAAACAAGGATTCCGAATATATAAAGAATGCCGAAATCCGAGTTATAACGAAGAAGTTATGACCTGTCGAAGTTTCGCGACAGAACCGACAACGCTGAATGACGTAAAAAGTGAAATTTACATTAGAGCGATATTTAGCCTTAGGGATCTAAACTAAAGTTGTAGAGTTCGTTAAACCGAGAGCGTGCATAAAAAGAACGCCCAAATCTGACTTCATATGAGGAAGTTATGATTTTCTGAAGTTTCGACTTAGCAGTATGCTGCCTGAATACTCAAATATGAGATCGAGTGATTCTTAACCGAAACAATCTAAATGAGAATCGAAGATCTCATTGTTAATAGCGAAACGATGAAAAGTTAGGCGAGAACGGACGTCGGACGAAGAAGTTATGAATTTATAACGAAGTTTTCCTGTCCGGGCCTACTAAAAATAAATAATAAAAATAAAATCAAAATTAACCAACGGAGTCTAAACGAAAGTTGTAGAGCGTAGTCTCAACTACGCGTGGATATAAATAACATCGAAAACGGAGTTCGTATGAAGAAGATATGAACTTCCGAAGTTTATTAAATAATTAATATTTAAATTTAATTAATAAATCTGGTATTATCCGAAGAGGATTCATCGGACTCATCCGAAGTACGCCCAGCGTACAGCGAAGCATGACACGCCTCGCACTCGAGTTCTTCGAATGACGCATGCAGTGACGAATTCGGACGCGTACGCCCAGCGTACTGCGAGGCTTCAGCCTCCTATAAATAGGATGCGAGGGTTCCGGGCATTCCTGCTCATTTCCTCTCTTTTTCGTGCCGAAGCTCTGCGTGTAAACCCCCGAAGCCATCCCGACACCCCGGATCTTATATCCAAGTTAAGAAGGAAGTTTTACGCTCCCGAGATCCCGAGAAGTGCGATTCCCGAGCCGAAGCTCTGCCCGCGAGGAGTTCGATTTTTTGTGAAGATCTTCCAGATCTACGAGAAACACTACTTCTGCATGTCGTAGTGCTGTCTGATCATCTTCTGATCAAGTGAGTGTGTGGTTACTTTCTTCTAACGCATAATTATGAAGTATCTTATATAAAATACGTGTTATGTGTATATTTTGTTGTTATATGTGTGAATGTATATTCACTCTCTTCTATCTCATAGATCTGATTTATTCTCTATGAAATACGTATTATGTGTGTGTGCCTCATCTGTTATGTGGAATATGTATTGATTAAAGCATGTTATACAGGTTTTAAACTATGTATAAAAATGTATATTTTTATCTACTAATATGTTGGGTAGAACATGGGTAGATAGTTGGTGTGTAATAAACAGATGAGAGGCCTCGATGTTGTTTTTTATTCAGTCATCTAGCGGAGTTTAGATGACGACCACGGACTTTTCTAGACAGTCTAGTGGAACGCTAGCAGGCTCATAACCTGTAGGTGTTAATGAACTTGGGTGTTCATTCGTTGTACTCCATCCCCCTCATGGTTGTCTTATTTGACTTATATTGCTGAGGAACCCCCGAAGCATGTGTTGTCGCCTCGATGAAATATTCTTAGACTAGGTCCCTTATGTTAGGTGTCTTAGGGACGTAAAGTGAGGATAACGGGAATGGGTAATTGGGTTATTGTTGGTTGGTGGAATTAAATATAATTATTTATTGTGGGTTGAAAACCCTATATGCTCACTAGGCTCCCAAGCCTGACCCACTCAGTTTTATTTGTATTACAGGAAGTGGCGCAAGGGCATAAGATGGATGAATCATCAGTTTGTTTTGTTTACAAGTCTGTATATGTATATATTTGTTGAACGACTTGTAATGTTATCGTTTATGCTTTATGGTCTGTATCGAAACATGACATCCCGAGTTTTGATTATATAATGAAAATACATTTCTTCATGAAATGCTTTGGTAAATGTTATTTTATCATACTTTGTTTTTGGGAACAAATTCCCCAACTCTTTCAAATCAAAAGGATTTACTCTGAAAATTATTTTAAAAGCATAAATGAAAATCGGTCTTTTCTGACCGAGATTTTGGGGATGTCACATGTACAGAACCAAAAGGAAAACACACAATTCCCGTAAGGTTCATTCATGCAAATCATGATAATAGCATAGTCAAGAAAAACAAATAACATGATAACATAATTTATTTCAATCATATAGTTTTCAACTTAACTCAACCGATTATCACATATAATTTAATTCACCGTTTATTATATGTAATTTTTAATTCAACCGATTAACAACTGTGGGGTTCCTTAAGGAGAGTCTACCCAACAACTTAACCCCATTCACTACTCGTGTGCTCAGCCAGTTTAGTGCTCTAAGTGGCTCATGACTTCCACCCGAATACACCAACCCCAAGACTTCCAATTTCGCTACTCCGACTTGCAAAGTACAAGTACTTTACGGTGTCGTTCAGGATCGGTACAAAGGTGCCAATTCTACCGATACACCTCCCGATTCTCACATGATGTTTGATCTGGCCACATCATAAAGCCAACACCACTCCAGTTCCCATACACCGAGGTGCACATGAATCACGTGTCACACGACCATCTAGAAAAGTCTGTGTAACTAATCACCGTTATGGCTTAAGCTCTTTCAACTTATTAGGCTTGCAAGGTTCTACCCATGTCACCGTTATACCCTGCAAAAGCATGCATACACCATAATAATCATATTAATCTTACAACTTAAACGAGTAATTATCATGTAATGAAGTTCATTAAGATGTCACCATACATTAGCATATAACTACAAATTCATGAAACACCATATCCGCATGCAATTTACAACGTTCACATAACATGAATATCACCATAGCAACTGATACCAAGGAATAACCACACATAAGATGCAAACAACATATTTTCAATAATTATCACAAAAATCTACCATCAATCCTAATTTGCATCAACAATCCACCTATAAGATGTGGTTTTCGATTATGTACTAAAGTCAACAAAATTGTCGACTCACCTTATGTTTGAAGCGAGTTCTTCTTTTTAATTCAAGCCTTGACCCTTCTTGAAGTTGTCAAGTTTTCACCTAATAATCAAACATACCAAGCAATCATCAAAATGGGGTCTAAGTTTCATTAACACCTTTAATTTCTTAATGGGTTACATATTTTTTTAAGTTTCATAGCTTGACCACAGTTCAATGTTTTGGTCATAAAACAGAATCTGTAACTCCGATTGAGCTGAATATGGACTTTTTGAAAACTAGACTCGATTTCCTACATTTTATCCAGAGAGGGGTATCGGCCAATTCTGCTCAGATTAGCAGCTACAGCCATTGCAAGATAGGGAAAAGTTGTTGTGCAGATTTCCAATAATTGCCAAATCACCATATGATTTATGACGTGGGCAAAAGATCAAAGAAACACGAATTAACACAACAAAAGCTTGAATGAAGGTATTAAGACATAAATTAAGTGGTTTATGAAAAAAAAAAACAAGAATTGACTAAAAGGTGATTGAAAGTAAGATGCCCTAATGCATCAACACCAAAAGTCAACATACATCAATAAAGACTTCTTTTAGTTCAAACCAAGATACATATAGGGATGAACTTTTAGGGAACTTTAGACACATATTTTGTGGTTTTCAAGTTTGTTGTTTCAGCCTCCAAGTCATGGTTTTAAAGACCAAAAATACAAACAATACTACCAAGAGTTGTGAGGACTTTCAAGCTAGAATTCTGATACAATCTTTGCTAGTTCAAAAAACAATATAATTACCCACATATAAAAACTTATAGGGGCTGTTTTGAGGGTTATAAAGGGTCCTCAAAACATGAATTCAATGCAGGAAATTATTCACTAAACTTGAAGACAAGAAAAACAAGATTTTTCCCAAAGCAAATCAATTTGTCTCCAAGATTGGAATCAGTTCAGGAATACCAATTCCAATATATGAGGGAACATTTGAAAATCGATCATACAGTACACTATGATTGAGATCATGTACAAGAAGTCAATTGAGGAAATTCAACCTCAAAACCAAAATCAATTACAACCCAATTGAGATGTTAACATATTAGAAAAGAGATTCAAAGAATTACCAAAATGAGTGATCAATTGACAGGTTTGGAACAAGAAAATCGGAGCCACAACCCCTGCTATGGTGATTGATACCCCACAACAAAGCCGATTAGGACCTGCTTGCAGACGTTTGCAAATTGCCCCTGCCCTCGTCTTCTTCTTTCCTCTTCCAGTCGACGCACCCCACAGATAAAAGGGTTCGATCGATTTTTTTCCCTTTTCTTCTTGGCCTTCAACTGACGACGCACACAATGAAGGGAGGAGTAGTGATCGTTTTTTTTTCTCGTTGCCATCAGCTGACGACGCACACAATGAGGGTGTTTGGCTTAGCTTTTGGTGTTTGGCTTAGGCCCCGTTTGATAGTTGTTGACTGAATAAGTGCTAACTGAGAAAGGTCTGTCTGGATAAGAAGTCCTTACTGAGTAAGAAATCATGTTGTTTGATTGAACATCTGACTGGATGTGCTGATTGATGACAAATGACCATTTTACCCTCGTTCCAAAACATTAATATTTAGAAAGATACTTGCCACCAAACAATTTAATTTAAAAAATATTTATATATATATATATATATATATATATATATATATATATATATATATATATATATATATATATATAAAGTTCAACATCCTAGCTATGGATTTATGTTGAATGCTCATAATCTCATATTCAGTTCAATTTGTTATATATTTCAAACTTAATTTTTTTACTCACAATCGTCGTTTCAAACTTAATTTTTTTACTCACAGTCATCGTTTCAAGATCAAATATCCTACCTACATATTTTTTTGAAAGTAGAATGCTATTTTCTGCATATTTACCAGAGTATTTTTTTTATAACATGTTAATATTTTCTCTATTATCGACTTCTGTGATCAGCAAAAACATATAAATATGAAAACAGCATCCTACTTAGAGATTTAATGAGATTTAATGAAGGGCATACACTTATTTTGATGAATCAAACTCAATTGGAAGTTTGATATTTTTTTCTGCAGAGGATCTATCTGTGAGATAAACTTTGTGAAAATCTAATACCAAAAAGGTTAGAAACATATATACCCACAAATAGCATGATAATCATTCCATTTAATTCGAATGAAATCTCATTTAAAATAGATCATATCTTGGTTCAAATAGTTTCATTTGCATAGATGGGTCTTCTAATATAACCAAACTGTACTAAACATGGGTGCAAAAGGCTTTTCCAGATAAAAGTTGTGTAGGGGAAAAATTGTCAAAATCAAGATAATTACCAGCAACTTTGTGATATATCCCAGGGCACATCAATTGTAGGGTAATAATCGTAATAGAGCTATTGTGGTCAAACAAATCCAAGTGTATCCATCCAACGTCTTACATGTACGTAGCAGCACCATCAGATTTTGACAACACCGATCAAACTTGTTGAGTGAATCATCAATTGTATCTAATTTAATCAACGGTTATATCTAGTTATATCCAAATTTATCAACTGTTAGTATAAGAATATAGCAAACACACTCGATTTAGAAGAAGGGGCAGGGTGTCCGATTTCTTACTACTGCTGGAGATATAAACGCACATACCTGCAATTAAATTGGAACCAAAGTAGAGAGGCAGTCCATCAATCGATCTGGAGAGAAGGATAGGGTGCAATTCTTGATGGGGTGTGATCGATTTTATGAAAGCAAAGGGGGTGTTGGATGATCGATTTTGAGTGTCTATTAAGAATGAGACGTAAAGGGGGTGTTGGATCGATTCTTCCTGCTGGGATACGATACACACGCACACGAATACGAATACACACGCAAGGGCACAAATGGAAACGACGTCTTCCTTTCTCAGTTAGTCGAATCCTTCTTTCTTACCGGGCCAAACTTCAATTTCTCGCTCAGAAGGTTTATCAAACAGGTTCGGCTGACCGAGTCAGCCAAAAGCGTCTGACCTGACTCGGTCAGCAGCATATCAAACAGGGCCTTAGCTTTTCATATGCAAAAGAACCATCAAAGCCAAAAGATGTTTGGTAAAAGACTTTTAAAAGCAACTTTTGGATTTTGGATTGAAAAAAAAAAATCAACTTTTTGAAAAAGTCAGAAAAACCTGAATTTTTTGTAACTTTTTGGAAAATGAATTTTGGCCTCTAGTCTACGCCACACAAGAACGAAGCCCATAAATTGACTTTTGGATCGGCTCATAATTAACGTTCAATGGAAAAGGAAGTGAAGAAGAATCGATTCAATATGATGTAGGTTATAACAAAATTTCATTCTTAGTCCCCCAAGTTATTTCCAATTAATTCGTTTAACCCTATATCCATTTTCTTAATAAATCAAGTTTCTTTTAATGACATTTCAACCCCTCTATGTTATATATATATATATATATATATATATATATATAGAGAGAGAGAGAGAGAGAGAAAGAGCTAGGTTCAAATGTTTCTAGCAAGTATTGTGAGCATGTATGCATCAATGAGAATTTAGGAATAATTTAATCATTAATTAAATTAATAAGGGTACATTAGTAATATTACACATGTGCATTAATTAATAACCAAAATTAAGAATTGATGGTTTTATTTACCTATTAAAACCCTACCCCACTAAACCCTTCAATCATAATAAAAAAAACAATTGACTCTCTTCATCATCGGTCTTCCTCCAGCCGCCGCCCAGCACCTTAACAACCCCATCCCCTCATCGGTATTCTCTGATCATCAGCATCACGTACTGTTCCCTTGGCCATGACCAATAGATATCGAACTGAGAAGTAAGAATAGATTGCTTTTCTGAACTTTATTTTCACTCGATTTTGTTTTCTTCGATCGTAATAAGTAAGTCGAAGTGTAACTCTAAAGCACTCTGCTTTCGCACCTTCAATTTATGGCCTGATGCAATGGTTTGTTTATCCTCACTTAGTCACTTTGCTGGTGTATCTGCCTATCTGTGTATGCGCATGTATTATCTTGTTTTCTTTTTGGTGGTGGTGTAGGAAAGTCTCAATTGGTGTTAGCAATGGTATCGGTGGTTGAAAGCCCTTTGTCAAACATCATAATTGTGGTGGAGGAGGGTGATTTCGAGTGGTCTTCAAATCCAATAGACTTAGGTTCATTTGTGAGTCAGATTTTGATTTCTACATTTGTAAGTTCGATTTTGATTTCCTCTCCAACAACGCCTCCTCTCCAGTTTACAGGTTCTATAATTTTTTTAAACAATTTTATTTTTTCTTCATGACTTCAAATCACTTAGATTTTCAATAAATTTGATTGTTTTTTATTGTTTCTTTTCTTTATTACACATCAGGTCACACTTATGTGGTTGTTTGTTGGTGGTTTTCCTTTTACACAGAAGCATTTGATAATGCACAGAAGGTGTTCGATAGAATGCATAAGAGATGTTTCAAGCCAAATTCCTGGTAATTGACTAATTCTCAATAGGATACCATTAGTGTTTTTTTTTTACTTTTTCTCTCTTGCAATGTATAAAAAAACAATTGGTGTTGTTTTTTAGAAGAAATTAGTCTATTATGATGTGAAAATTAAGTATGAGGTATGAATGGATTTGTGTGTATTCTGTCAGAATTTATTTATATAAATTCATTCTTTCAGAATGTTTGCATTCTTTTAGAATGAATTAGTGTTTATTGTTGGATTTTGATGTTTTTGTTGCCTTTGTGATAGGAATGGCTTGAACATTGATTATGTTTTCTTTGTGGATTTAGATTTTGAAGAGGCTAACATTGATGTGGAGAAGGAAGAAAACATAGAGAACGAGAGTGTATTATACCAGAATGTGTTATGCTACAATATATAAAGTGTTGCTAAAAACTAATATTCTATTAGAATATATTAGTGTTTTTGTTAGATTGTGATGTTTTTTTCTTTTTTCTTTCAGAATGTTGTTATTTATTCAATGAATCATAATCATACAATGTAATTATTTGGATATTATTAGTTCAAGAATTGATTTTGCGTACTCTTTTTAGAATGTATTTACTAGTTTATGGTTGGCATTCTGTCATTCTGACAGAATATAATCGACGAATATATTTACTAGTTTATGGTTAACATTCTACCATTCTGATAGAATAAAATCAAATTTCTAATTTTGAATTAATTTAAAATATTCAGATTTTTTAAAATAAATGAATTAATTATCCCTAAAAATCCGAAAATTTCCTTTTTTAATATAGGTTAATTGACTAAAATTCCCTTATGCTGAAATTTGTGTGATTATATGGTATATGTTATCCTATTCTACTATCATAGACCCTCAGATCATTGCCTTTGATTATATTCCATCCGATGGTCCAGATCTGTGCATTCTAGCACACAATAGTTACTAGAAACAAAATAACTTAACCCTATATATATATATATATATATATATATATATATATATATATATATATATATATATATATATATATATATATCGGCTAGTTATTTTTTGGTATCAATTCACACCCTTTTTATTTAACTTATAAACATACAAGCTAAAAATCATTTATAAGAATAATTATTCGATTAACGGAGGCTAACATTGTTAATAGAAGAATTTTCGGGTCGTTACATGATGTTCGTAACTTCTTAACAAGTTGACGATCATAATTCAACAGGAAAACCACACAAGAACTTCTTAGTTTCTCTTGACTATTGAAGGAAGAGAATTTGTGCCCAGGATCTAGCTGCTTTTATATCAAAGATTCTTTGATATCACTACTTATCTAAATTTTTCTTTAATTTGTTCTATCTTTCCATTTGGCACACATATGCACTTAAATCTCTGATTTCTCAAACTTTGGGTTCTATTTGACCACAAAAATCAAGGTTCTAAGGGAACAATTGAAGAACGTTTCTCTTGATCTTGGCAAAACAAATGAAGAGCTCTTGTTGGTAAAAGGGCAAAATTTTCATATCAACCAGCGGTTAGTCAAAATTATTGAAATGAAAGACGCTCCTTACACAGATTACATTTCTCAACTTGTGGATGCAAAGCTAAAGCCTATTTTCCCAAAGTTGAATGATATTTCAAATGTTACAAGTAGCAGGGCTACTTCGTAACAAGGGGATAAGGATGAGTGTTTCCAAAAGTCAACATCAACAATCCTTATCAAACTGGTCCAATGGAAAAGAATAATGACAAATGTAACATCCCAAGTCCATGTATACCTTGTAACCCTTGATCTTTTGAGCACTTGTCCATTTTAGCCCTTCATTGAGAAAAGGTGGTGAATGAGTACGCAGGACGTACGCGAGTGTACGCTCAGCGTACTCATATGCGTGCATTTGATGTGGAAGCCACCTAGTACGTTGGGCATACTAGAGGGTACGTTGTGCGTACTAGGCCCATAGTGAAAACCCTAATTTATGGTGAGTCCCCTATATAAAGGTTATGATGGCCTCATTCCTGGCTACCATTCTCAGACAACAAACCCTCTTGTGCCCTAAACTTTCGTTCTTATAGATTGTGAGTGCATTTGAGAGCCTTTGAGAGTCTTTGTGTGTTCTTAAAGTGAAGAAGAATCTTTGAAGAAGAAGGAGTGAGAGTACAGGCCCTTGGATTTGAGCATATCTGTGTTGGGAGCTTCACATAGAGGTATAAAGCTTCAGGCTTTCTCGCTCTTTTGATTTGTGCATCATAGTAGAGTATTTTAGGGTTTTTGTCCCAAACGTTGGAGACTTTATGAGATATTGAGCTCCAGAGACTATGAGCAACCCCTATGAGTGTATTTAGTGGTGTAATGTCATAAAAATCCAATCTTGGTCGTTAGAATCAAGCCATGCATGAGATATGAGCTTTTTGAGATAAGATAGTGAATGCTTTGTGTGTTTGTGACCATATCAGCCATGCAAAGGCTTAAAGTCATTGACTTTATGGAGTAAGAGCTATTAGGGAGTCTAGATCTGTGATATGAGCCAAGGTCTTAACTGGTTAAGACCAAAAGAGTGAGTAGAGTGAAACTGGGACGTACGTTGGGCGTAATCCCAGTACACGCAGCGTAGGGATCGAGCATCCCCGATGCCTACATGGCAGCCGAGTACGCCTAACATAGAGAGCTGGTACATGCAGCGTACTCCCTGTCGTTGACTTTTTGGTTGACTTTTAGGGTTTTGTCAATTTGTGGACTATTAAGGCCATGGAGGGGTAAAATGGTCGTTTCCCCTTCTGTGAGTTTGAAGAAGGGTTAATCTAGCTTCTTGAGAGTCGTTATTAATTAGGGGTAATTATCGTATGTGTTAGGCGGAGGCTAGATAGGTGATTCGAGTTCGAGGTTATTCGATTCCTATAAGGTGAGTCTTCTCACTATACTTACCATGAGTGGACTCTAGGTGACCGAGGTGTCTTATGTGCTTACTTGTGTATTGTGATATTCTAAATTATGTCTTTGTGATTTATGTTGAGTATTATTATTATGAGCTTACTGAGTTAGGATCGGAGGGTCCACCCGAGTTGTGGGACCGAAGGGTCTCCACTGAGACACATTGACCGGAGGGTCGTATTGAGTTAGCCTCGAGTGGCTAATTTGACGTGTGTGGTATTTTGGGGAACTCACTAAGCTTTGTTCTTACCGTGTTACGTGTTATGTGTTCCAAGTACTTCTCAGGATCACGGGAAGGCACCGGCTTGATTGTACACACATCTGCACTGGAGATATGTTTTTGGAGGATCCTAGATTTGTAATAAACAATTTTGAAATATGTGTTGATAAATTGTTACTTGTGATTTTTGAGAAAGTGTTGCTTCCTCCTTGGTCACTTGAAAGAATAGAAGATGAAGCAATCAACAATCCAAATCTTTATTGGGTGGAGCCTCAAACCACATTCTTAGTTGAAAATGATTTGGAATGTCAAATGGACTTGCCCATCACTGCAAAAGCCTTCTCGTTTCGTTGTTTTGAAAACATTCAGAAGGTGCCTATGGGGAACACAACAATCAACAGAAAACTGTTCAATTTCTATGCGAAACATTCTAAACCTCAATGCAAATCTTGGAATGTGAAAAAGATGGTTGGTCTGGAGGTTGGAAATCTTAAGGTGTTGATGATTTTAGAAACATTCACTTCAAAGTTGTTCGTGGGCACAATCATAAAGTTGATAAATTTTCTTTGGCTGATCTTCCAATGATGAATCTGTTTGGTTGGATCTCAATTCTTAACATCATTTCAAACGAACCCATCAAGTATGAACCCATTTGTTCGCATATGAAGAGATTGATTAAGGCGTATATCATTGAAATCTCGAAGATGGATATAGATATTTCATCGGTTTTAAACAATAGGCCTATCATTAAACATATGGATCCTCCTAAAAATCTTGATTTTATGAAGGTTGGGTTTATTGAAAACGAATATTGGGGAGTGGTGTTCAAAGTGAAAGAAAATGAAGTTTTGAAGAAGTGCATGTTTTATTTGAGAGATAAGCACTTGTATTCGTCTGTGGCTTTAAATCAAATGTTGTCAAATGCTGAGAAGTTCAAGAGCAATTCTTCTGATGATGTGAGATGCATTTCCGATATGATCAAGTGGTGGATCGGTGTTCGCTCTATTTTGTTGAAGACGATGCCAAAAGTGTTTGATGTTGTGAAGAAACGGCAAGTAAAGACATCTGCTGCAAATTGACACAAAGGGGGGATTGCAGAGTTTGTAGTTTGTCTTGTGTCAACTTGTAATGGATTTGTTCGTATTTGATAATGTCTTTACTTAGTGTGAGTCATGTTGAGATTTCGCACTTTTTGTTACCTTAAGTTTGTAGCTTTGTTGCTGACTTGAGATGCATTTTTAATATTCTTGTGAAACCTTTATATAGGGATATTAGTTAGAAGAACGGGAAAAGAGTTTTGTGCATAGAATAGTTCTTTATGTTGTATCGAATTGTTCTGTCTTACTCGTTAATAAAAGAGAAATATTATTTACTTCGTGTGTTCATGTGAATTTTATCTTTGTTTGAATCATGAATCAAAATGTTCCTTCACTTTAACTAAAAGACCAACTAACTAGTTAATTCATGGTTAGTCAAAGTGTTCAAAATATTTATACATGACTTATTAATCATACCATATGATATAATAACTAGTTTGTCTTATCTTTTATTATTATTTTCATAAAATTATAATTTTTCTCTAATTAAATACAAGAATTGAATTCAATAAGTATCAACTTGATTAAAGTGTGACCCTATAGGATCATATGTCATTAACAATATCAATTAATAATTATTCTTAAACATATAGATCCAGCATTATCAACACCCAAAGAAGGAACAAAGGACGTCAGAATGTTAGACACGTGAATTTGCTCATGCTAAGCCCCTTCCCTAATGCCAAGTCTCCAATTCCACACCAACTTATTGTTGACGAGCCAATCCAAAAAAAAATCTCGATCTCCATAAAATAAATTCTATTGAATCTATCTTTCATTGATTTTAGACCCATTCTCGATAGTTCCTGAAATGCCAATATCACGATGTATATCTCTGACAAGTTGAACTCATAACGAAGAATTATATAATAGATTAATTTTAGGTTCCTTTAGGAACAGTAAAGTTCCTAAGGATTTGACATAATTGGTGCTTCTATTTTGTTTATTAACCATTTTGGATTTTTTTAACTAAAGGGTTTCACTTAATTGGTCTTTCTATTTTGCATATTAACCATTTTGGAATTTCTTTTTTTTGTTTTTTTTAAACTAAATAAAGTTCAATACATATCGATGGAATTGCCCGGTTTTTTCTTGAAGTTTCAATTTCGTCCCTTTTTAAGCTATTTGTATTGGGTCGGTCATTCCTTCTCGATCCTTCTGCACCGCCATTCTTTTCTGATCCATTTACTCATTCCACCGCTTTGAACCTACTCCACGTCCGTTCACATCCAGAGCTACCATCTACGTGGTGTTTTTTTCCTCTGAACTTCTATTGCCCACGCAGGAGATAACACCGACAATATGTTAGCGATTGAATCGTCTCTCTGCTGCCACTATCAGCATTTGCCGCCACCTCCATCTATCTATTAACATCACCTAATTATATTGGTTACGAATCAGACCCTAAGAACTTGAAGGGGGCGGTGTTCACTGTGGTTTCACATGCCACGTAGGTTGAAAACGCACTCCACTCCCTCTAGTCTCGGCCCTTTTGACTATTATGTAAGTTCGTTTACAGTTACTTTAAGGCATAAAAAATAACCTTATTTTCATAATATTGGAATATTGGATTAGTCGGTCTGCGAAAGTCAGTTTCGAAATCCAAGTTAGGGAAGTTCACTTTACAAAAATAAAAATTAAAAAATAATCGATTTAGAGTACTATTTTGTCTATTATTTTGCCGTTAAAATGTAACATTTAAGAAATTATAACAGATCCCTTTTCTAAAAACTTGTTAATTCCAACCCTTTTAATTCTTTAGCCATTTTGACATTTTTGATCTTTACAGTGAAATTTTTTATATTTTTTCATAAAAAACACAGAAAACGGTCCGGGACGAAGCCCGGGTTTTTGAAGTAAGGCCTGGTTAAAAGAAAACAAACTATCAATGTTGGTACCGCCTTTACCCCAATAATCAATCGGTAAATAAAGACACTTAGCGATGGAAATCCAATGGAAAGATGAAGTGCCTCATGCGCCCACTAATCCATCACCAATCTTATTGAAGAGTTATCTTGCATATTCGTCATTGATTGTGTATTTGTGTTATTCATTTTGCATAAGAGCCTCTCGGTGTTTAGTTACTGATTGTGGTACAAAATTGACATAAATTAATTTTCTTTCCATACCCATGAAAATCTATTAAGTTCGCTTCCTAAATCAAGACCCTAACTTCTCCCTCACTCTCCTAACCTAATTTCTCCGACTTCTCTATCCCACATTCCCACTCCTTAACCTAATAACTAAACTAGATTTTATTCTTCTTCATTCTTAATTCCATTTTGAGTTTTCTTTTTTACTCAGAAAATATTTGATTTCAATGGGTACTATTTGATCATATCATTAGATGGTCTTTATAATATCTTATTTTCATTCTAGCCTTCCGACGTAACAATGCTTTTTCTTTGTTCATTACATCACTCCATTTTCATTGTACTTTTTTTTTCCATTATATCATTCTACTTTCAATTTTCCTATTTCAATATTATACATTGAAAAACATATCCGATTATAACATCCTACTTTCATTTCGCCCTATTATAATTTACAACATTCTACTTTACAAAACTTCATATCCATATTGTATACAAACATGCACACGGGAAGATTCATGAGGAAATGTATGCAAAAAAAGAAAAAATCAAGACCACATGTCAAGAAATGCATGAAAAAATGGATGCAAAAGTTGTGGAAATTAAGGCCACATGTCAAGAAATGTGTGTGGAAATTGATGCAAAAAATGAAGCAATGTAAAAGACTTGTACCACAATACAAAATATTAGAGGGGATTGAGAAAATCAAATGTGAATTAATGCTAAGCTTTCATTCCATACTTTCGGTGTTTGAATATTAATGTTTGGTTTTGGATTATGTAATTTTAGAATACGTGCATTGTCCAACCAAAACTCAAACCATCATGGCTGAACTGTTTTTTTTTTCTTTTGAGGTGAAATGATGCATAAAAATATCATTTGTAACATCAATTATTCACATTAATCCTAACCTTAAACATCATTGTTTATCACTAAACATGATACGTAGCAAACGCACAAAGCTTCTTCCTGTTGCCTCCCCTCTTCTTTCTAAATAGAAGCTTCCTAAGCAACTCGGTACCTTTAAATTGCTTCTTCCATGGTACAACTAGCAAAGCTTGAGGTACCACACTTTTCACTCCAAATGAGCTACTGTAAGTATTGCAATATGGAACATATGCATCTTTTGTTTCCGTTGCACTTATAAAGTCTTTGATCATGGGAGATCTTAAAACATCTTCCCTTTGAAAACCATCCTCTGCTGCCATATGATCCCTTAAAGATGAATGCTGACTCAACTCTGTTGTAATCTCTGATCCCTACACAGTCACAGTCACAGTCACAGTCACAGTCACAGTCACAGTCTGAATTGACTATGGAACTTACAGTATGAAGAAGCTTCATTTCTTGCTCAAGATCTTCTTTTATCTCTTTATTGATGGAAACACTGCATAAAATATTCAAAAAAATTAGGATTTTTTTTTAATTATGAAGATGAAAGAATATGAAAAAGAAAAGTGTACCTCGCGAGTTGAAGTTGTAGCTCAAGTAATGCTGTTTCTAAACCTTCATATTGTTGATTTCTATCCTCCAACTCCATTTCTAAAACAAATACCTTCCGAAGAGCTTCTTTTAATTTAAATTTAGCATCAGAAAGTTGATGATCAAGATCAACATTCATTAATTTCACATTCTCAAACTGCTCCTCATTTCTTCTCTTCAACTCATTCACCCTTTCAACTTCCATTTCCAAAGACACAATTTTGTTTTCCAATTCCAAAATCTTTCCTTCTGGATTCCTTCCAACTTCTCCTTTCAAAATCCTGATTTCATTCTCTCTCTCACATACACTTTCTTTAAGAATCCTGTTTTCTTCTTCCACTTCACTCAACTTCTTTATCATCAAACTCAAACTTTTATCCACTTGTTTTGTCTTTCCATGTCCTGGGCCCCGCTTCTTCACTAACAAACGAAGCCTCTGGCGTTCGGCTTCTAGACTTGCAGTTTCTTGTTTTGCCACGTCAGCATTTAAAGTTCTCATCTTGAGATCTTTCTTGAGAACAAGATACTCTGAAGTTGCTTCGGAAATATGGTGACTTACATCTTTGATTATTTCCTCTTTTTTAACAAGGGCTTTATTAAGCAAGGCATTTTCAAGGGTTAAGTCTGCTAGTTTTTTCCTTGTTTCTGTGTATTTTGATTCTAATCTCTTAAGTGCCCTCTCAAGGATTACTCTTTGATCTTGCTCTAGTTTTATACAGCTCAATTGCTCCTTGCAATTCTTTAATGAAGCATTTAAGTGAACTAATCTCTCATATGCAGCTACATTATGTTGTAATGTGTCTTCTAGTTCTTGTTTCCATTTAGCCACTTCTGCTTCTGCCTTTTCCCTCCCTACAAGAATCAAAATAATTCATGTAAGTTGAAGGATGAAGAAAATATGGAAATTAAATATAAATGAAATAAAGAAAAATTACAAGAGTCACCTGCTATGGCTTCTTGTGCTGTTTTCAAATGTTCAGCCATGAGTTCGTCTTTTGCATTACACTCACACACAAGACAAGCTACCTGTTCATGGAGGTTTTTCACAGTTTCTTCTAAAGCTGACTTTTTATCATAGAGAAGATTCTGTATAATAGAAGCAAAACAACCTTAAAAATCATTTCTTTTACTATTTTGACTTTTGAGACGATTAACTACAAGAAATTCTTAATCTACCTCTTCTTCTTCATTTCCTTTTACAAAAATTTCAGCTTCATTGTTGACAACAACCAATCTTTTCCTATGAAGCGAGGTTTTTTGGTCCATATTTTGGTCTGATCAACAATCAACACATGAAAAAATCAGCATAAACAAATGAAAGTAACATAGTAATGGTATCACAGTTGCATATATAGCACAAACCAGAGGTAATGAAGTTGGATATCAAAGCGATTGAAACTTGTTTAGGATTATAGAATAATGTATTGAAGGGCAACATCTTGTCACCTCAGTTTATTTCAGAAAAAAGTTGTGTTTTACGTAAAATTAAACCACACATCTCCAAATTCTAATATGTGAGTTAATTTCCAAAAATGGAGTATGAATCAGTGATGATCTTTGATGCAGACCTTCACCCACAAATTGTCATTCCAAAACCGAGTAAAGAAAAGCTTGTTTTTATCATGAGAATGAGACAATACGTGAAAAGGTGGACGCTACAGCGCCCCCACCAATGCACCAAACGATCCCATGGCCAGATTAGAGGCAAATCATACCAACTCTAAAGCACGAAATGAGACCAACAGAATGGAACAATACGTAAACCCCCAACAAAAATGCCATCTAAATCCAAGCAGAAAAGAAACCCCATGAAGCAAAAGTAGAAAATCAAACCTCTAAAATGACGAAATTAGGAGTGAAACCAGCTCAAATTAGAAGAACCCAATCGGTATTAACGATCACTACCACTTTTTTTGCATGGCTATAAAGTGATCCAAGTTAGACGTTGGTTGCGGCATTTCATCGAACAGGTTGAAGGCAGTAAAGGGGTGGTGTCAGTGTGAATAATTTCTACTGAAAACAAATCTAACCCACTGAGATTGAGAAAGTGTTGAGTGTAGTCATGATCAAAATGGTTGAAGAAAAGCAAAAACAGACACGGCAGTGGCAATGAAGCGGTGGTGAGGAGACAAGAGGGATAAAATTGGGCCAGCGACATGTCAGTTGTGATAATGGAGATTTAACAGAACCGATTGATGAGTATCAAATGACTTGATGTACTGTGCATTACTACACTTGTATTCTAAACAGTACCTTGCTCCAAAAACAAAAAACAAAAAACAAAAATAAAACATTTTTATTTTTATTTTTAATCAAGTTCTAAAAAGGCGCACCATACGCTCAAAAGCGCGTGATTACAATGTTTCGAAAACACGTTTTTCTTTATCGGACGTTATATTATTGAGTTTCTGCGTGTTTTTCTTTATTGGACGTTATATTATTGAGTTTTTGTTGGACAAAATTGCAAAAATGGTCCCTATACTTGTCAAAATTATGTAGTTTTGATCTAAAAAGTTTCGGTGGTGCAGAAATGGTTCATTTTTTAATCTTTTTAGTGTTTTTGGTCCCTATCAGCTTGAAAAGACTATTATTCCCTTATAAATAATTTTTTATTTTTTTATTTCTTCGAATGTTTTTAATTAATTAAGAATAAGAAAAGGCCCACCGACCCACCATATTCCTTTTCCCTTCCTCCGTCTACAACCTTCATAAAAAAACCCTTCAATATCATCGACGTCTTCTGCACAAGCCTTCCACCGTCGGCAATCTCCCCCTTCGCATCTCCCCTCCTCTTCCCCTTTCAGCTATTAACACCATATCTTCCCATGTCACTCCCTCTGTGTGAGGAAACAAAAAAAAAACAGTTTGTACTCTAAAATCCATATACGCCGATCTAAAACCAATAGAGAAGGTTAATGGTGGTGGATCTAAAATCGTGAAGAAAAATCGATTCACCATCATCTTTTTCAAGTTGCAGGTTTTAGAACAGAGGAAGGAGATGCAGAGTTGCAGGTATCCTTTTCCCCATGGAAGGGACGAACTTAAACAGATGTATGGTCGGAATCGAACTCGCTAGAGAATATTAAGTTTACTACAAATCAACATCACTCACGTCTGAGAAAGGAAGAGAGGGTGAAGTATAGGTGGAATCGAACTCACAGGAGAAGGGAAGAGTATGTTCGGAATCGAACTCACCGAAGAAATAGAAAGGTTAGATCTAAAAACCCTAGTTAGGTGATGGAGTTCGTTTATAGATCCCAAACAACCGGAGAGTAATGGTGTTGATCAATGATAGCGGTGATGATCAGAATGTGAATGTCGACTCAGATGAGGGGTCTCCAACAACTGTGTATCAAGCAGCTCCGTTTCTTAAAGGATTAGCCTAATTTATTGTTGGGATCCAAGATGGCAAATTGTTACATGAATTCAAATATTGTAAATCAACACTCCGTTGATTGTATTTCTGGACATTATTCTTGAAGCTTGGATTTTTCATGGTATTTGAGACAATTTCATTTAAAATCTAGGTGGAGATGGAGGTAGTTAAAGGTGGTGGTGGCGGACGGTTGTAGCGGTCAGGATGGTCGTGAGGTGGGATTTTTTTTTGTGGAAACGACATGTTTGTGTTTATTGAGAGAAAGATTGGTAGGAGTGATGAATTAGGGGGGGTGGGATGGGATTTCTTTTAGTTTTTTTTTAATTAAAATAATAATAATATATAAAAATAATTGTTTTAGGGGCATATTTGTTATTTTAGATAGGGTATGGACCAAAAGCACAACAAAATATCAACTATATGGACCACAACCACACAAGATATCCAAAATTAGACCACCGGTGCATCACCAAACTTTTTTGGAACAAAACCATAAAATTTTGACAACCATAAGGACCATTTTTGCAATTTTGTCTTCTTATTAATAAGGTTTGATGTATTTTTTTTTTAATTTTGGTATATTTTATATAAATTTTTGTCTTAAGTCATGCTTTAAAAAACGTTATTATTCGATATGACTCGTAAAACTTGAAGTTTAACAATATCGTCACGTTACGCCTCATGTCATTTATAACTTTTTTAATTTATGTTCTTTTATGATCAAAATTTGTCATTAAAATTTTAACTATATGTTTATTTGGTTACTTAACATATATATATGGTCGCTTAAGTTTATTTAAGTTTTAAAATGTTATATATATATATATATATATATATATATATATATATATATATATATATATATATATATAAACAATAACTTAAATAAAGTTAGAGGCTATTTGGTAATTTGTTAATGGTTCAATTAATGAAGGAGTTTACGAAAGCTTAAGGGAGCAAGCTCTTATCCCAATAAAGCTTCAATTATTTTGGGTACATGATCCATAAGGAACGTTTGGTGCAGGTAGACGTCACCCATCCTACAAAAATGGGTTGGTTAAAATGGAGGACAACCTCGATAGTTCTTTGTGACAAGAAGATACCATTGAAACTAAAGGGAATTTTTTACGGAGTAGTTATTAAGCATGCCATGATGTATAGATTTTAATGTTAGTCGACCAAAAATGATAACAAAAAAGGGTTAAAAGTAGCATAAATAAAAATGTGAAGATGGACTTTGATGGAGTTAATTTCGTCATCTTTTAAATATTTAAAAGGTGTTTGGGAGTTAATTTTGATTATTAAAAGAACTTTTAGACAACATGACTTGTGGTGATAAATAAAATAGTTTTTTTTGTTAAAAAAATGTTTTGATTAGTTTTATGGTGGGAAAAAAATCATTAAGTTAATAAATTGTTTTTTAAAAAAAGTGTTTGTCTTAGTGTAAGGTATTTTAAGGTAATATTGGTTTTTACATAAAAAGTTTACAAAAATTATAAATTCTAACTTCTTAAAATCTCATTTTTGAAAAGTTAATGATTGGGTGGATTCTAGACCTTCTTGTGTTTTATTCTATATGTAACGTGGTGGATTGGGTGGATTCTAGACCGACGGTTCATATGTAGCGCTCGATTGTTGAGTCGATGTTCATGGTGGTCATAAGGGTTCTTTGGATGTTTTGTAATTCCTTACTTTTTAGTAGCAATAAACCTAGAAAAGACCAGCTATACGCTACCAGCTACCCGCTACCAGCTAACCGCTACACGCTTCCAGCTAACAACTACTTTTGCCAAACACGACCATCATCACTACATCATTCATCCACATTAAGTTCTTCCGTTTCCATAAAAGAATATGATAATTGTGGAATAATTACTAAATTACACGGATGGTCCCTGAAGTTTGGGGTAATCTACGTGCTTGATCTCTAACAACTTTTTTTAATGCGGATTGTCCCTAATTTATAATTTTGTTGTACGCTTGGTCCATATCCATACTAAAAAGACTAATTTACCCTCTTCCATTTCTTTTTTAATTAAAGTTTTATTTATTTCTTTATTGTTTATTTAAGTACTATTTATAATTCAATAAGAAATAATTTTTCCACACCTACTGAAAATGTCAGTCCAACTCTTATGTGTTTCTTTTATTTTTTAATTATTAAAAAAAAAACTGAAAACACACCCACACAATAATCTGCAGACCTTAACGAAACTTTAAATGAAAATCAAATACACCTACCATCTCAAATAAATCTCTTCATTTGATCATCAGATTTTAAGAACCTAAACCTAGACCACATCACCGATGATACCTCCATTTCTTCTGTTACCCAACTCCGCCCCCTTTGCTGTCACATTGTCGTTGGAGATTCTCTCTCTCTCTCTCTCCCTCTCTCTTTCTTTCTTTCTTTCTCTCTCTCTCTCTCTCTCTCGATATATATATATATATATATATATATATATATATATATATTACGTAGTTTTCAGAACCCCAAAGAACACTAGATCAGCGGAACCCGACCACCGGTGGCATCATCATCGTCAATCGTGCCGACAACATCAGTAGCCCACCATTATCTCCCACGTTTTCTTCTCACCCATACCTTCCGCCTCCAGTACTATCTTCCTTACAACCATCTAATTTAAAGAAATATATTCAAGTCGATGGTGATGAGGGAAGAGGGATGAGATGTAATCGGCAGTGAAGATGAAGGTGGTCGGAGAATATTATCGGACAAACACAAAAGCTTCTCAGATTTCTTTATAAATATGAATATTTTTGCCAAATTTATCAAGAAATCTACCATGGTTGAATTGGGTTTTTGTTCATCAAAACCAAAAATGTCAAGAAATAAGCAAACCCAAAAGCAAAATCATTTTATTCCATATATGTCATCTTCATGTTTTATCAACAAAACCAAAATGAGGGGTGAGGTGGTCGAAAGTTTTAGGTCTGATGCTGGTTTTGGTAGTGGAGGATACAAGAATTTCATGTTTTTTGGTGTTGTTTTCTTGCAGAGAGAGAGAGAGAGAGAGAGAGAAAGAAAGAAAGAAAGAAAGAGAAAGAATATATATTATCAGGTATGAATGAGGGGTAAGTAGATGACGAGGCCGATGATGCTGGCGAATTCGAGTTTGATTTCATTGGTGATGGTTTCAAAAAGGGGATGATTATGAGGGTGGGGGTTTGGGTATCTAAAATCGCTGGTTTTCATGATCGTCAAACGCTGAATGTGAAGTAGTGGTGGTCGTCGAAGTGAAGCTACGGTGGTCACCGAACGTGATTTAGTTGTGGAGCTTGGACATGAAGGTCGAAGGAGAGGGAGTGAGGGAGACATAGTTAGACAAACGTTTTCAATAGGTGTGGGAAAATTATTTTTTATTAAATTATAAATAATATTTAAATAGATAATAAATTAATAAATAAATAAAAACTAATTTAAAAAAAGATGAGGGTAAAATGGTCTTTTTAGAATGGAAAGGGACCAATCATGCAATAAAATTATAAAATGAGGACCGAGTTAAAAAAAAGTTTTTAGAGACCAAACAAACATGCAGATTAACCTAAACCACAGGGACCATCCATGTAATTTACCCTTTTTTTTTATTTCACAAAAATAATATTACTTTCACAAAATAACACTACTTTTACTAAAAAAAATAACTAAATTTGCAAAGACAATATATTGAAAAAAATTCATGGAATTCATTCGTAAAATAAACAAGACAAAGTTGCAAAAATGGTCCCTATGGTATGCATTTTTTTGGGGGTTTTAGTCCAAACTACGATTTTTTTTGGATTGGTGGTCATTTTGAGCTAGTTTCCTTGCACTTTTGGTCCCCTAGAAAACTGAAAAGACTAAAATGCCCTTCTGATACATTTTTTATGGTTTTTGTTATTTAATTTAAAGTTTTATTAATAAAAATTATTGGACCCACCTCTCTCTCTCTCTCTCTCTCTCTCTCTCTTTCTCTCTCCCAATTTTATTTCTTCCTTTACTTCTTCATTTTTATGGTAAAACACCACTGGAGGTGGATGCATTTCCGGTGACCATCAAGAACAACAACTCCACCGGCGAGCCAAGGGGCTGCCATCACCGCCACCAACACCTCCCTCGCCACCAACTGTCGGCTCCGCTAATGCTTCCTTCTTCTCGGATCCACAGAGGATCGAAGACCTCCATGTGTAACCACCATAGATGAACCACCACAAGACCAAGTTTCTTTGTTGCCCTCGTGTTTCTTTTCTACTTTTGTCCAAGTTCTTTCTTCTCAGATCAGACAAGGACCGGAGAAACCCACTCCCAACCCTCCTCCTCATCCCCTTTCTGCGAACGATCACCACCCACATACATCCCCCTCAATCTGCTGTTGCTTCCAATCGGGTCCCTCTTCTCGATCAGACAAAGGCAGAGGACCGAAGTCCTTATTCCTTATTCGTATGTTGCTGGCCGTTTGGATCAGAAGAAGAAAGAAGACGCTGAAGAGGAAAATGGTTTTTGGGTTTGATGTTTGACAACCTCGTGGTTTTGCAAGATGCTGCTCCATCTCCGGTGGAGCTTATTGAAAACAATCAAGAAGAGGAAGAAGTGAGGAATTGAAGAAGTTGGTCAATTGCAAAGAGGGAGAAGGCATCTCTGGTTCCGATCTGCAATTGATTTGGAACAAAGGAACTTGATTGAAATAAGGGAAGAAGGAATGGAAAGCAACCATTAGGGTGGATCGATCGTTATTAACAGGAAGAGAGGGAGGGCTGCCATGGTGGTTAGCTAGTTAGGGTGGAAACAACAGCTCTGACTATTTTTTTTTTTTGTGTGTGTGTGTGTGTGAGAGAGAGAGAGAGAGAGAGAGGACATGTGGGCCCAAATTTATATTTAATAATAATAATAATTTTAAAAAGTGAAAGAAAAATGAAAATTAAATTCATTAAGAATATAATAGTCTTTTTAGTTTGAACATGGACCAAAAATGCAAGGAAACTAGCTTAAAATGACCACCAATCCAAAAAAGTCGTAGTTTGGACTAAAACCCAAAAAAAATACATACCACAGAGACATTTTTGCAATTTTGTCAATAAACAATTTATAAAAAAAAATGAATATATTGTTTTTTCAATAGTATTATCGTATTTCAATCGTACGAGACTTGAATCGTACCCCTCAAACACTTTGCCCGAACGAGACCACGTCAACATTGAATATTACTGGGTTCTTGTAATTAGATTTTATGATATTTTTAAATAATAAATAAAATATTTAAACTCGTCAAACTCAATAAATATCTTGAACACGGAAAAGCGTAACAATTTGCCAAACCAAGGTACCTATAGATCAGAAGATCAAAATAATAATTAAAAAAAAAGGGGAAAAAGATAAGGGCATAAAACCTAATTAAAACATTTCCCATCCGCCATCGATCCACAACTTTCGTTCTCGTAACCGTCTCGCTCCGATTCCAGCCTCCATCGCCATCACAGGGAGAGGATCTCGAGGAGAGGAGAGGGAATCTCGCCTCAAATCTTACATACGTCTGCCAAGAGATGGCGAACGAACAAGCGGTTCTACCGGCAGACGACACAGTTCGAGACGTCGCTGTTAATGCTCCGGTTTCTGCATCTTCTTCATCATCGGTTTCTTCTGCTTCGGTTTTGACATCAGAGACTGTTTCGGATAATGCTAATAGCGGCAAGAATACGTCGAACACCATGTACGACGACGACGACGACGAAGAGGGGGATGTTTGCCGGATCTGCCGGAATCCGGGAGACGCCGATAATCCTCTACGGTATCCTTGTGCTTGTAGCGGTAGTATCAAGTTTGTTCATCAAGACTGCCTTCTCCAGTGGCTCAATCACAGCAACGCTCGGCAGTGCGAGGTTCTTTCTCTTTCGTTTGATTTGATGTTTGTTGAATAATTTTTCTTCTATGTGCAATTATTTTGTGTTTCATTTTTCTTTATAAACGAATCTGTTATTTTATTTTCTGTCAAGCTTAGATGCATGTGTAACCATAGATTACAATGATGCATATCAATAAAAAAACCATTTCTATTCCATAGGTTATGGCCCAAATGGCTAGAATCTTGTCATTTTGATATATGGTGGAACGTTGTATTGATCATCAAATCACTGGAAAGTAGTTGGAGCTGCCTTTAAGGTCTTAATGGGTAGGAATTATGGCGGTGTTAATGTATACAAGCTATCCATCTATAGTGCAACAGTGTCCTTTGATTCAATTATTATACGAACTGTACTTGAGACATCCTCCATGTGATTAGAACTCAGAAGGATTTAGGTTGGATTTATTATCCATTGTATGTGATTTTAGGCTTTATGTGAACAATCCTAGTGGTGTAGCCAAAGGAACCTATCTTGTGTGTTAATGGCATCCTACATATCATGCTCGCCAATCTTTTCCTTGCTCATTTATGATTTTTGGACATATTGACCATAGGAAAGAGATTGTTATGGACTTATGACATTGATAAACTAAGCAATGCTTGTTTGTTAAATTATACTCTAATGCTAAACCATCTATGAACACAAGTTTACAAAATAGCTTTGTAAAACAAAATTTAAACTGGTTTTCTGAACATGTATTACAGGTTTGCAAACACCCGTTTTCATTCTCACCAGTATATGCCGAAAACGCCCCTGCAAAGCTCCCTTTCCAGGAGTTTGTAGTGGGAATGTCAATGAAAGCATGTCATGTATTACAGTTCTTTTTACGCCTCACCTTTGTCCTTTCCGTATGGCTTGTAATCATCCCCTTCATTACATTCTGGATATGGCGCTTCTCATTTGTCAGAACTTTCACTGAAGCCCAAAAACTCTTCCTAACCCACATCTCCACCACCATCATCCTCACTGACTGTCTCCATGGCTTCCTACTCTCTGCAAGCATCGTCTTCATATTCCTTGGTGCCACCTCACTCAGGGACTATTTTCGCCATTTACGAGAAATCGGAGGGCAGGATGGTAATGTTGACGATGAAGGAGATAGAAACGGGGCCCGTGCTGCTAGAAGACAAGCCCAACAACCGAACAGAAACGTTGTAGGTGATGATGTGGCTGCAGCACAGGGGATCGCAGGCGCTGGTCAGATAATTAGAAGAAATGCTGAAAATGTTGCTGCCAGGTGGGAAATGCAAGCAGCTCGTTTGGAAGCACATGTGGAACAAATGTTTGATGGTTTGGATGATGGAGAAGGTGCTGAAGATGTTCCCTTTGATGAACTTGTTGGCATGCAAGGACCTCTTTTTCATTTGGTTGAAAATGCATTTACTGTAAGTATTATACTATTATTAGTTCATATGTTTTTTTTTTTTTTAATATTTGTTAATTTTTCAATTTAGGTTCTTGCTAGCAACATGATATTTCTTGGTGTTATGATACTTGTCCCTTTCCATCTTGGACGATTTATACTCCATCATTTATCATGGCTTTTATCATCTGCTACAACCCCGATGTTAATGACGGTTGTACCCCTCACAGAACAAGCACTTTCCCTAGCGAATATCACATTGAAAAACACTTTGACTGCAGTTGCAAATCTGACATCTGATCACAGCCACAGCTCAGAGATTATACAAACGAATGTCACTACTCCCTTTTCTCCTGATAATGTTCTAGAAACAACATCCGCCACGTCATCATGGGTGTCTGATGTTACAACTCTTGCTGTCGGCTATATCTTTGTGTTCTCTCTTATAGTTTTCTACTTTGCAACAGTGGCGCTTATTAGGTATACAAAAGGGGAGCCTTTGATCATGGGAAGGTTTTATGGGATTGCTTCGGTTCTAGAAACAATCCCTTCTCTTTTCAAACAGTTTGTGACAGCTGTCAAGCATTTAATGACTATGATAAAAGTCGCGTTCCTTTTGGTGGTTGAGTTAGGGGTTTTCCCTCTCATGTGTGGGTGGTGGCTGGATTTTTGCACTTTGAAAATGTTTGGAAAATCAATCGGTCAACGGGTTGACTTTTTCTCAGTCTCTCCATTGGCAAGCTCGTTGATTCATTGGGCTGTAGGAATCGTGTACATGTTACAGATATCCATATTCGTCAGCCTTCTCAGAGGGGTGGGTATATTATGTATATATGTCTGATCCCAAAGTCTAATACTGTAAATGTAATTACCATTCTGCCCTTGTGATTAACATGTTATTTGTTCAGGTTTTACGCCATGGAGTTTTGTATTTTCTGCGTGATCCGGCTGATCCTAATTACAACCCGTTTAGAGATCTGATAGATGATCCGGTTCACAAACATGCACGTAGGGTTCTTTTGTCAGTTGCGGTGTATGGAAGCTTAATAGTAATGCTTGTATTTCTACCAGTTAAACTTGCCATGAGAATGGCTCCTAACATCTTTCCTCTTGATATCACGTAAGAAACATTTTTTTTTGTATTATTTGCTATACTTATTTTGCTTATATGTTTTTTTTTTTTTTGGTATTGTAGAGTGTCGGACCCGTTTACTGAGATCCCAGCCAACATGCTTCTGTTTCAAATATGCATTCCATTTGCTATTGAGCATTTTAAGCTTCGGGCAACGATTAAATCACTTCTACATTATTGGTTTACTGGAGTGGGTTGGGCACTTGGGCTGACTGAGTTCTTACTGCCCGGACCTGAATATCAACCTGCAGCAGCAAATGGAAATCGGGATCCAGTAAGGCAGGATCTGGCCATAGTTGGACATGTGGCTCCTCCTCCCTTAGATAATAATGTTAATCCTCCAGAAGCTGATGCTGATGAACGAACTGATTCAGAGTAAGTGGTTGTTTCTTTTTGACTGAATCAACTTAATGGGTTAAGCACTTAATCTGGACATGGTTATCTAATATTTGATAATTTTCTTCACTTTTTTAGGAGGTATGGATTTGTGATCTGCATTGTGTTGCTTTTATTGGCGGCTTGGATGACACTTTTGATCTTCAATTCCGCATTAATTGTGATCCCTATCTCACTTGGACGTGCGTTGTTTAACGCGGTCCCACTTCTCCCAATCACACATGGCATCAAATGCAATGGTAATAGTTAAAAAAAAATATTTTCTTTTTATTTTTTAAAATCATTATTTTATATTTATCATCAAACATTCAACAATTTCTTTCTAGATCTATACGCCTTCATTATCGGAAGTTACGTGATCTCAACCGGACTAGCTGGTGCCCGATATGCGATTGACCAAATCAAAACAAAGCGAGCCACAGTTTTATTAGGTCAAATCTGGAAATGGTGCTCCATTGTTGTCAAGAGCTGTATACTACTATCGATATGGGTAAAAAAATAATATATTTTATGTTTTTATTTTATTTGTAAATTTCTCTTTTTCCATTTTTTCAGTTTGTTGTTCATTTTACAGATTTTTGTGATCCCGGTGATGATCGGGCTACTGTTTGAGCTTCTAGTGATTGTACCAATGCGGGTCCCGGTAGACGAAAGCCCGGTTTTCTTATTGTACCAAGACTGGGCTTTTGGGCTAATCTTCCTTAAAATCTGGACACAGTTGGTGATGCTGGACCAGATGGCGCCACTGGTGGACGACAGCTGGCGGGTGAAATTCGAGCGGGTGAGAGAAAACGGGTTCTCTCGGCTGCAGGGAGTTTGGGTGCTGCGGGAGATTGTGATCCCAATCATGATGAAGCTGCTAACGGCTCTGTGTTTCCCTTATGTGCTGGCACGAGGGGTATTTCCGGTATTTGGGTACCCGTTGGTGGTGAACTCGGCTGTTTACAGGTTTGCATGGGTGGGGTGTTTGAGTTTTAGTTTGGTGTGTTATTGTGGGAAGAGGTTTCATGTGTGGGTGAGGAATTTGCATAATTCGATAAGGGATGATCGGTATTTGATTGGGAGAAGACTTCATAACTTTGGGGAAGAGACAGAGAGACAAGATGATGAGTTGTTGGTTGGTAATGGTGAGATGGGTAGTGAAGGTGATGATGTAGTAGGGTTGAGGCATAGGGTTAGAGGGGGAAATGTTGTACCCCTGGAGGCTGGAGGGGTGTTTGTGTAAATACTAAATATATATTATTTGTAGGGAGATTGTTAATTGTTAAGTAAGTATATAGAAGAAAAAGAAGAAGAAGAAGCAGAAGCAGTGTGGTAATTGGTAAAAGGTAAAGGTGAGGTGTCAATCATATCATATTATCATATATATGGGTGGCTGTCTGATCAATGTTTGTTGACACAAATATATGACATGTGTTGCATCATCAGATGAGATGCATACTGATGGGACTTTTTAGGATGATAGACTTGTTTCATGTTATAATCTGTAACATTTGAATGATTAAATCCGTGGGATTTGATTCCTTGAGTCAAGCTAAACGTTTGCTAATGAAGTTTTAGTGCGACTAAGAAGAATATGGTTCAAAAAGTATGAATACTACTAAAAGTAATTATCTACATAATTAAGTAGATGCCAACAGGCATCTAAGCCTAATATATTGCCTTAATTTGATATGTCAACTCCTCTTATAATAAAAGCCAACTTCTTTATGCGTAACTTCAAACTATCTTCTTACTTATTCGTTCATTGACCTATCTGCGTGCCATTCCATTGACTGTAATAGTCTCCACCTTCCTTCTTGTAGACTTGTAGTTGTCGTAAGTCTCTTTTGATGTCTAATAAATAATTTGTAATTTGATTGCCATTAATGTTTAGTATATATTGATATGTTTGCTGTTCTTACTACACATTGTTGTAATTCGTGTTGTGCATTCTAGTGGTCATCTACATCAGGCAACATACTTATGTAGTTAGGAGGGTGGAGTTGTTCACGATCTACAGTGTGAATGTGAATGAGTTGGCTCTTACATGTTTACATGACCTCATATTAGATTGTGTAGACGCTTAAAATCAAGTTATTGAAGTAGTATGAGTTTTGTAGGTCCTGGTGTCCTTTTATCTATTTGTGATTTATGGACAATATTACATTTTTATTCCTGTGCGGTTGTGCCTTCCTCATTTTCAGTTCTTTGCTCTTCTCCCCAAGAGAGTGAGGAGAGTAGAACGAAGAGTTTTGAGGTTTAAATACCGTTAATGAAGGGATATGGATTGTGATTTCTCTCTTATTCTTTCACTTTACTTGTTCCCCCATTACTCTTTAAGCAAGGTAATCAAGGTGATACGAAGATTGACATCTATAGTGAGGCTTTGAAGAGCATATGTTGGTTTAGTGATGACTCCTTTGATAATGGTAGTAATTGTGCCTGGTAGAACTATGTTTTGGCATCTATGAGTTGGGAAGAAAGAGGACTCATGGGCATTCCAATTAGACATGCACGAATAGGCCAGTAATGAAAAAGATCAAGACTAAACACTAAGATTGAACCGGTCTAAAACAAGAACCGGAAAAAGAATGGTTCAAAAAAATACACGCCGAAACCACTCAAGAAAAAACCAAATTGTTCTCCAAATTGTTCTGAGACAGGTCCAAGATCGCTTTTGTTCACCTCTAGTTTTAATTTGCAGAAAGCCCACTAAAGATATTTTTGTTAAAGGTAAATCGTGACATGTAATTACTATCATGAACGGACCATTCGGTGAAGGATTGTCCTAAGTTTCGCAATGAGAATGACAAGAAGGATAGTTGATTTGTTTAACCTAGAGATAGCTTGTAAACATACAAAAAATGAGTTTTTACTTTAAAAAAATAAAATTCCCGTTGTTTGCAACTTGAAGACAAACATTTAATTGCTTTCGAAAAACAATAATAATGTTTTTTACAAAATCCAAAATGGGACCAAATATGGATCGTTTTGTCAAATGGCTTAGAAGTTGGTTACAAATAGAAACTCAATTTTTCAATGGTCAAAACCATCATTTATCATGTCATAGATACCAATTTGCTTTCGGTATTTCAAAAATTAGTATATAATTGAAACTTTAGTAATTAGGTAATGCTTAATACCAGAACCGGATGAGATAGAACGGGATTGGACATAACAAGTCTTATCAGGACATTTGTTAAAACCATGACATGACAGAAAGCAATATTAAAAGTTACAAATCTCTCTCTCTCTCTCTCTCTCTCTCTCTCTCTCCATGTAGCTTCATCATCATCCATGAGTTTCTTTATCATGTTCTTCGTCCCTCTCTTATCCACAACCATTGTTGTATGTATCAACCAAACGAACCTCTCTCTATACCTTTTTCTTGGAGTGTTTTTATTATTTTCAACATTTGGGGAAATAATATATTTCAGACAACCGATTAATTTGTAAATTTCACTTCTATGCCTAAAGTATGCGTAAAGAACTGTAAATTTCTATTTTAGACATCAATTTAATGACAATTAATCGTCACATGCCTTCATATTTTAGCATCAAAATCATTGATTGATCACCACAAATACACTTTATCCATCGATGATTGAATTATTTTCATATGTTTTCCTTGAACCAAATAAAGACGGATAGCAAGAGGAAATTTTCAGCAGCATATACACGTTTGTGTCAATCGAAGTTAGGTTGGAGTTTTGGTGTTGGTGTGCATAAACCGTGATCACTCTTATTATATTCTACAAGCATCATTTTTTATAATATCCATTGTTTTTATACATGAATGCAAAGATGTCATAAACTATCACAACAAAACGAGTAGAGAATATGGGGAAAATGAAAGGTCGTTTGGAGGGTAGATGAGAGTGGGGCTAGGGTGTTTTTGGTCATTTTGCTTCTTATTTCATTGTGTTCCAACTTTTTGAATGAAATTAATTTTGGAGAGTTGGTCCCTTTGGACTTGGTCAACGACCCCTTTTGTTACGGTCTCCTCCATGCCAAATGTTTGTTGAAAAAGCCTTGTTATGTTCATTATGTAGCAAATGCAACTTTAGTAAATACTAAATAGCAATATATCATATGATAAAAGTAAGATCTTCTTCAAATGGATAAGAGCACATCTTATTGAATCTTTGCACTTGGACTCCAAACATCACTTAAATGGCCTAAACATTGAAGCAATAGGGTACTTCATTAATTAATTGTATATAGTTCAATACATATCAATGGAAGGCAAACGACAACAAGTTAATTTTTTGAAAACAACATTTGTGGATCTAAAAAATATAACATTAAATTGCATGACCCGTTGGACTCTGTTGAGGAGCTACACCGCCTTTGGTGCGAATTAGTTAAGCATAACTATTTAATTATAAGTATCCATCGACTAATGTTTTAACTTTCAATGCAATTTTCAATAATCTTAAATATCTAAACCTCTATAATTTTCTTACTAAATCCTTACACCAAGTCAACTAGTATACTATATATACATTACAGCCCCACCTAAACTTAGGTACTAAACTTCTAAAATATATCGTTTTAACATGCTAAATATACCTGGTTTGGTTTCACTTGGTAAATATATCATTCTCCATAACATTTCTTTCTTTCATTATCGTTTTATCATCTCCGTTTTCTTTCCTCAATTATTGTTTATTACTTCATCCAAGTGAACATTACTAAACCCTAAACCTAAACCTAAACCCTAAATTTAAACCCTAAACACTAAAGCTAAACCCTAAACCCTAAATCTAAACACTAAATCCTAAACCCTAAACCCCTAAACATAAACCTAAACCCTAAACCCTAAACTCTAAACCCTAAACCCTATTGTGTCGATCTTGAATTTACATCTTGAAGTATTAATCGTGAATCCATTAACCGTAATCTTTATATAGTAAAACAATGTATTTTCAAGAGGTTTAGTACCTAAGCTTAGGTGGGGTTGTAATGTATATTCCCTTTTCCTTATATATATATATATATATATATATATATATATATATATATATATAATCTTTTATATTCTTTCTTGGATTACAATTTAAACAATTTGGCAATGTAATTTTTTTAAACAAAAGCAAGTGTATTGATGATAGGTTGAAAAAGTTTATGTTTTCAAAACTATTTAACTTTGAAAACTCTCATGTCAAACGTAACAAGTTGCATCTTAAGCATTAGAAAGAAAAAAAAATGAGAATGTTAGATATATTAAAACTAGGTTTAAACCCGTGGAATTCCACGGTTGATCATTTGAAATAGAATTATAATTTTGATCGTCTAATAAAAAAAAAGATATCAAAGTTTATGATCTAAAATCTTATCTTTCTACCAATCTATTGTTTGATAAGTAAGTCAATGTTTGTTCCAGGATTACAATAGCCACTTAACAGCTTTACAATTCCTTCCATCATAAACAAAATGTGATTTTATATTACTTTATATTTAACATAAGCAAATCAATGTTTCATACAAAGGAAGAATTGTTCACCATTTGTTAAAGTCTTCCTTCTAGCAACCAAATTTCCATCACTTCCACTCTTGATTCTATAAGCATCTGTGAGTACAAAAGAGTGTTTAATCAAAATTTGATAAAAAGAAAACATAGAAGAACTCATCAAGAGTGTTTAATCAAAATTTGATAAAAAGAAAACATAGAAGAACTCATTGTATATAGAACGAAAGTAGTTAGTAGGCCTATTCTGATCAATATAGAATTTACATAATGGTCATATTCCAAAATTATAAACTCAATACCTGAACTTTCAAGAAAAATTGTGCATATTCATCTTTAGAATGATGAAGGAAATTCTATTGTCATCACAACTTCAACCCCTGTTCTTCATAATTCGCCAATTTTTCTTTATACTTTGGCAACTCTTACCAGATCCCATGCCTACAATGAGTTCATTTTAAATTTTAATTGCTTTAGGAAATAATCACAACGATATAAGATAAAAGCTCGCAATATATTAGCCATCAAATAGTAAATGCCAGTAAAGAGTTGGGGTAGGCCAAAATAACTGTCTTTAGATATAAGCAATTTCTCTTAGTTAATACTTGAAACAGAGAAAAGAACCCAATAAAAATATCAAGCAAAAAAGACAAAAATATGGTGAGAAATAGTACCTCTTTGTAACTTGGTGGTGGCTTGTTGGCAAAAAAAGACAAGTCAAATATAGGAGCACAAGGGTATAATCGGAAATTTAGTTTTATTGAGATGTTTAAAGATCCCCTCCTTCACTTAATGCTCATTAAGAAATTCTCAATGCATTAAGTATTAACGAAAGTTTCTTTATACATCAAGGAAAAAAAGAAAATTTTTATATACATTCATCTGTACCCATTCAGTACATTAAGTAAAAAGGAAACTCGCATACCATACTTACTTGAACTGGTTAAATGTTCAGATGAGTAGCCCGTAAAAGAGTAATCCTGTACCGATTTATGTAACAATTTCAGTTTTGATACACCTTGAGCACAAAGCTTTTTAGATGCTAATATAAATATAACTGGATTCCTTATATGTTAAGAATCTTTGAAACCTTTAGTTCTCAATTTCTACCCGTCAAGCTTCTTCTACTTAATAAGTAGTTAGATCCTGACCTGTCACATCAATCATGAGGCAATTCCCATCCATACAACTTTTTTTGATGTTAGATTCAAGTAAGTAATGGATGACAGTGAGAATAAAGAAAATGGCGAGACATCAAAGAGTGGATTGAATGAAAGATTGAGCATTTGAAGATGATTGAGCTAACCATATCTGAACATGATTTGACCAGAAAAAAAAAGAATAGTTTTTGAGATAAAAATGTGTTTACCAAATCAAATAGATCTGGTAATTGACCAAAAAAATCATTTTCGCTAAAGCTTAAATTGATCAAATTTGATAATAAATCAACCTTGTTTGGTAGAAATCAAGAAATTCCCCCTTTGATAATAAATCAACCCTGTTTGGTAGAAATCAAGAAATTCCCCCCAAGATTAACACTTTGAAAACTCACCATTCTTGAAAAAAGTTGGTGGAATTAAGTCAACCCTGGAAGCATTCAAATCAATGTACTCAAATGTGTTCAGTCTTATATTGTAAGGAATTGGGCCCAGATTCCTAACGAAACCAAACTAAGAAACTTCAAGCTTGTTAAACTTGATAAAATTATACTCAAAGACTCGGTCGATAAGAAATTTCAGTTCTGCATATAGTACCTATGATCTTGACGCCGACGATTTCAAGCATATCAACATTCTTCTCTGCACAAAAAGGCGAAAACCCCTTAAATCTCTCAAGTTCAAATTCAACAATAATTACCGATTAATAAGCAAGAACAACAAAAACTAAAAAGGAAACTTAAAACCTTGATGAACTTTAACAAAGGATTCACTTCTCATCTTTCGGTCGACTTTGTGCTTTCCCCCAACTATCATATCCATATATGTAGATATGTTTTCCAGACCAACCACAACAGACTGACGAAAGTTGAAACTGGAGCATGTATTTTTCGAATTTGAAGGAAAATAATGAAAAAAGTTATTGGAGAATCGATGAAGCTAGTAGGTATCCGGGGATTTCATAATTTGTATTTGGAGAGCATTGAGTGATATAAGCGTTTTGGCGAGATTTAGGGATGAATAACAGTTGTGTGATTGAATCCGGTATAAAAAAGAATAGGAACCTCCTAATTTTATGGGATTGATTTTGATTTTGTTTCAAATTATATGCAGAAAAATCAGGAACTCACTTAATAGAGGTGCACATAACGGATTAATGGTAAAGGAGCATAAAGAAGCACAAGGGTAGTTTAAGAACTTCAGTTGAAGATAGAAGGTGTTGAACAGATGCCACGTGGCTTAAGAGGTACTGTTTTATTAAAGTAGGGGATATAAACTGAAATTTATTTAAGTTCTACAATAATTTCTTTAAGAAAAAAAATATATTATGGTTCAAAAGAGAATTTGAAATAGAAAATATTGATGGGAGTGAAATGTGGATAACCAGAAAAATAAAAGGGGCGTAAAGCAAACATTAATATTTCAAGGTCATAAACTATAACTTGGTTTTTCTTTTGTGCCCTATCGCTACACATTACAGCCGCCGTATGCATAAATTACACTATAAATGCACACAACCGATTGAATCAAAATCCCCCATCGCCGATCAGATGCAAGGTAGCTCTTTTTTAAATTGGTTTTCGTTTTCGTTTTTTTAGTTAATAATCGAATCGAATCGAAGGAGACATAGAAGTAAGAGATGCTGTGATGATGAAATCTACCTATTTTATGAGGGAAAACTTGGTTTTCTCCTTGTGATTAGAAACAACCAATGGATCCTTCTGAGCATCCTCTACCATGTATTTCTCTGTGTTTTTATCTTTTCTTATTCAATATATGCAATTGATTTTAGTTTTTGTCATTGAGGTGATGAGAAAGTTGTCGGAAAACATAATGTCGATCTAAAAATACTTCCAGACTACAATTATCTGATCAATGATTTAAACTTATGATTTGTATTTCAAGATGAAAAATTTTCAGAGTTGATTTATTAGGTTTAGAAAGGGATGGAATTGATGATTATTTCCCCAGATGATCGAATTTGATTATACTGTGCGCTATTTAAACATTCTTCTAAATTTTTAGGAGAATCCAAGCCAGAAATCTGATCCATTTATTTTCCAATTTGTCCGGTGAATTAGTTTAGGGTAGTTGTTAATTTTCGTGATTTTAGACGTCTGTTTGGATCCAAATGATGAGTCCATGCATTTGCTTTCATCGATCCACATCTCTTGCCCTCTTTGTTATCTAATATAACCTCATTTGCATCCATAAACACAACCCACTCGGATAAACAAATCTTACAATAATAAAACTGAAAAGGGATTTGATCTATTAGAAGAATTAGTGTAGAGCTTCTGATTCAAAGCTTCTGAGTCGTGTCAATAACATGATCCGAAGCTGCTGACAATACCCATTTGATGAATTGTTTCTTTTTTTTTTCTTCTTAATTTTATCTGGTGAGGGGCTGATTGATATGCATATGTTATAGATAAAGAAATAAAGATTATACCACCAAAAATCCAAACTTACCATGCCTTGAAAATGAAATTAGTTTGCAAATTGTAAACATAAATCCCACCAATCAAGCCTTAAACTAATGTCAAACATGTGTTGATGTTTATTTGAAAAGTGAAAACACATTCAGGAATGCAACACAAAACAAAATAAAATGATCATAATATAAATGTTCTTTTTGACAAAAGTAATCATTTTTTTTTTGGGTAAAAGGATCACATTGTCAGTAACATCGCATTTAGGAGAAGATTTCGAAATTCCGGACTAGCGTTTCTGGAATGTCATTTTTATTTTATTTTTGTTTTATGTTAATTTCGATTACTGGTTGGTTGGTCATATGATCATTTATGTATCCAATAAACTATGTATCCAAGTGTTTAATTATGATTTAGTGTTTTTTCCAACTTTATATGCTGAAAATAACTCATTTTTTCAAATGAAACAGAACATGTATTGCGAAAAATATAATGTTGGAATTGTATGAAACAAAAAATCTAATGCAAAATTTTGTAATTACAAAAATTCAGATATGTTCAAATAAGAATTTTGACATTTTTCTATATTATAGTACAATACATATCAATTGAAGGCAAACGGGCAACAAGCTGCACCACTAGTTCTTTCTGGTTGGCAAAATCAATTCTTTTGAAAACAACATTTGTAGATCTAGGAGATATGACATTAGAATGCATGACTTGTTGGACTCTATTAAGGAGCTCCACCGCCTCTAGTACGAGAAAACCAAATGTATCGAGTGCAAAAAGGACAAACACATGTTGATTTTCTCTACATGCATTCTCGTGCTTTACCACTTTACACGCAGTAGCTTTCAAAGCGTCATGCCCAGTTGTGAACCCCCTCTCCCCAAACCAACGAGAGGAGAGACCCCAGTAAGATCCACGAACGCATGCTTCCCTCCTATCCATCCAAAAATCAAAATGTCAGTCGGTATAAGTGTGGATATGCCATCCTGCGGGTCCATCAAAAAGTTCAATGACGTTTCTTTCTTCACAGAAATACCAGCACGCCGACAAGCATCAAAGAGAACATCCCGAACCACATCATGTCTATACTTGAAACCAGGGAGCTCTCTACAATGAATCGCGTGTTCTCCAAAAGTATCCAACAAGGGCCGAACACGACTAATAGTATTAGGGGGGCCGAAACCCAAAGATCAAAACAAAATTAAATAGCCATATTTATATAGCTATAAATCGGTTTACTAACTGTTATAAACTAGGTTTATGAAAATTTTGGTTTGACAAAAATGCATTTAGCACATTTTATTTTTTGAAATCATCTTTATTTTGTGATTTCACCCTCCCAAAAATATGTTATTATTAATTATTTATTCATGTCTCCTAAAATCTATAATTAGATACTAAACAATAAAGCAACTAAGCAACTATAAATATAAATAAAAATATATCAATAATGAAAGGTCATGAAAATAGTGCATTAGGTAAAAAGTTAAATTTCATAGTCTGGGTAAAAAGTTAAATTTCATAGTCTGTATCTTCAAAAAAGTCTAACCCTATATGTGCAAAACTCAACTGTATATTGTACCCTTTTTGTAACAGTGTGACAAGAAAAGATAAAACTCAATACCCTAATTCCCTAAAGCACTTTAACAAAGAAGAAACATGATCAAGAGAACGCCTTGTGTGAACTTACATGTAAGCAAGATGTGGAGGCCTATAAACCAAAGCGGGTAGGTGCTCAATCAATCATTGCCAGTGGCGTACGACCTTATGTGCGATAGCATGGAATATTTGGGTTTGGAGGTGTCGAGCTGTTTTTGATGGAGACTTTATTCTCCCTCGTGATCCTAACCGGAGGATTGCTAACGATGTTTAAATTGCTGTCTCTGCTTTCTATTCGAAGAAAACGGAGCCAAGTATGCAGGTAACCAAGTTTCTTGCTTGGGAATTTCCTTCCGTTCAAATAAAAAAACAATAGGGATGTTCAACCCATATCTAATGTAGCCCACAGCTCGCCCCAAACCCTACCAGCTTTCCAGGCCATTCAATCCCCGTCATTCCATTTTAGCTCACCTCCAACCGGAAAGCTTTCGCAATGATGTTTTCCGAGAATACATCCTTCAAAAATGGGATTTGGTTGGATGGAGTCTCGCAGAAGAATATCATTTTTATAAAGGGGCGCTACAACTAGCAGCCACTTTCTTATTAGTAAGATAGGTTGCTTGAGCCAATCCTTAAATCGTGGGAGGAAAAGGTAGAAAAGTGAGCCCACCCCAGCCGGAGAGGATGAGATCGCGACCAGTGAGATTGTTCAATGAATCATGAAGATATTGAGACCGGAGAAAATGAACGGGAAAGGATGGGAGTGAAAGGAGCGGCACCGACGTATGATGGTCAAGGGTTAAGGTTTTGAGTTTTATTTTTACATTGTTTAGTTTCTTTTCTTCTCTTAAGGTTATAAAAATAGATAGTAATTAAATTTTTTTTTTGGTAGTAGCGTTTCCTACAAATCACGAATTATATGTATTCTGAAAAATTATAGGTTTATTTTTATGGCAGATTGTTCTTTTAGTTTCCTGCATAACTTACGAACAATTTCAGTATAAAAATAGATATTAACAGGTTAAAAAATCAGGGGGGTTATCGCCTCCCCTGGCCCCTAAAGACATCCGTCACTGGTATCCAAACATGCCTTGCGAAAAACTGGACATATATCGTGAATTGGGAATATGGGAATAATAATATAATGCAATATTGTACAAATCTCCGATCGATATTAGTTGGCCCAAGTCATAATATTGATTAACTCTCTTTAAAAGCCAACATAACAAAATTTCACAATCCTTTTTATCGACAGATTGCTGTGATGCGTTGGTACCATTCACAATGGTGAGTGTAAACTCTCAATGGGGAATTACATTAGTGGGTTTGGTACCCTAACTACTTGATATAGACGGCCAATGTTATTGTTTATACAATTGTCTAACGATGATGGTTATACGTGTGCGATGTCTTTTCTTTCTCGTTAAGTGTGCCTAAGGCCAAGGTTGGTGTTTGGTAATCTAAACGGAGAACCCCTATGTGTCTAAAAATCATGATGTGATGTACCATGATTCTCGATGATAATGTCTATGACGGTAACTTTGTTGATTTACAAAAATGTAACGGTTCAATACTATTAAATAATCAACAAAGCAATAACAAATATACCATAAAGTTAAATAACAATGCACCTCGAACCTTAGTGAGGTACCATCATCTTGTCTGGTATCATTATTATTGGGTATACCCATGATCCTCTACGATATAATCTACATGTACCTCTAACGCATTGTCTACACGAGACATTCGTATATCATGTGCCAACAACTGTCTTTAACAATCTTGAAGCAATTTTTGCAACTTCATTATGGTAGTGGTTGTGGGTCTGATGGATATGAACATTTTTCTAGCATCTTGTTGTGCCTACTTTTGTTGAGGCTCATAATTAGTTGACCTACAAGGTGATAATGTGATAGACGGTGTCCTGTGAGATCGAGTACTTTAGGTAAAGCATCACGTTCAATATTATAAGACTGTCCGGCAACACCAATGTCAGCTCTAATTTCTCTATAAGCTTATTATTTTCATAATATAATTTTAAAAGCTTTATACATGGGGTGATAATGGCAATTTTATATATATAACCATACTCGGTCAACATCAACAAGCACATCACAATGCGTATTTTGTAAAAAAATCTTCAGAATTTGTCTGATGCCAAGCAAAATGTGTTACTAAAAAAGTCTTCAAAATTCGTATTTGACAAAATCATGTATCATGGTATTAGCAAACATAAAACCTTAAAATGATAATATTGATATAAAATGTATTTTACCCTAAAAATAAATAAAATATGCTTAGGTTGTGCGTCAATTTTTGAGGCTTTAACTTATTAACTTTGACAAGATGAAAAAATTTATGAAGTTATCCTAATACCGTTCATAGCTAACCGTACAGTTGTTCCCAAATTATCTTCCCTTGGGAAGATATCTACGCCAACAAAAACAAAAATATACACAATTACCTACGTAAAAGAAATTACTGGTGATATTTATAATTTAATGACTAATTATATTTATAAATTAACGACATAATATCTGTTAAATTCATCAAAGTTGAATACCAAACCAAAATACTCATCTTTCACAAGCTGACAAGGCAACAGACCGTTGAACCACTTATCCAACAGATATAATAAAGACACACCAATCACATCCTCCTACAATAACACATGAAGAGATGTTTCAAATACATTTATAACATGTTTCAAATTTACCGACGTGTTCATCTTATCATAGAAAACACACGTAATCAGAAGGCATGACTAGAATTTCAGGCTGCAAAAAAATCACCAAAATGGAAGCAATTGACAAGGCAAAATTCCCTCTTCCTAAATGTCAACCGGTACTCCCCGATCTCAAAAACCATTTCCTCTACATTGCTTCGAGACTGTGTGACAACTTCTTTGTAGAATATGTAATGTAAAAACAAATGACCCCCTTGTACCCCGACAAGAACATCTAACCACCTACCGAAACATGTATGTCGTAAGATAGCCCGCATGGTTTCGGTTCTTGATTTTTACAAAAATATATGCGGCAATGACAGGTTTTCAAGACATTATAAGAGAACCATAAAAGTGCGGTCATATAGAGAGAAAAGAAATTATTTTCAAAACAACATTGAAGATAATTACGGGCCAATTATAGCTTTTTGAAACAGACTATTTATACTTTTCAGACTTGTTCTTCATACTTTGGACATGTTTTTCATGTTTTGGATTACAAAATTCATTTCAGAATTACCTAAGGCACATGTTAATGGTTGTTTGATTGTCTTCTGACCTAATTCGGTCAGAAGTTTTTGCTGACACGGTCTGAGTTCGTGTGTTTGATGTCATCTATATAACCTCTGGCTGTGTCCAAAACTCTCCTAAATCCTTGGACTCGGTCCAAGGAAAAAAGCGTCTGACTCATCTTCATCTTCCCCTTTTGCCCTTTGGCGCTAGATCGACATCGCAAGCCAACTTCTTCTTCCTCACTATGTTCTTCCTAAGACAACAGTGCCCTTTATTACCTTTCTTCCTCATACGCCCGTTGAAACGAGACCAGCCACCATCGTTCAGGCTATCCGTTCGCTGTTCCGCCAACGCCAACGCCGATGCTATCGGATTCCTCCTCTACGCCATCGTCTTGCTCAGGTGAGTTCTGTTTTTGAACAACAAGATGTTGGCTATCAATTGGATCAATTTCACAAAATCAAAATCGGTTTCAACCGGTGAAATTGTTGTTTTGTGTTCTGATTATCTTGTTGTTGACGTGCTTTGATTTTGATTTTTATATATCTTGCAACTGATTTTGATTTTCCTTGTTGATGTGCTTAGATTTCAATTTTTCTTTATCTTCCACTTGATTTCGATTTTCCTTCTGTCACCTGATTTCGATTTCAAAGAACATCAAGAAAGAGTTTTGCAAGGATTTGGACCGACAAACACCTCCTGTTGTTTTTTAGATTTAGATTGAAGCCTCAAAGACAAGCTTTTTCAAGGTCAAGAGTGGTTTTTCCAATTTGTCCATGTTTATAACCATATAACAGATGTGTATAAAACAAGTATATCCATTGTTTGGTATTAGTAGATTTTGCTAGTGGTTGCTTACATCATTTTGCCTCATAATTTACTAGTTTACAATGTTCTAAGTTATGTGCTTTTTTTTTATAGTGTTATACATTGAAATAAATGATTAGATTTTTCATGGTAAAATAAACTAATAAAAGAGTTGTGAAAGTAAAATGCTATAATTGTATTAAATTTAAAGTACAATGGTATAAGAGAATAAATAAAAGTATGTAGTTTTCTTTAAGTGTGAACGTAAAGGAATTAATGTAAAAGATATTGTCTAAGGGTAATATTTCATTTTGTACCATCAGTCGATGCAAAATGTAACAACAAATTTCAGTCAAAAATTTACTATCATAACTTCTAATTCAGTCAGCTTCTAACCCAATTAGCTCTAACCCAGTTAGTAACTATGAAACAAAATTTACTCTGGCAGAACTTCTAACTCAGCTAGCTTCTAACCCAATTAGTAACTATGAAACGACCCCTTAATGTTAACCTAACTAGTCTTCTAATCTTTGGGAACTATATACTAAGACTAAATAACTACCTGCCTATTACTTGCTATCAATTAGTAAAACAGTTCGGAACTGTTCATATTTCTAAATGTAAACATCCTCTAAGCATAAAGTAAAAATTGATTTTTAAGCTGCATAAAAATCGGTATATCTGATTGGTTTTTTAGGTGAAGTTATTAGCTTGAGATATTTCAAATACCTCTAGTCCCTAACAAGCATATCATCAATATTATGGAAACAACCAAGAGCAAGAGAGGATAAGAAACCATCTCAAAATTCAACCACACATAAATATTAAATAGTCAAAAGAAACTCCTAACATCTCACTCAAGTCAAACAACCAAAAACCGAATAATAAAAATCCAAACATAAATCTCTAAAGTCTCAAAACCTCAGACATCAGATTAGTTTAAGAAACAATGCCGTCATTCAAGGACAAAGCAGCAAGCTGATCAGCAGGGCTTCCAACTCCAGCCTGACCATGACCACCCACATTCCTCAACACATCCATAGCCTCAGCCACCTTTGCCTTCAAAGCTTCCGGAGACTCCAACAGATGAAGCACCTCCGTCTGATCCATCTCCAGCAGCATCCCTGTCACCTTAGCAGCCGACTCTCCCTCCACCTGTTCCACCAACGGGTACAAACTCTCCCCCAACATCTGCACATCCATCATATTTACACTTTTACCCCCTATCCAAATCTAATTCTTCAACAAAAAAACAACATTTAAAGAAAAAAGGGCTTACAGTTCTTTGTTCCGTTGGAGAAGCATTTGCAAGAGCAGAAGCCAAAGCACCGATCGGAATCGGCTGTGCCATTCCGGCCTCACGAAGTGGCATTCCGTTTCCAATGTCGTACGGAATGGAACCCATTGGAACTTCACCGACATTGCGTCCAGGTGGGTAACGGTACATCCGCCCACGTGGGACCATCTGTTGTTGCATGAGGGGGACGGGCTGTTGCTGATTCTGTTGACCGGGCATGCCACCTCGCCTGCCACCTGGACGCTGTCCTTGCTGACCTGGCGGAACCATTGGCATGAAGAAGTTCGGCATTGGGCCCCCTCCTGGCCTCATCCCTGGAACTAGTTGCTGTTGGTACCCAAAACCAGGCTGTATCCACACACAATAAAAATTCATAAATCAAGATGGAATTGGAATTAGAATTGGAATTGGAATTGGAATTGGAATTACTTGGGGAGGAATGAAGGTAGGCTGAGCTTGACCATAAAACATTTGTTGACCAAGACCGGGACCACCAGGAGGGTACATTGGCATGCGGGGACCACCAGGAGCAGGTGCCATTGCAATAGGTCTCATCTGTGAAAACTGTGCCTGCTTTCATACAATTTAAACCATCACCAATTTTTATAAATAAAAAAAATGCACACAAATTCAGTTTACAAAAAAAAATTAATTTGTAAACAAACCTGCAATCTTGCCCTTCTGTCTTCTTTGCGTTGAGCAAGTGCAACATAAAGAGGCTTGCTAGCAATCATCTTCCCATTCATCTCAGCCAGCTATAAAATTATATACAAAAGTTTTAACTTTTTACATAAATTAACTTAAATATTATATAAATAATAAACACAAACATCTGCTTACAGCTCTAGAAGCTTCCTCAGAAGTGGAAAATGCAACAAAGCCTGATCCTTTGCTAGTTCCATTAGGATCACGCATGACCTGTTAATTAAACAAATACAATTAATTTAATCACCAGTTTATGAAATTAGTTTGTATCTGATGATTCTTGATTAACAAACCTTGCAAGAAGTTATAGTACCAAAAGGAGTAAAGAACTCCTTGAGGCTTTCATCAGAAATGGTATCATCAAGATTCTTGATATAAAGATTCAGCCCTTGTGATTTGTCAACAGCTTCCTTCATTGTCTGTTCAAATCGTTGTTTCAGTTCCTGTTCTCTTTCATTCTTTTTCTGGGCTTTTCCAACATACCATTCTTTATCATCAAACTTCTGTCCATTAAGACCATCTACAGCTTTTGCGGCATCTTCAGCATTCTCAAAGTTAACAAAACCAAAGCATTTGGAGTTGCCTTCTGCATCCCTCATCACAACTGCACTTGTGATTGTTCCGTATTCACTGAATGCTTTGTTTAAGTCATCATCTGTTGTTGATTCAGACAGGTTCTTAACAAAGACATTAGTGAATTTGCTCTTGTCAACAGCCAATTCTCTTTCTTGCTTACGTAGGAAGGGGCCTACAAACACTTGCTTGTCATTCAGAAGCATGCCATTCAGCTTCTCAATGGCTTGTTGTGCAGCTTCCTCAGTGTCATACTGCACAAATCCATAGCCCTTTGATTGACCAGTCATGTCAGTAGCAATCTTGCAAGAAAGGATGTTGCCAAATGTAGAGAAGGTGTCATGAAGTGCTTTTTGGTCAATTGCCTTGTCCAAATTCTGTGACATTCAAGAAACAAACAAGAGATCAATCAGTAATGAAGACAATAAACGTATAGTTAGATAGATTTTGAAGTTTAGATATACCTTGATAAATATATTCCCAGATCCACTCTTGCGTACACTGGGATCACGATGGGAATACATTATCCTAACAGCCTTTCCATTGAGAGGTGTGAAGTTCAGCACCTCTATCGCCCTTGCAGCTGTCATTAACATAACAAATGGAGTTTGAGACATAAATCTTGAAGATCAATCGAAATATTTGACACAATGCATCTATATTCTAGGTTTTTAATTTCGTCTTCATCAAAAACGAATCCAGTTACTTATTTGCATATTCGATTTGATTTTCAGCTACCATTATTGCTAATTGAAATCAAGTACTATCAGAAGAAAGCGAAACGCTAGCAAGTTAGACAGATTATACACATTGCACTAAAGAAAATAGATTTCGGCGGAACTAACCATCCTGTGGGTTCACATAGTTGACATAGCCGTAGCCAAGAGATCGTCGAGTAGACAAATCCCTGCAAACTCGAACCGAAACCACCTGACCTAGTTGGCTAAACAGCTCAAACAGTTGCGAATCGGTGACGTTCATCTCCAAATCACCGACATACAACGACGTCGGGACAAACTGTTGAGCGTTGCCACCAGATGCAGCACCACCGTTCACCGATTGAGGTTGAAGAACTTGCGCCGCCATCTCAAAACCCTAGCAAAAATTTTCTCTTTTCCAGGTATTTTTCTCTTTTTTTTGCTTTTGTAACTTCCCTCTCCCCCTTCTTATTTCAAATCTTAATAGATAGATAGAAGGGAAACTCAGATAAAAATTCAACTTACAACAAAACACACCGCAGAAACCCTAGAAATTTTTTCGCTTTTTTGTAGATGCTTGTTTTTTGTTTTGTTTTTGAAATGGGTACAGGTAGCTAGAGAGAGAGGAGAGGGAAGGATAATAGGTATGGATAGATTAGTCGGAGATCCGACCAGAGAACGGCTAGATCGCCGCTAGGTTACGGCGGGATGAATGAGAGAGAGGTAAGCCAAACAGAGAGAGGGTTGAGATAAGTGTTTTCCAGGGCATATAAATCCGCAAGCAACCAAGCTTCGGGCTTCGGGCACACGTGTGTGAAACGTGAGGGTCCATCTGTAAATATCTGGAAATATGAGGGCTAAACCAACGGTATGGAATTTTAAGAAAGACATCTAGTCTAGATACATATTAAAGAGGGTTCTTTGCCAAGTAACCTTTCATTCATAGTGTCTTAAATTTGTCGGTTAAACGATTTTATGTTTTTAGAAGGTAACATTGTCCCTTTTACTTATGTTAAGCTCTTATCCAAGGTAAAACCGGTAAAAATCCTTTTCACCCTTAACGAACATTAAACAAACCCGTTAAAATCCTTTTTACAGTCATTTCCCCAAATCAAACATCAAACCCCCAAATTGCTCTTGCACCGTAAACGGTGCAAACTCTTTGATCTACATTCTAAACCCTAGTATAAAACCCCCAAATTTCTTGTAAGAAATGCATTACCAGTCGACGTCGAACAGTGGAGTCAACTAAATGGATGGGCTTATTACAGTCGACGTACATTACCATGGGTGTTTTGTCCTTAAACCAATGAAGTATCACCATCCGAAAATCATTAAGGTAAATGGTGTTAATTTTGGTTTAATGGATTACAACTCATTCTTATAATTCTTGAGAAAGTCATCGGGGAATTTTGTAGACATGTTTACTATTGCATTCCAAGACAAAACATAGCAACTAGACTAAGGAAGCTACAATGTGTTCTTGATTACCAACAATTCCTTCGACATGCTTATATTGTTTTGAATCAGTTTATACGTTGACATTCATGGTGAAGATTTAAAAGGATACATGGTAGATGATGATCAAATAGTAAAGTCACGTGATGATACTTTGTCTGGTGGAATATATGTTGACCATGAAGAAGAAGATGACATAATCAAGTTAAAGAGTAAGGATGATAGTCATTTTTGCACATAGTTTGTTGTTGAGAAAGAAAGTGGTCAACATGTGTAAGGTCAAACCTTGAAATATGATGATGTTTGAAGTCTTTCAGCATCAGCATCAGCATCATGTTAGCTCAGCATATATATAGCTTTATTCAGTACGTTGTAACAGATATTGTATTTATCTTGTTTCCTTAGATATCATAGTTTAGTTAGCTGTATATCCCTGATTTGTAGGGATTGTCTAGAATAGATGTATATATTCTTTTGTATCAGTTTTGTTGACACACGCCTTTCACAAACCCTAATAGCCGCTTTGTGCATACAATAATCTCTTTGTGAGATTATCTTTCTTAGTAAAAGTTTTTCTTTATGAAACCTTATTGTTCTTATTTACTGTCATTGTTTGATCTAAGGTCTTTTCAATTGGTATCAGAGCAGGTTTCTTTTATCAAACAAATGGCTTCATCTTCTTCTTCGTCAAACTCATCAAATCATCCTTCCGCTAAAATTCCTCCTTTTGATGAAACAAATTTTGCTATGTGGAAAATAAAGGCTCTATATGCTTTAGAGTCGGTAGATGAAGACATGTTGGACATCGTCGAAAAAGGTCCATACGTTCCGATGTATCAACCTCTGAAAAACAACGTTCCTGATGGTGCTATGAAGAAAACGCCTAGAGAAAACTGGACGGCAGATGACAAAAGAAAAAATGGTCTGGATGTTCGTGCTCGGGCTGCAATCAGCTACGCTTTGCCATACAATATCTTTGGGCTGGTTTAGAATTGCATCTCAGCAAAAGAGATGATGGATACACTAGCTGTATCTTTTGAAGGCACTGAAGAAGTCAAGGCTACTCAAATAAATGACCTAAACAGAAGGTATGAACACTTTTTTGCAAAGAAAGGTGAAACCTTGACTCAAACCTTTAACAGGTTCAATACTCTTGTTAATGATTTGCGGAGACTAGATCAGTTGAAGCATAGAACTGTTCTAGTGCAAAAGTTTTTGGATTCTCTGGGTGCAGGTTGGGAGAACCATGTTGATGTGCTGAAAAACAGTGAGAAGATCAACATTATGGACTTACAAAGTCTCTATGGAAACCTTCGATACTATGAGGAATCCAAGCTTCAGAGAAAGGAGCTGATGAAGGATTCTCAGCGTGAATCATCTGTAGCCCTGTTCTCAAACAAAAAACCAGTGTCAAAGTCAGACACTGAAAATCATTCAGACACTGATTCCTCTAAAAGTGACAATGATGATCTTGAAAAAGTTGTGGCTAGTGCTGCTTTGATTGTAAAGACTTTTGAGAAATCAGGCCGAAACTTCTCAAAGTTTCAGAAGAAGATGGGTGGAAAATTTTCAAAAAGATCAGAAGCTGATAAAAAGCATGGTACTGATAAGAAAGGGAAAGCTCAGTGCTTTAACTGTGGGAGCACTGATCATTTTGCAAAATAATGCAAACAAAGAACCCAAGGCTCGGATGAATACTGGAAGCAGAAGTACAACAAGCTAATTGAGAAACTGAAATCAGAGAACTTGGAACATAAAGTTCTTGTTGCTGAAGAAGAAAAATGGAAGACTGATGAGGAGTCATCAGATGATGAAGTCAAGTGGCTGATGGTCGAGATAGAAGACACTGATGATTCTGAAAAAGGCACAAGTACATTTGATGTTGATATGTCTGATGCAGTTGAAAATTCCAGGAAGCACAACACTGACTCTCCTTCAATGTATCAGGTTAAAAACTTTGTTTCCTATTCAATGAATGAAAAAATCAAAATGTTTGAGTATTTGGGTGTTCTTAATTCTAAGAAGAATCAAACAATAAGAGATTTGCAAAATCAACTTGATCTTCTTAAAACTGAAATATCCATAAAAAATAACACCATTGATTCCACTCAGGAAAATCTTAGAATCACTAGTTTGTCAAACTCATCTTTATCTGCTGAAATTGATAATGTTAAAGATCTTATGATCAAAGAACAAACTGTGCTTCAAATCTGGGCAAAATCTCACAAAAATGCTAATTAAATTATTTATGCTCAAATTCCACATTCATGTGAGAAAATTCTTGGGGGTAATTTTGCAAAAGCTGAAAAGGTTTTTAAATCACAAGAAAAAGAATCTGAATTTTACTCCATGAATGAGATAAAAAACAATTTCAAAAACAAGTTTGTCAGTAACTCTTTTATTAATCAGAGTCTTGTTGATGAATATTGTGTTACTAACTCTAATGGTGTCACTGAGTGCGATGTTGAAATCACCGGAATTGATCCAACCTCTTACCCTGCACATCTTGTGAGACCAACTCCTCTCACTGAGAACATTATTGCCTTCCCTATCTCAAATGGAGTGTTTCACGCTGTTCATGAACAACTTAAGCATTTTCCTGATTGCAATGCTTCTGTGAATAAGTCCAAATCAGATACTGATGTCAGCTCCACATCTATCACTGATCATAATTTATCTGATACTGAACTCAGTTGTAATTCAATGATAAACAAAAGGACTCAAAGTTCACTTGGTGAATCTTACAAGTCTAAATGTGTTAAGTCTAGAAATATGCTCACCAAGAAGAACTTTGGTACTAGAATTTGTTACAGATGTGGTGACACCTCTCATAAGATCAGTGACTGTTCATTTGATGAGACATCCTTAAGAGCTGATAATATTAAAGTTAGAAATGAAAAATGGACTCTTAAGTCAAATTCTTTAAACTGTCTTCCCAAAGAGTGTTATAACTTATTATCATATAACTTTGTGAATGACCCATCTTCGAATGGGTCAGTGTGTTCTAACTAGTTTTTCAGCACTGCAGGGTCAGGAGCATCTTTGGTACTTAGATAGTGGTTGCTCAAGACACATGACATGATCCAAGTCTCTCCTGGAAGATTATGTCAAGAAAGTTGGTCCTGTAGTAACATACGGAGACAATGGAAAGGGGTTCACTAAAGGATATGGAAATATCAAGTGCAATAATGTGGTTTTTCAAAACGTTTCATATGTAAAGGGTCTCAAACACAATCTTATCTCCATCAGCCAATTGTGTGATGCTGATTATGAAGTTCACTTTACAAAGAAGGAAGGAAGAGTTGTCAACACTGACAAGAACATTGTACTTTCAGCAAGTAGAAAAGATGATATATATGTTCTTGATATGTTTTCAAGTGACAAGGCGCTAATGCAATGCTTCTTTACAAAGTCTCAAGCCAATCTCAGCTGGATTTGGCACAAAAGGTTCTCTCATTTGAACTTTAAGAATCTATCCAAAATATCCAATCAAGATCTAGTTAGAGGTCTCCCAAAATTCAGCGTTGTAAAAGACAAGATGTGCTCAGCGTGTGAACAAGGAAAACAAACCAAGTCATCATTCAAACCCAAATCATGTTCCAGCATATCTGGTCCTCTTCATTTACTACACATGGACTTGTTTGGACCTATTCCTGTTCGTTCTCAAGGAGGAAATAAGTATACTCTAGTGGTTGTGGATGAGTTCACTCGATTTACATGGGTGGTTTTTCTGAAGAAGAAGAGTCATGCTGCACAGGAAATCATCTCACTGATTCGTAGAAATGAGACACTGACGGGTCTCAAAGTTAAGCAGCTAAGAAGTGATCATGGCACTGAGTTCCGGAATTCAACTCTTGAAGAATTTTGTGATCATAAAGGCATTGGGTAAAACTTCTCAACTCCTCGCACTCCTCAACAAAATGAAGTTGCTATTGAAAAGACCTTAGATCAATCAATTTATCAAACAATGACAGTAAATAAGAACAATAAGGTTTCACAAAGAAAAACTTTCACTAAGAAAGATAATATCATAAAGAGATTATCGTATGCACAAAGCGGCTATTAGGGTTTGTGAAAGGCATGTGTCAACACAAACCGATACAAAAAAATATATACATCTATTCTAGACAATCCCTACAAATCAGGGATATACAGCTAACTAAACTATGATATCTAAGGAAACAAGATAAATACAAGATCTGTTACAACGTACTGAATAAAGCTATATATATGCTGAGCTAACATGATGATGATGCTGATGCTGAAAGACTTCAAACATCATCATATTTCAAGGTTTGACCTTACAATCTCCCCCAATATGATGATGTTCAAAACCAACTAAATTAAAACACCTCTGGACAAGAATTCCTCATATTCAGCTTCAGCTTCTATCTTCACAGGCCAGTAAGGACTATCCAATAGCTCCTGTCTTCTATTCAGCAGCTCCATAGCAATAAGGATGTGAAACTCTCCGGATAGATCTTGATGACTCATGCACATTTGCCTTAAGCCAACGAGATGAGTTGTTGGAGCCCTTGGAATCTCAGCAGTTCGCTGAAAACACATTTTTCTGTTTTTGTCGAGATAAAACATCCCGTGTTCGGGAACTGAGATAAATTGATGTTGAATCGGCTCAACTCTGATAGGAAGAGAATTGTTTATTCCTTCAGCACCAAAGTTTAGAACCAACACATCTTCACCATCAACTTGAAATTTGGTTCTTCGGATTCTAGGAATAGATGAACTTTGGCCTTGATGTTGTGGACGTTCTTTAGGAACAAGGTCCAAACGCTGAACTTTCTTCATCAGGAGATGAAGAGCACATGTTAGTTCGGAGGAGAGAACTGAAGTTTGCTTGGAAGCTAATTCGAGTAATTCTGTCCATTCAGAATATCCATATTTGATCAGCTCATCCCTCTTGACAACTTCAGTGTATGGATGTTGAGGACCTTGACGAGTGATCAGCAGTGTAAGAATTTTCTCATTACACGGTTTAGAAGCTTTAACTTTGATGATTTTATCACTACACACTCGTCGTTTAAGAACGTCTTGAAATCTCTTTCGGTCAATCCTGTCAAGAACACTATCAGTCGTAGACTGACTGCAGCTGAGAGAAGGCTGAGAGGACTTGGATTTTGACTGATATTCCAAAAATTTCTGCATCTGAGCTTCAAAGGATCCTTTGACCTGAAGTTGATGCTGAATGAGAGATTCACCAGCTTGAGCAATATTCTTTAGAAGCTGAGCTTGATTGGCTTCATCAAGAATCTGCTTGACTTGATCAGAAGACATGTTCCATTCAGTTGCTAAGTTGGAAATGCTGACTATGGACTTAGGTTTCTTGCTAGGCAGAGAGGTATCAGTGTGTGAAGAAACCAAGGCAGTGTCTGCTGCCTTGCGCTTGCGAGAAAGAGGTTGAGTATCCTCACTGGCTATATCTGAATCTTCTCCTTGAACTGGTATAATAGGATCAATGAAATTCATGTCCAACATCTGACACTCATCATCCTATTTTTCTTCATCATCAGGCTCACCACTATCTTCAACGAATTTTTCAGAATTACCAGGCTCCACATTGTCAGACTTGTGCACAGGCTGTGGTGACTCAGTATCTCTCTCCTTTGGATTATTAGAGTCTCCCTCGTTGGAGTCGTTATCAGTGTCTCCCCCTTTTTGAGCATCATCATTTTGTGGGCCAGGATTAGGAGTGGACAGAATAACCCCTTTCAGTTGCTGAACATCAGCTTCAATTCGAAGGAGACGCTGACTCATGTCTCGAGTCAGTGTAAGAAGTTCATTAAAAGCTGAGGATGGGATTTGGATGAACTGAGGACCTGGAAGCTGTTGGGATTGATGTTGTGTCCCTTGAGAAGGATGCTCCCCCTGAGAAGGTTGCTCCCCCTGAAATGGTTGCTCCTCCTGAGATGGTAGCTCCCCCTGAGCAGATGGCTCCCTCTGAGTTGAGTGAATCTGTTCAGTGACAGAGATGGTATGATGAGAAGGTTGAGGAGAGGGATGTCCACCATCTTGTGATTCTTTATCGGCATGATCTTCATTGTTATCATTAGCTCCTTCATCAGTATCAGCGGTGAGGGAAGGAACAGTATATGGATTTGCAATCCATTCTCTCATCCGATCAGAGATGCCGATGTCAGTATCCAACGGATCATCCTGATACATCCGAGTTGACATGCGTGGACATTGGATGGGGTTTCCAGAGTGTGAGTAATAATCTGCAGCGAAAAATTTATCTAACACAAGAGCAATCCAGCATGGAAAGGGGACATGATCAGCACGTACATTTGCACGAAGGAGTTGAACAAGTTAATCAAAGAAGAAAGCTCCATAATCAAGCCTTTTGTTGTGAAGAATAGAACAAACGACTTGTTGCTCATAAGTGCTCAGTTGATCACCACTTCGAGACTTATGACCCACACATTTGCACAGAGCACCTGTGAAGAATTTCCATCCTGGGGTCATACACTGACGCAGAATAAGAGCTGATCGAGTCCCAGCCTTTGAGTGATCATATCCCAGTTGATCAAAGAGACGTCGACAGCGTTCAATAGGAGGGAGTTCAGAGAAGAGATCAAAAATTGGTAACCGGAGCGCGACACTGAGGAGGTCAGCAGTAATAAAGACTGGGTGTCTTCCACGGCCAATAGTCCCGGAGATGACATTGTTTTCATCATTGATTGTTGCAGTGTAGTAGAACTCACAGACTTGTTCAGGAAAGAACTATGATGGAACGTCGCTGATTGCGTATCGGAGTCGGCATGAGGCTAAGAAGTTAACAAAATCATCAAGTCCAAGACCTCAATGAACATCTGGAATGTTAGGATTGAAGACAACGTTGGTGGCTTTGATGTATATTGGAAGAGGAGGAGAGTTTGGGGCAGGGATTACCCTTCGTGAAGTAGAGGAGAAAGTGAATAGTGATGCCGCCATTAAAGAATTTTAGGATTCTAGGGTTTTGAAAATAAGCGAAGGAAATTTGAATTGTGGAAGGAAGGTTTGAAATAGGGGTGGAAAGAGGTTTAAATATGGAACTAAACGGGCTTTTAAAAGGCAATGATTATCTTCTTCAAAAAGTAACTGCGTATTGTAACAACCTGTCAAATCAGAAAAATAGTCGTTGGGTAAAAAGAGCCGTTGGACTGAAGATGAAACAACAATCAGTGTCTGCGGAAGCGCTGAGATCAGTCTCACAAAAGTTACATGCTGAGAATGGTTCTCCGTCAATTCAATGTACAACTTGCTTGATTAAGGCTAGCAAGGAGGTTGGTGCGTGTGATAGATACTAGTTATATTATCTAACCATCGGCACAGAGTGTTGTGTCTTTATTAGTGAGTGGTTTATCTTACTGAATCATTAGAACCTGAGTGAGAAGAAGGTAAAGAGAGGATTGTTGTGTGTGATAGACCTTGGTGTTTTGGTCTAACCATCGGCAAAGATTGTTAAATTCTCATCAGCGTGTGTTTTGTCACACTGAATCACAGAATCAGTGTAAGATTGGTAAGAAGAGATAGTTGCGTGTGATAGATCTTGGTGTTTTGATCTAACCATCGGCAAAGATTGTTAGATTCTCATCAGCGTCTGTTTTGTCACACTGAATCATGGAATCAACGTGTGTTTAGTCATTTTTGCACATAGTTTGTTGTTGATAAAGAAAGTGGTCAACATGATTCTATTTTTGATGTTGATCTTGATGACATTGTATACACTACTCATAATCCTTCTACGCCTTGAAAGTCAATGAAACCACTTCTCGGGATAAAGTTTAAAGATCCAAAAGAATTGAAGGAGTGTCTAAAAAACTATATTGTGGACCATGGTTATGGGTTGTGGTGTAAAAAAATCATATAAAGAAAGATTATTGGTTAGGTGTGGGAAAAGAGGAAGTAAAGTATAGTGTCCATTTAGAGTTTGGGCTGCGTGGATGACCAAAGAGAGATCTTTCCAGATTAAAAGCTTGATACCATACCATAATTGCTCTAGAAATTTGCATCTTGGATCACTTGTTACACATAACGGGATGGGCACCAACTATTCCAAGCAAATATTGGAGAAACTAGATTTGAGTTATAGATAATTGCAAGAGGATATAAAAGAGAAGTATAACCTAAATGTTAGTGTTAGTCAGTATCAAAAAGCAAAGAAAAGAGCAATTGGTGAGCTAGAAAGTAAGTTGAAAGAGCAATATACCATATTGTGGTCATATGGTGAGGAAATATGTAAATCTAATCTAGGGTCCATAATAAAGTTGGATGATCTAAACATGCCGGATGGTACCAACTGATGGAAACATGGTGTTCAAGATCAGTTTCAAAACATAAAACTTTTGAGTTTGCAATGGAAAACTTAAAATTAAAAATTGAACATCATAAAAGTTGACAAATGATCACATTACATGAACATGAAAGATTTAAATCAACAACCATAGAGGGAGAAGATTGTTGGGTTTTGAGCATAACAAACAAAAACCTATGTGTGCATGCAACCCTAATTCTTGATCTATGTTTTCTCTAATTGAACATACAACTTTAGAACATCAAATGGAAAACCTAATTCTATTAGTATATTTTCAAAATCATTAACAAGGTTAAGAAAACATACCTTAATTGTTATATGGCAATAACAATACAAATCATTGGTGTTGTTGAAGCTTCAAGAGCAAGCACCACAAGTGTCGTGCCTTTAGTAGATCACACCCAACACTAACAAGAGGATGAGAGATAAGAGAGGAAAATATGCTTAAGAATTTCGGTTATTCTTCTAGGGTTTCAAGTGGCCGAAAATCATAAGGGTTAGAGGTCTATTTATAGTGCAGATAGGATGTCCTGGATAACCCTAATCTAAATATAATATTAATATTTTAAATTGGTAATTATCCAGCTCCTCATTTATCCACATGGGATAATCTAGAAACCTTAGATTATCCATATGAAAGCTATCCACCTCCTTCCTTAGGAAGGCCCTAGAACCTTTTGCTCAACTATTGAACAATTGCACTTTAGCCTCTACACTTTTAATTAATTCTTTTAATCCTAAAATGAATTCCAATTAATTTCTGATTAAATATTAATTAAATATTGCATTTCTAATTAATATATTATTCTCATAATATATTAACAAATTATTTATTTCAATTTATTAATCAAATAATAAATTTAACCACTATCTCTAAAAGTCATCATGTCTAGTTGCTAGTTTTGAGGGCAACCCAAAAGGACTGTGTTACTAGCAATTCAAGTATATATTAATTATAGTTATGTGCTTAGACACCTAATCCAATATTCTTCCACTTGGATAAGTCTAATAATTATAGTTGCCAGTATAACTTCTAAACTGATCAGCAAATTGTAACTCTCAAAGTTGCTGTCGAACTCTAACTTAGTCAGTTATGTGTCCTAAGATAAGTGATCATATAATCCTTCATTATGCAAGATATCATGTGGACAAATGACATGGAACATAAGTGAACACCAAATCATCGAGCGGCCCAAGATATCATTTTTCCCATTAAAGCAAAAAAGAACATATAAACTTTGACTTATATGCTTGTGTTATTTACTCACCAAATCACGCACAACAATACGTTTTATAACATCAAGTTACTGATGTGTTTACATATTATAAATGCACAATTGATTTGTAAACCACAACTCATATATCTTCGTTTAAAGATTATAGGATATCATTGTCTCAGAATTACTCGTGATAAATTCCATGAACTAATTCTCTCAGCGTGGGTTAATCTAATACTTAAATCTCCATTTAAAGTACTCATGAATATTGAAGCAAAGCCATTGCTATGTCTAAAACTCTTTAGACAATCTACAATCTAATTCATGATAGTCTTGATTCACTACTTACTTCTAAAAATATGATCGACTGTGGATGTTTAAATAACTGAATTATTCAGGAAGTAAAACATGCAAAATGAAACACAATAATAAACAATTGACAAAAGATAGTAAACAATACTCATAAATAATTCTTCATTACTTACTTATCAGAAGCCAATTACATTTACTTTGTTACAAGTTTCTAAATACCTATCTAACTACTAAAACTAATATCATTTTTCAGACCAATGCTCTTTACATGCTGAACATGCTTAATCCTACTCATACCCTTTGTAAAGGGATCTATAAGATTATTTTCTGATGATACCCTATTCACGACGAGGTATCCTTCTTCTACTCCATGTATGATAAAAATGGTATTTTTTGTCGATATGTCTCGATTTGCCATGATCTATCGGTTCCTTTGTCAGGGAAACCGCTCCTTCATCATCACAGAAAATCTCCATTGGCTCCTTTGTGGATGGCACAGCTCCAAGGTCTCCAATGAAGTTCTTCAACCATATAGCCTCCTTCGATGCTTCTCTTGCCGCTATGTACTCTGATTCCCAGGTAGAATTAGCCACCATCTCATGTTTGGAATTTTTTCCAAGTTACCGCTCCTCCATTTAAGGTAAATACCCAACCAGATTGAGAACGGATGTTGTCTCTGTCTGTCTGAAAATTGGTGTCACTATACCCAGTCACTCTTAAGTTATCATTGCCACCAAACACAAGGACCCAGTCCTTAGTTCTTCGCAGATACTTAAGAATATTCTCTGCTGCTATCCAATGAGCTCTACCCGGATTTCCCTGATATCAACAAACCATCCTCAAAGCAAAAGTTGTTGGATTATGTGTCTAATCCCATGACTATAATTGGTATGTACTTGACCCGAGAGTAGCATGGTCCTTTTGAGTTGCCTTCACCAATGCAACTTGATAGGGTGGACTTTTTAGAATAAGGTTATTTGTGATTTGTTAATATATTACAAGTATAATATATCAATATGAAATCATATTATTTAATTAGTATTGATCAAGAATTAATTTGGAATTAATTTAGTGATCAAAATAGACTAATTAAATATACAGGGACTAATTTGGTAAATCAATGATTCTTATAGTGTGGGCCAATGATTCATGGTTATTTGGGTGGGCTAAACCAATATGGATAGTCCATGGAGGTTAACCCATGGAGCCTAAGTAAGATGAAGAGTCATGGTGCATTAGGGTTTGTATGGATGTAACTCTAGCATTTTACACATTATAAATAGACCCCTTTAGAGCCAAAATCGGTTGCCACAACATTCTTGGAGAGTGTGTATTGATTTTGAGCTAAGTAATTTATTCTCTCACGCCTCCTTTTACACTTGGTGTTTATGACACATCAGAGGCATCACATTTAAGGTGCTAATGCTTTTGAAGGCCAAGAACTACAAGTCCTACTAAGAGGTAAGTAATCTAACTAGTTATCTTGTTCAATTGTCAAAATTGTATGCTAGTTAGGATGAATGCTTTGAAAAATCCAATTGCATGTATAATTAGAGAAAACATAGATCTAAAGCATTTAGGGTTGCATGTGCACCATAAGGTTGTTAGAGTGCTCAAAACCCATCAGTGGTATCAGAGCCTAAGATTGTTTTCTGTTATACTTGATGCTTATTAAATTTCCAACTTCAAAAAATTGATTTTTCTGGCTTCTGACAGATGAACTCGCCGAGTCCATTGGCTGACTCGACGAGTCCACTCAGTAATAGACCAACTCGACGAGTCAGGTTCATGCACTCGTCAAATTGATGGCTCTGGGTGCAGGATTTCGAGTTTTTAGCCAGAATTGGATTAAGATTATTACCACAAACTATTTTATGAAACATGAAATCTGTTTTCTTGATATGGTAGTGATCATGCTTATCCAATTAAAGGATAATTGTCAAAATTTCAAGATTTGTATTAGTTTATATGATTAGGCTAATTTCTTTCAAATTGTTTATATTAATTATCTTAACTTATGAGTTTAACTAGATCATAGACAAATTATTTGATTATTGTGTTAATTAAAATATTGATCTAAATGCCTTTAATGAACTCCATAACTTTTCCTCAAGTTATGGAAAATGAAAAGTTTTTCTTTAAAAGTCATTAAACTCATAAGTTATGGAAATGAAAAGTTTTGAAGAGGTTCAAAACTTGCCCTCAAGTTTTGGAGTTTGTAAAGTCACACTTATGAAACACTACTAGAAAACAACCCTTTAATGATGCGCAAACAATGACACTCGTTGATAGAGAATGCGCATTTGTGCGTGCCCTAAAAAATAATTTCAGTTTTGCAAAATTTGAAGGATAAAGAACATGCATTTGTGCGTGACCTAAAATTAGTGTCAAAAAAGAAAAAAAGAAAATGCGGAGGGCGCCTTTCATAAAATGTGCGTCGTCTAAATGTGTCGCTTTATAACATTTTAATGAAACACGTGTTTTTAAGGCGGGATTTCACCCTCCTATTGAATCCCAAAAATTACCCCCCCTTCCAATTAGCAAGGAAAAGCCCTAGCCTTTGTCTTCATAACAGCATCACACCACCACCCAACCTCCGATCTCGCACCGCCAAGTGTCTCCGACCATCTTCTCCAACCATTCTTTCCTGTCACACTACACCGATAACAAAACCCCCATAACTATTTTAGGTCACCATTGACCAACAACCTTACTATTCTGAGACTTTAAATCGAGTGTTCATTTGACCATAAAAGTCAAAATTGAATCGAATTTTCATTCAATACAAAGTCATTGATAAGACTGACGATGCCTCCGCCTCTGGTCTCTAGTCAACGACACCGACGAAGCCTCCTCCTCCAGCCGCTTCCGTCTCCCCCTTCTTGCACGTTGTTTACAGGTACGATCCATCAGCCATGAGACCAAAAATCAACAAGAAAGGTGTGTATAGTTTTAGTTTGTGTTTCTGTCAGGGGATTTTTTATACTCCTCATTTCACCTTTTATTTTCAAGAAAATCGTATTCATGAAAATTGTAATTATAGATCGTTAGAAGCATAGGAGTTGTGGTTGTAGGTCTGGATTTAGGGAAAGAAAGGCCACTGGTTCAAAAGAATGTTCATTCCTTTTAAGCAATCGTTATATGACTTCTGTTGGAATTCGTTTCTTGTAGTAAATGTCTGTTGATTTCTTTGTTTACAATTTTAGTTTAAATAAGTTGTACAAATTTGAGATTAAATGTCTTCAAAGAAAACGATTGAAGAATTCCATATGACTTTTCTATTTAGAGAAATTGTTCTTCATACAACTTTTTCGTTTCTTCAGTAGATATCAAGCTCTTAATCTCATGGCGACAGTAACAATGGCAACAGTAGTTGGTGCAGCTGCTCTGTTATATTATACTTTAAACAAAAAACTACAATCCTGCACAACCCCCGATGATGATGAAGAAAGTGATAGCCTTGTACAAAGTCATGGTCCTTCAGGTGTTGAACGAGTATCCAATAGACTAATCCAGGCTCCTGTAACATGGTTGGAAACCATTTCAACTTTGTCAGAAACTCTTCGATTTACATATTCAGAAACTTTAGGTAAATGGCCAATTGGAGATTTAGCTTTGGGCATCAGCTATTTGTTAAAAAGACATGTTAGCATGTAACATGATGTCAATTTCACCATGATTTGAGGCTTCCTTCAATTGATAGAATCTTATAACCTTGATCTACAAGGGAATTTGCATGTTAGTAGTGTATATGGAAGTGAAGAAAGCCTACAACTTATAGGTCCTGAAATAGTTTCTGAGCTTAAATATCTATTGGATTTGTTGACTCTTTGTTGGCATTTCACCAAAAAAAACATTTCCCATGTTTCTAGATGGGACAGGCTTTTCACCTGAAGATGTTCTTATTCAAGAACCCAAAGTTGGAGTAAGTACTCTCTCTCTCTCTCTAAAGCTGGATTAAGGACAATTTCTTTTTTTGGTGAGGCTGATTTTCTAATTGACTAAATGACCATTTTACCCTTACATTCTTATGTCAAAAGATTGGTTGTTTTATATCAGATTTTGAACCCGACTTAAACAATACTAATAAACCACAAGACAAAAAAATTCCTTCTATTATTCCGTGGGACCCACAGCATCAAGGACACTCTAACAGCTGCAACAGGGGCAGTTGTGCCATTTCATCATATAATTGTGCATGAAGGAGGAGTTACTAATTTGGTATTAGGTTATGCTCATTGTGGAATGGTTGCAACTGCTCGATGGATTGCAAAGCTTGCAACTCCTCTTCTTCTTAAAGCATTCCAAGATTACCCTGATTATAAGCTTCAAGTATCACTTTTTTACTTTTTATCTTTTCTTTTCTTATATTCCAACTTTTAACATATATATTAAAAAAAAAGATTTTACATTGGATTCAGATTGTTGGACATTCTTTGGGTGGTGGAACTGCTGCAATTTTAACTTATGTCTTAAGGGAACATAAAGAACTCTCTACAACTACTTGTGTCACATTTGCTCCAGGTAAATCTATCAAGCTATAGCATTCTACTTTATTTATTTATTTATTCTCATTTTACTTTTGAAAACACTAGATTGCTATAATTAAACATTGTTGATATGATAACAACCTTCATCCATCAGAAATATCTCTTAAAGAAGTTGACAAAACAGAAAGCAGTGAAATTGAAGTGATTAAAGATGTTGAGTATGAATTTAATGTGGAGACAGTGATAAAGAAGCAAGAAACACATGATTTATTCTGTCCAAATTGCAATTCTTGTATCACAAAAAGAGTTATTCTTCATAAACGGAAATGTAAAATCTCGGTTCCTGGTGAAATTGTAAAGCGTAACAAGCCTAAAACTTCAAATCCTTCAGAAGTGAATCTTGTTTATGATGATATTCAACCATTGATATCTAATGAATATGATCATGAGAGGACCAAGAGTACATCCCCACCATATCTACCTACCTCTTTCCATCACCCTACAGAACGGTTATGGAAACTACTCGGGTAGAACATCGATGGGAGGACCAAGAGTATGACGAATTGGAGGAGAGTTTGATTGAAAGAAGAAAGAATCTTAAACAAATGCTAATTTTCACGAGCATCAATGATGATTTGAGCAGCAACAACGGTGGTTCAGTTGGTGTCTTGAATGGAGATCAAGAAAAAGAAGAAGAAGTCAAAGATTTAAGTCAAGAAAATGGCATAAAGGTTGATGAAGGCGATATAGAGAAAGAGAAACAACAGACATTAATGTATCTTGTTTATTATGACGCAGATAAAGGTAAAAATGTGAAGATCTGATAGCACAGTAGTTATTAGAAGTTCTTTTTTTAATTCAAGATGTAGAAAATGCACTATACAAATTCACCTTTGACTGTAATCTTATATACCCTTGAAGACCCACATTTTTGTGTCCCATGTTTATTTTCTTTATAACAAGACCCTACCTTTCTCTTTCTTCATATTCAGATTCTTCAGTTGTAAGGTGATTCTAGGGTTTCTTTTCTCTTAAATTTATCTATCTTTTCTTTGTGCTTCCATTCCTTGAGAAGTTTAACTGATTTCTAGGTATTGGATTATAGTCTGAACATTTTTTTCTATATCCTATTTAGTAGTGACCAGATTAAGTAATACTACCTCCATCCCAAATTGATAGTCCACTTTTGACTTTTAAAGTCTTTGTTCTTCAACTTTGACCTTAAATATATTTTTTTTTGATAAATAATACTTGATGCAAAATATATGAATGGATTGTATTTTAAATGTTTGTTCATTTTTATAAGTTTTATCAAGTAATATATAACACAAATAAAAATATTTAAGGTCAAAGTTGAAGAAAAAAGACTTCAAAAGTCAAAAGTGGACTATCAATTTGGGATGGAGGGAGTATAATTATACAACTTTAATGTTATTTAGAACTCTGTAAGTGGAATTGATGTCGTAAATATTAGACATTCCATCCAGCCTCTCACCTATCTAGCTTTGAATTCACAAAAAGCAAAAGGTAACCCACATGTTTAATGGAGATTCTTCTTTTAGATGATTAAGAAATTGCATTTTTTCCCTTTTTCTTTAACTGAAGGAATATGGAAATGTTGAATCTACTCCTGGGATTATGAGGGCAACACTTGTGTCACCAATCATAATCAGAGAATCTGTTTGTTTCATGAAACCAAAGGTATACACCCTTCAATTCACGACAAAGGTCTGAAAGTTGCCATCTTTACAAATAAAAGTTTCCATAGTAAATTGGGAAGTTTCATTAGCAATTTAGCATACTTGTTGTGTTAATGGACGTGTATAAAGATTTTAGAATAAGATATTAAATTAAAAATAAGTCTAATTTGTTGTATATTTTCAGATACTGGGTTGCATCTTGAATCATCAAAAAGGGAAGCAAATGGTGTTGATTCAATTTTTCATGGGAAAATCCCCATGAAAGACAACATCAATATAACAATACATAATCAAGAAAACGACTTCAATATAACAATACACAATCAAGAAAACGGGAATGGTCTGGACTTTATTATCAACAACCAAGTTGGTGAACATGAAAAGCAAAATAACTTATCCGATAATAGCCTTCATCCATCAGAAATATCATTTGAAGAAGTTGACAAAACAGAAAGCAGCGAAATTGAAGTGATTAAAGATGTTGAGGATGAATTTGATGCGGAGACAGTGATAAAGAAGCAAGAAATACATGATTTATTAGGTGCTTGTATTCTCACTTACAGGTCTACTGGTGATTTCTGATTGTCGTCCACCATGGTCAGCCATGCATCCTACTTTCTTACCCAACCATGAGGTTAATTACCTTTTATGTAAATTTTTAGATAATTAATTAGTTTCATATGAATTATGTTTTTACAAGATAATAACCTATAATTTATAATTTAAATATTTATAAAATTAAAGTTGAACTATTTTCAGGTTGGAACAAGAAATAATGGAATGATTAATGGAGGGCGATCGAGTCATTCCGACATTGAATCCGAAACATTTGTTCTCTGGGAAACGGTCAAACGGGAAGACTACTAGACGTTAAAGAGGTAAATTATATTTTTATTTAATTTTTATGTGTTTAGGTTGCTGAACGTACTACTTGCTAAAAAAGAGGAGGTACGACAAAATAAAGGTTGGATAGTTTCTTTGCATTTTGTATGTAAAATATTATGTTGATTTATGGAATTTTTGTTGTCTTTTGTAGGGAAATCCATCAAGTTCATCAAGGCCAGCTCTTGAATTACCACAGAGGGTAAACTTCTAATCTTATACAAATACAATGATTTGCTAAATGCAAGAAATAGCAATGCACTTTTATTTATTAATTTTATTAAAACATCCTAGTTTAATTTGTTTACATTATAGGATTGTATGTTGAATTTATTTGTTATATCTTATGTTGATCTGATCAAATTAGTTAATAACATATTTATATAACAACTCTATCAGGTAGCTAAACTTGATTGTGCGAGTAATAAAGTTTTTTTTTTGTTCAACTAATGTTCAGGTCATTACTTGCCATCCATTCCCAGTGGATATAGGGCATGGGATTCACTTGTTGCACAAGGTCAGTAATCATGTCGTGTATCTAAAATCCAATCGCCGCCATCGATCCAAGGCGACCTCGATCTAGATCAAGGTCACCGAGGGTTGTTAGTTTTATAGGAATGTATAACCCATGTTAGCAATGTATTATTTTTGTTTAACATTTGAATGATTATTTGTATGACATATTATAATTTGTGGAATTTATTTTATTTTTAGTGTATGAAATTTTATTTTTTATTATGAGACATTAAATGTGTGATGTAAATTGAAAATTAGTAAATTTACAATATATATATATATATATATATATATATATATATATATATATATTTAAACATTTAAACTTTATGACATGCAAAAATGTGTGTCGTCTTTCTTTATGACATGGGCTTTAATGATACACAATGCAAGTCGTAAATGTGAATCGTTTTACGACACACGAATGTGAGTCATCTTCTTTATGACAGGGTCTTCCTTGACACGCATTGGACGTCGTAAATCCGCATCGTAAGATTACGACGCACAAAAGCGTGTCGTCTCTCGTTATGACAGAGTCTTCCTTGACGCGCATTTGCGCGTCGTCTGAGCATTTTACGACACGCATTGCGCGTCGTAAAAGGCTGTTTTTCTAGTAGTGAAACACTAGAATTTTAAAAGTTTAAAATTCAACCCTTATACTATTATAATATTATAGGTTCAATAATTATATATATATATATATATATATATATATATATATATATATATATATATATATATATATATATATATATATATAAGACAAGTTAGTCTTACCATAGTTTGAATGTACTTTGAACCCACAACATTCCTCCAAAGGTGTTATTATTTCATCAAACATAGTTTGAATGTACAATACCATTCCACAGGTATTAATACACTATTTACGGTATCACTTGATAAATTTTATTTTACGATATCCTTTGACTGTTTATCGATGTCAACTATCGTAAGTCGCCTTATCAATTCGAAAGTTTCATGTCAATTCTAATATGGAAACTCTTAGAATCTGGAATATATAAAATTTCTCTTTTCAGACCAAGGTCGGCAACAAACCTTAAACTTTCTTAAATAATAGCAATATAGGTAAGTAACCTAAGGCATGCTATATTCATTTATCATTTAGCACATATTAGAATATAAGACATATCTCCTCTTAATATTCTAGTGCTTGTGTCCATTTAGATATTAAACCTAAAATATACTAGATACATATCGTATCGTCATTACTTAGCAATTTAAGTTTAAGCCTAGAAATCCTTACCATTTCTAGTTCGCTTAAACTAATGCTCTAAAAATTTTGAAGTAGCTTAGTACTTTTAAAATATTAAGATTTATCATTATCTAATACTCCCCTTAATTCTTTCCTATGGTTTGTATCTATATACTCCTAATGAATCCGTTCATATATTGAACTTCCAACAGTTTAAGTCTAAATACTAATCCGTGGTATTTAGTTCACTTAAACCACTGCTCTGATACCATGATTGAAAGACCCACACTTTCATATTTTTGAAAGACCCAAACTTTCATACTTGTCAATTGTTACTCCAAAACATGCTACGTGCTTATTCATAAATAATATTTTACATTGATAACTTGTTTACATAAGACAGGATACAAATCGACTATTTCAAAGTTTTATATATTACATAACTTCACAGGATACTATAGTTTTATACATATGGGAGTACAAAATACAAAAATAGTATTACAACTATTCTAAACCTTCCACCAATATATGACTATACTGGCTACTTATCTCCTGCAAATTTGTTAAACATTGAGAGGGTAAGCGGTGATGCTTAGTGAGTTCAATAATAGATACAATATAACGTTATGTCATATATATACTTCAATATGGCAGAAGCAAAGAGGAACAAGGAACTACAAAGGCATATGTGAATCATGTGACAAACTTTCCATATCAATCAATGATTTGATTCAAAGATATAGAATCAATGAGACATAACAATTTTCATACTCTATATACATCAGTAAATCTTCGGCCCAAATGGCACAGAAGACATACAATTTCTGATTAACATTTTGGTAGATTTCAGGCTTATAGCCCTGTCTAACCATCTGCCAATGGCATAGAATAGAAGCCATTCTCTCACGGAGACATGCTCTACATGGCCAAAGGCTACGTATCAGTACCAATGTGAATCTAAGTCCTTTCACTGATCACATGGTCAAAGGAATTATTTTGCTATTAAAATAGCGAATAAAAATAACATGGGAAAGTAACCCGAAATAATAACACTGAAAAACACATATCACATATAACACATAACATACAATTTGTGCAGCACTTCGTTATAATAAATAGCTTTCTTCGTTGAAAACCGGGCCCTGCGAGGGTTGAGCTTTAAATCCGAAAATATAAATTTTTCGGGGTCTTCGGGCACTTCAGAACGTAATTTAGATGTTGGAAATCATTTTGGGGCTTCGGGGGAAATCGAAATAGTGAAAATATGAGTTTAGGGGTGAAAAATGCCGAATTTCTAAATCTAGCCAGGAGATCTCGCAACTACTATTTATAGGGGAGAGCCTCGGATGTCTTCGGCCAGAGGGGAACACACGGCATCATCGAGGGGCTCTAGATGGCGCATATGCGAGGGAGGCAGGTGGCGGGTGCGAGGCTCGGACACGCGAGGAGGGCACGCGTCGAACGCCAATTGGACCGCGCTTCAGACGACTCTCTGAATAGGACACGCGTCTGCTGACTCTCCGAGATCAGACACGGGGCGGGTGACGTGTGCGAGATCCGACCTTATTCGTGCGAGATTCCTCGGAAATTGAGCCCCTAACTTATAAAATCCATAACTGTCACATACAAACTCTGTTTTTTATGTTATTTATATGCACACGTAGGTAAAATTATGATCTACAACTTTTATTTAGACTCCGTCGGCTAATTTTGACTTTATTTTTAATATTATTATTTTTAACAGACCGGGACAGAAAAATCCGTTAAAAATTCATAACTTGTTCATCCGACGTCCGTTTTTGTCAGTCTTTTTACCGTTGTACTACTATTGACGAGACCTTCGATTCTCGTTTAGGTTGTGTCAGCTAAAAATTACTCGATCTTTATTTCGAGTTTTTAGCTGTCTACTGCTATTCTGAAACTTAGGAAAATGATAACTTACTCATACAAAGTCAGATTTTAACGTTCTTTTAATGAAAATTCTCGGTTCAACAAATACTACGACTTTAATTTAGATCACTAAGGCTAAAAAGTAGTTTATCAAAAACTCACTTTTTACGTCATTCGGCGTCGTGTCGGTTTTGTCGCGGATCTTCGATTGGTCATAACTTCTTCGTTATAACTCAGATTTCGATTAGGTTTTCGCCTAAGTGTTTCTAACAAGATTCTTTACAACTTTCAATAATTAAATTTTACTTATTTCAAATTTTATATTTTCTTTAAATTTCAATATTTGTCTTTTGATTGGAATCTTATAAGACTTCCAATATTTTTCGAATGATTCTTAACATAGTTTTACTTCATTTCCGTGACAACCCGAAATTCCCATTCGTACAAACCCAACAGTCAAGCAATTCAAATAAAAGTCAAATACTTTTCTGCTAATTTTCAGCCGGTTTAAATTCCGTTTGAGTGTTTTTAATATTTTCTCTTCAAATGAATGAATAAAAGGAAGTATAATATAGGACTATGGAGCATCAACAAATCAACCAACACCTTGTTTAGGTGTACACGGCCGAACAAATGGGGTTTGGGCCGTGAACTCCTTCTGGCCGTAAACTCATGCATATAGCATGAGTTTACTCTCCATTTCTCTCATTCTTCACTTGCTAGCTCAAGAACTCCCATTTTCTCTCTCAACTATCATAACCTCTATCTTCCAATCTTCCAAAAACGTAAGTGTTTCTTCACTTGATTTGTTGTTATAACCCTTCGTCTAGTTGTTATACATCATTTCATCCATGAATTCTTCACTTGTTCATAGATCTTCAAGTGTTCTTCAAAACACCAAGAACACCAAGAACACACACTAGTGTTCTTGGACCTTAAACACCCAAACAAGCTTCTATATTGTAAGTACTCTTGTCCTAGCCTGTTGTGTGCTTGAATGAACTTTTTTAGACTTTAGAAACATCAAGAAATCCAGGTTGGAAGAGAGTTTACGGCCAAGGCATCTCCCAAGGCCGTAAACTCCATATAAGGGTGCAATTTTGCCTAAATTTCTTTCCTAATGCTTAGATCTTAGACTAGAACCTACCAACATTGAACTAGGGGCCTTAAACTTCAGGTTTATGGAGTTTGCCATGGGTTTACGGCCATAAACCCACTAGGGCCGTAAACCCTGGGCCGTAAACTCCAAGGGAAGTGGTCCTTGGGCCGTAAACTCAAATGCAATGCCTTACATTCCTTTGATGCAACCCAATGGTCCATGTTTTCACACTTTAGGGTGTTTACACTTACTTAATTAGTGTTATAATCACTAATTAGATGTGTACATGTGTCTTTCTATGTTAATAGGATCATTGTGTATGTTCAAGTCTTCACTTGACACCTAGCACCTTGTCCAACACTTCCATACTATCCACTCACTACAGGTGAGTTCATACCCCTTAATTAACCTTTTAAATGTTTTTAAATGCTTTTATGGGGGGAATACAAGTTGAAGCATACTAGTTATTATATCAATCACATGTGATTAATAACAAGCATACAAATGGATTTACTATACTTTAAACTGTTTTGTCAACAAAACTACTTGAAAACTCTTATATTGTTTAAATCATGTCCAATACATATATAGTTATATAAGTAAGGTTTGAAGGACTTAGGACTGATAATACACTCTATTTCCTGTTCCTTGTTTGGTTGTGGACCTAGAGTACCCTATTATTTGTCCGAGTGTCGTTTGATCCTTAGTTATATATGATGTATATATGTATAGATATAAAAGCTTATTGTCTTATTTCAATACACTCAAATATACACACGACATTCTATTAAACTATAATAGGTATAGTTTAGAGGTATACTACTTACTATTTCTAGTACAAAGAAACATACAAAGAGTCAGTTCATACATGAGTCAATATACACTATAAACAATACATACACTACATTATACAACTGAACATACTATAACGAGAGTCAGAGAGAACATACTACTCACTAGACAGAGAGAACATACACTAGTACATACTATTCATACACACTATATACTATAGTAGAGAACTTACTATGATGAGAATCATGGGAGACATACTCTACACTAGTACATACACTACATACACACTATATCATAAATGTGAGGCACTACTTCGGGGCATGGCATCTCTGTCATGGCTCGTCTTGTATCCAGAGTCTCCTAAAGGGAGAGTGTGAATTCGTGTATAGATCTATACTGGACTGACGACATAACACACTTTTATTTTGATGCCAACTTTTGAGAAGATGGAGAACATACAAGACTTATCTTTTATTTTGATTCATATTTTGGTGTCTTATAAACCATAAAACACACTTGTATTAAAATTATATTTTTAATGCAATTGATGATGCTGTTTACTTGTTTACTATTATTCTGTGTTGTGATACTGTACATGACGTCCTCCGCCCCAGAACGTTTCCTTCGTTCTTGGTTTTAGGGTGTGACAGATTGGTATTAGAGCATTGTTTATAGTGAATTGAGTATATCAACCCATAAAAGATATACTAACTATAAACACAATGGGATTAAAATACTTTGACCGAGAGTTTATACTTTTAAATAATAAAATGTTTAACTAAGTATACAAAATTGCATTCATACTAAAATCAGTGTCACTAGGACAGAACAAAAGTATTACGATTGTTGAATATCACAAGTAGGCTTGGGGATGTATGGTCAGTTCTGGGAGTGGCATAACCTGATCAACTATGCTGGTCCGAGAAGTGATTAGCATATGCCCAAGAATGGTTGTGATATGGCAGCAAGTCTAAAAACTTACCAACACTACTACAATGATAACATTTGAACAGAACATAAACCTTAAATACTATATGAGTATTTTGTGTTACTATAATTTATTGTCTGAGAACTAAAAAGGTCTTTATTGGTAGGTCAATAGTTGCTAAGTGGATACGCTGAGGTTATGTGTATCTAGGATGTCATACACTCAAAATCTGTGATCTTTGCTTTACTCCCTGTTCCTTGTTTGGTTGTGGGTTTAGAGTTAGGGTCACTTATTCGAAGGTCTATCCTATTTTGAATACACATAACTGGTATGCACTATGCAAGTATTGAAGTAACTGATAAAGATTATATTATAATTATCTTAAATAGTACGTCTATATATATATATATATATATATATATATATATATATATATATATATATATATATATAAGATTCTTATACCCCCTTTTCTCACGTAGATTTCATGGCTGGATTCCATCCTCCTGGCGACCCATACTTCCCAAATCAAGGCAATGCTGGATGGCTTGACTATGAGCCGGAAGATGACCATCCAATCCCTTTAGATGATCACCTCGTAGAAGGATTTTCTGATGGTTCCGACTCAGAGCCAGAAGTCAACAACCTACCCCAATAGGGTCAAGCCCCAAATCTCAACCTCGACCCACGTTTCAAGGTGCCACACCTTTGTGGGCAACAAACTTGAATCGCTGGAGTGATGAACAGGGCCAACCTTTACCCTACAACGGGGACCGAAGCTTTTACAACATAAGCGAGGGTGGCTCAGCTGACCGAGTCCTGCCTGTCATGGTCCGTAGGATTGCTCAGAACGTCGAGCAAGGCCGGGCAGCCATCGATTGAATCATGGAAATTGATGCCAACTCTGGTGTCAACATGGTCTGCATTCGCCATCTCGAAGAGGCTATGGAAAGGACCAGGAGAACCAATGAGACTCTGCAGCAACAACTAGCTGCTTCCCGAGCTGAGGTCATAGAACTTCGAGCTCGCCAGAGGGCTCAAGAGCGACGCCTTCAAGAAGTGGTTTGCCAACTGGCAGATATGAGGGTTCGCCCGAGGAATTCCCATCACCAGTAGAAGATTTTTAGTACATCTTTTCTTTTGACTTAAGGAATAGCCTTCTCTAACTATAATCTATGGAGAAATTATCTGTAAAATATTCCTACTTTCCAAGCACTTTAGCTAGAATTCTAAAAATTGTCAACCTTTTTCCCATATGGTTTGATGTAAGACCTACTGTTAGGTCATTTTTCCTGAACTTGTTACATCAATAATACCAGTAATATTGACAGTTATCTAATTTGTTGGAAAAATCTGTACTCTTGTGTTTCTCTACTCTCCTACTATACTGCTATTTCAAGACACACACTCATTCAACTGTTGGACTATGGCGATTTAGCCCAGGGATCACTCTCACTATGCTTACAACTGATTCTAACTATCCCGTTCATCTTTGTAAACTTATAGTTGAAGGATGTCTCTTCGCAAATCAACAAGGCGTAATCCTCCACCTCCACCACCACCCCCTCTAGTAATCGATACGACAACTCTGAATGCTGCAGTAGCTGCGGCAGTGGCAACTGCCATGGCTTAATATCACTCCAGCGGTGCCAGCGGAGGTGGAACGTTGGTTCATTCTACTCAAGGTGAAATCCTTATGCGATCGAGAGAGTGCTTCTACAAGGACTTCACTAACTACAAGCCAAAGTCCTTCAAGGTGACTGGCGGATTCATTACCCTCTCGCAATGGTTCGAGAAGACGGATTCGATCTTCGAGATTTGCTCCTGCCCTGCTATGAGCAAAGTCAAATTTGTTGCGTGCACCTTCGAAGAAATAGCCCTGACATGGTGGAATGGCCATGTCAAGTCACTAACTCTCATAGTGGCAAATGACATGGGCTGGGAAACTCTGAAAGACCTCATGATCGAGGAATACTGCCCGAGAGGCGAAATCCAGAAGTTGGAACAGGAGCTATAGAGCCTAACCATGAAGGGCTCCAACATAGTCGCTTATACCGCCAGATTCAGCGAACTGGTGGCTCGCTGTCCCAACATGGTTCCCACCGAGGGAAAGAAAATCGAAAGGTATATCTGGGGGCTGGTGCCTCCGTATCAGGGAAATGTCTTATCTTCAAACCCTGCTACCTTCGACAGTGCCAAATGATTGGCACAACGGCTCATCGATCATGTAGTCCAATCCCCGTCATCGACAACAACCCTAGCCATCTCAGAACCCTCCAAATCCGCTGACAACAAGCGGAAGTTCTGGGATGACAAGAAGAAACAAAAAGCTGCCAAAAGCAGTAGGTTGTGGCGGTTCATGCCGCGATAGCACCTGCTGCTACTGCTCCGGTGAAGCAGTATGCTGGAAACTTGCCTAAGTGCAACAAATGCAGCTTCCACCACAATGGACCCTGTCGGGAATTGCAGTGCTCCAACTACAACAAGAAGGGACAGACTGTCTGCTTCTACAGATCCCCGACAAGGACAATCAACCAGGTCCTTGGTGCTAGTGTGATTCAGTCTTGCTATGGATGTGGCAAAGTGGGCCACTATAAAAGGGACCGCCCCAAGGCAAGAAATACTGGTGGAGCAGGAAGAGTTCTGGCTATAGGCCACGGAGAAGCAGTTGCTGACCCTATGGTGGTGACTGGTACATTTCTCCTTGAAAACTCTTATGCATGCATACTATTTGATAGTGGGGCAGAAAGAAGTTTTGTAAACCAGAAATTTGCACGCTTACTTAAACAACAACCACGCACACTTAAAGAACCATTCACTATAGAAATGGCTAATGGGAAGACTGATAGCACTAGTAGTATATACATAGGATGTACTCCAACTCTAGATAACCATTCATTTCCAATCGACCTCATGTCGGTATCGAGTAAAAGCTTTGACGTCATCATATGCATGGATTGGTTGAGTCTTCATCGTGCCGACATTATGTGTTACGAAAAGGTTGTACGCCTTAATCTTCCGTCTAACGAAACTCTCATTATCTACGACGACAAACCCGACACAAGCCTTAGCATCATCTCAAGTATCCAAGCTCAAAAGTACCTACATAAGGAATATCGTGCATTCCTTGCACACATTGTCGATACGAGCCAAGAAACCAAAGACCTGAAAAACATCCCTGTAGTATGTGACTTTCCCGACATCTTTCCAGAAGAACTACCAGGGTTACCTCCGCAGTGACAGGTCGAGTTCCGAATCGACCTAGTTCCGGGAGCTACCCCAGTAGCCAAATCACCCTATCGTCTAGCACCAGCTGAGATGCAGGAACTGTGAGGTCAACTTAACGAACTGCTCTGCAAGGGCTTTATTAGAAGAAAGACGGATCTTTCCGTATGTGCATCTACTACAGAGAGCTCAACAAGTTAACGGTTAAAAATCGTTACACTCTGCCTCGCATAGATGATTTGTTCGAGCAACTGCAAGGGGCAAATTTCTTTTTGAAGATCGATTTGAGATTAGGGTATCACCAGTTGCGAGTGTTGGAGGAGGATGTTCCGAAGGCAACCTTCTGAACTCGTTACGGACACTACGAGTTCGTAGTGATGCCGTTCGGATTGACAAATGTGCCCGCAGTATTCATGAATCTAATGAATAGGGTGTGCCATCCTTACTTGGATCAGTTCGTCATCATTTTCATCGATGGCATACTTATCTACTCTCGAAGTGAGGAGGAACATAATGATCATCTGCGGCAAGTCCTAGGAACCCTGCGAACGGAGAAGCTCTATGAGAAGTTCTCTAAATGCGAATTTTGGATCCGAATGGTCGAATTCTTAGGACACGTGTTTAGCGAAGATGGAATCCACGTGGACCCATCTAAAATTATGGCCATTGAGAACTGGTCAGCACCGAAGACCCCTATATAAGTTCGTCAATTTCTAGGCCTCGCTGGCTACTACCGCAGATTCATACAGAACTTTTCCCGAATTGCAAAACCTCATACAACGTTGACCCAAAAGGGCGTGACCTTTGACTGGGAAGAGAAACAATATAAGGCATTCCAAACGTTGAAATGAGCCTTGTACACCGCACCAGTACTATCCCTTCCCGAAGGAATAGAAGACTTCGTAGTCTACTACGATGCATTAAATCAAGGACTCGGATGTGTTCTGATGTAATGAGGTAAGGTCATTGCCTATGCCTCAAGACAGCTGAAGACACATGAGGTGAACTACACCATGCATGATCTTGAGTTAGGAGCAGTTTTGTTTGCTCTGAAGATCTGGAGGCACTACCTGTATGGTACAAAAAGCACAATCTTTACAGACCACAAGAGCCTGCAACACATATTCAACTAGAAGGAACTCAACATGAGGCAACGACGGTGGGTCGAGCTACTCAATGACTACGAATGCGAAATTCGTTATCATCCGGGTAAAGCCAATGTAGTAGCAGGCGCCCTAATTTGAAAATAATATTTTGGTCGAAGAGTCAAATCACTGACTATGACTATCCATTCACACCTGTCCACACAAATTAAGGAGGCTCAACTCGAGGCTCTGAATCCCGAAAATGTGGCGGGTGAATCCCTACGAGGGGTGGAGAAGAATCTAGAAGTCAAGGATGGCGGAGCCTTATTTCTCATGGACCGGATCTGGACACCGAAACACGGTGGTTTCAGAGACTTGGTCATGACCGAGACGCACAACACTCGATATTTCGTCCACCCAGGTTCAAATAAGATGTATCTGGATCTTAAGAAGCTATACTGGTGGCCTAACATGAAATCAGAGATTGCTACCTTCATAAGTAAATGCCTTACTTGAGCAAAGGTTAAGGTCGAATACCAGAAGCCATCAAGCTTACTTCAACAACCGGAGATACCGGAGTGGAAATGGGAGCGGATTACTATGGAGTTCATAACCAAGTTGCCCAAGACAACGGGTGGACTTGATACCATTTAAGTCATCGTCGATAGATTGACCAAATCCGTGCATTCCCTACCAATCAAAGAGACTGAAAAAATGGAGAAGCTTACAAGAACTTACAATAGAGAAATCATACGACTGCATGGTGTCCCTATATCCATTATCTCCGATAGAGATAGTAGGTTCACTTCAAGGTTCTGGCAATCGTTACAAAGTTCCCTAGGGACGAGGCTGGACATGAGTACAACCTACCACCCACATACCGACAGACAAAGTGAGAGAACGATACAAACACCGGAAGATATGCTGAGAGCCTGTGTGATTGACTTTACCCCCGGTCGAATTTTCCTATAACAATAGTTATCACACGAGCATAAAGGCTGCTCCATTTGAAGCCCTCTATGGCCGAAAGTGCAGATCCCCTATGTGCTGGGTTGAGGTGGGTGACACGCAGTTAGCTAAAGGACGAGTTCTTGATAGCGCTCTCACAGGTCCAAAAATAATCCGGGAAATGACAAAGAAAATCGTTCAGATTCGGGAACGATTGAAAGCCTCTAGAGACTGACAGAAAAGCTACGCAGACAAACGAAGGAAACCTTTGGAATTCCAGGTGGGAGACCGCGCTCTTTTGAAAGTCTCACCCTGGAAAGGCTTGATACGCTTCGGAAAGCGTGGAAAGCTAAATCCAAGATACATAGGGCCTTTCGAGATCCTTGCTAGAATCGACCCTGTAGCTTACAAACTCAACCTACCCCATGAGCTCAATAACGTATATTCTACATTCCACGTCTCAAACTTGAAAAAGTGTATGTCCGACGAGACTCTTGTAATCCCACTTGACGAGATCGAGATCAATGAGAGCCTCAACTGTTGGATAAGGTGTCTAAGTCCATAACTTATTTGGTACATACTTGACCCGACCCGGCATGGTCCATTTGGGTTGCACTTCATCCAAACTATTTATGGATAATTTTATGAGAGTTATACACATATGATTATTAATATATTATAAGTTATAATATATTAATATGAAGTCATGTTATTTAATTAGTCTTAGTCTTAAATTAATTATGAATTAATTTAGAGATTAAAAGGAAGACTAATTAAATTGTGGGCTATTGTTTTATATGGTGTGGGCTAATACTCATTAGTTAATGGGCTAGGCTTATATGGAAGTCCATGGAGCTTTTAACCCATGGATCCTTGGAAAAGGAAAGGTCATGGGTTATTAGGGTTTCACCCTAATCATGTACACTATATAAGCATGCTTATGTTGCATGAAATAGCCACTAGGGTCACTAGTGTGTGTGTGCTTGTGTGTGGCCGATTTTATAATGTGTATACACTCTCTCAAAGTTTTCCAAGTGTTTGTGGTGATTTGTGATTCCATTTGAGGCATTCACACTATTGGTGCTGGGCTCTCAAACTCCAAACAATCAATCATCATCAAAAGGTATGTATTTCTACTAGTACTTTTATGATTCATAATCCTTATGCTATGCTAGTTAGGAAGAAACCTTGGAAATTATTATTTGCATGTATTTTAGAAGAAAACATAGATCCAAGGTTTATTAGGGTTGCATGCACACTTAGGAAGTGTTAGATTGCTCAAAACCCAACAGTGGTATCAGAGACTAGGCTTGCTTGTTTGATACTTGATGCAAAATAGTGAAAAAGGTTGAAATTGTTGCTGTCTGGCTGATGGACTCGCCGAGTCCATGGGGGGACTCGCCGAGTTCAAGGCAAAATTCATCCTACTCGGCGAGTAGGTTCGTGCACTCGGCGAGTAGAATGATCAGAATGCAAAATTTCGACTTTTGCTGCTGGAAATGGACTAGAAACATTACCCTAAACTGTTTTGGTGTTTTAAAACTTGTTTTAGTTGGTGTAATGGTTGTTCTAATCCATTTACAATAGCATATATCAAAATTCCATGTTTTTTATGTGTTCATATAATTCTTGAAATTTTGATGATCATGTTCATGTTCTTATGAATTTAGAAGATGATAGGAATTATTTGTTGAATTGTTTAGAATTAATTCTTGATCATTTATGTGTTTTAATGGAGTCCATAATTTGTCCTCAAGTTATGGATATCCAAAGGTCACTTTTCTTTAACACACATTTAAACACATAAGTTACATGAAAATGAAGAGTCTTCATTTTTATGAACCTTTAATTCATAAGTTATGAAATGAAAAGTTTTGGATGGTTACAAAAGATGAAGAGTTTTGTCCTTAAGTTATGGAGGTTCAAGAGTCACTTCATTAATAAATATATATAAATAAAGTGTAACCTTAATTAATTCCATAAGTTATAAAATAAAGAAAAGAAATTCTTTTATTAGTTTAAAGTCTTCCATAACTTGTCCTCAAGTTATGGAACTTGAAGAGTTTTTGGATTAAAACTACTTTAAACACATAAATCATGGAATTAATTAGTTTTGAATAGTTTCAAAACTTGCCCTCAAGTTTTGGAATTTGTAAAGTTTCACACACTTTAATAAACTTTAATTCCAACCCTTAGAATTTTAAAAGTTAAAATTCAACACTTATACTATTATAACATTAATGGTTAATTTTTTTATATATATATATATATATATATATATATATATATATATATATATATATATATATATGTATAAGAACAAGTCGTTTTACCGTTAGTAGGGCTCATTCACGAAGCCGGTCTATAAGGTGGGTATAAGGTTGTTGCCTATAAAATGGCGACTTAATGGGTGTCCACTCTCACCCACCGCTTGCTTGATCGGTGGAGGGTCGTTAGCCGAACGGGTAGGACAATGACTTTAAATTCTCATTAAAAGTATAATGATTATTATAAAGTAACTAAATGTTTTATTTAATTCTCAATCTTAGTTACTTTAGGAAAAATGTGAATTTGGTGCTAGCCCATGGAATTCACACTTTGTACCTTACCAAGTCGTTGGTGGAGCATGTGTGGTTAAACGACACACTAACTTGGACTAGTAAGGATCACAAAGGGTGACTTAATGTTTGTCATAGATCAATGGAGCGTGTGTGGTTAACCGGCACATTGATTAGGTGATAATATTAAGGGTACCAAGTGAATTGGTATGGTTATTCACACCTTGTTTTGTGATCCTCGACATCCCAGTCACAAAATTTGAGAGGGCACACTCGAGATTGAAACATGTCATTGAAAAGTTCAATGAATCTCAAAAGATCTAGGAATTTCAAATCCAATTAAAACCTAATAAATTATTTCGTTTTTTTATGGTGGAAATTGGTGAATCGTCATTCGCCTACCTTCAAATATTTTATAGCTTGGATTACGACATCCCTCTTCCAAATTATAAAATATTGTGTTGGGTCCTAGCCTTAATATTTCATATTGGGTGTTATATTAAGGACTTTGAATCAACTAACTTGATTTTCTCCCATTATAGATGTCTGGTTCAGACAACTATGATCTTCCCAAATCTCTTGAAGATGGTGTCCCTCAACATCATGCTTCACTTCCTCCACCTCCTCCAATTATTCTCCCACACCCACAAGTTCTTGAAAAGTTTAAAGTCACTCAATCCTTATTGGCAAGCATAGTCTATGTGTGCTCATATTTTGGAGATAAAGTCACATATTAACAAGCCGGGAGAGTTGGGTGTCAAAGTCCCATGAAAGTTGGATGTTCAATCACTTTCTTAGTAACATAGTGAGTCTCTTTGGGACTACTATGAGGCAGACTATGACATGACCCTTAATGATGTTATCTATTTGCTTGGTGTTGTGGAATCAGCAATGATTTGGAACACCAGTAAAGCAAATTTGATTAAAAGAACAACTTCCCAAGTTTACATGGACATTGACAATGGTAGCATTAGATATCTAGAAAAGGATTTCTCTTCCCAATGGAAATGGATCGGCTATAGTTAACTCGGTTGACCAAATAGTAAAGAGAAAGGCAAATTCTGAGATAGTCTCATGTGCCATTACCAAAGGGTCCATGTGTTTTGTTGCCAAAGGAAGGGGCATTGGTTGCGAAGCTGCCCTATTCACCTGACAGGTCATAAGGTTGATCGAGTCAAGAGGTTTGACTCTACTTCGGGTAAAGTCCACTGTCTAACTCTATTAAGTTCCTATTTGGAGATTCTTATTACATAATGTGAATGGGTCACATGCTGATGTTTTTAAGAATCAAAGAAAAGATAGGAAGCTTAAAGTAAGTATATGTTGATTCTGATTGCAAAGGTGGGTTTCGATCGCATGGTTCGGCAATCAGAATTTTGAGTTGTTGCTTAAGAGTTATAATATATTGCTTATGAATAGATAACAACAAGGTTTTCATGTGGATTGTAAGGATAAGTTTTTCCGCAAAGTTTTAAAATAAAAAAAGGGTTTTAATTTTATTTATTTTAAAAAATATCCTTACAATGGCATCTGTGGAAAATTGTTGCTTATATGTTTCCAGTAATAGCAATATTGGAAAGTGGATTTGATTCTTTCATTTGTGGTAGTGTCTGAATTTACCAAATGAAGAAAGTTTTTCATCACCCAAGTTTCAATTGGACAGAAACTTGGAATCATACAAGTTGTATTGTATGATGAATGAGAATTTTCATCTTTATAAATTAAGACTAATTCTTTGATCACATGTATATGTGAGTCAATTGAAGGACTAAGGAATTAGGTACACTGGGTGTGCGCTGGTAAAGGTCCACCACAAAGATTGATTTGTCATGATTTACTAAAGATTAGTAAATATGATTATACTTATAAGGTTAAGTATAATTCTGTAACATTAGAAAGGTTACAATGTATGACAAAACAAATGAGAAGAATCAAATTAGGCAGAAAGATAAAAGTTTCTCAAATCTGAAAGGATGGTAGAGTACTTTAGTATCATATTTCATGATCATCTTAATGATTATGTAACCATATCACAAATTCATACTCTAAGGACGTCTTAGTGCATTGTTATGGCTAAGAAGAGAGGTCATGAATTGTTGGATTAGTTAAAATCAAGAAGATGAGTCATATTTCGTTCCAAAACAATTCTTAGAGTCATACTCCAAGATTGTAACCTGGAGTGACATAAAGGAAGATTTATTAACACTAGTCAAATGTAAGAGTAAAATGTTTTCTACTCTTGTACATTTGAGATTGGTAAGTTGTGATGTCTTGGATGAGACAAAGACCAACTAAGACTAATTGTGTGAAGTGTTAGTCTTGATAAGAATCCGCACTATCCCTTGAATATTTGTTTTGTCAAGGAATGGTTCTTGATTGGGGAAACTTATATATCAAGGAGACAGTGGGAGCCTTAAAGATCCTGAAAAAGTTTCAAGATTTAATCAAGAGTAAAACCTGTAATTTATCACTAGCACACAACTTAAGGTTTGCAACCTATCGTGTTGACATAATTCTTATTTCTGTACCTACTTCAAATAAGTTGAATTTGCATGTGAGTTATCAGAGTTCAACTTGGAAGCATTGGTAGGCCTTGTGCTACCAAGGTGACAAAAAACTAAGATTGAACAAGTTTAATCCATGTAAGGCTGAATTTGTCACTAACCTTATCTTGTGATTATGGTTTTGACAAATTCACATGGATAGGAACTCATACACTATAAAATCTAAGTGTCATAAGGTTTCTCTCCGATTCATGAAAATGATGGTGAGGAAACGCTTTCACTAAGTAGATTTTACGTAGATATCAATTGTGTTATTTTCATTTTCAAAAGTCGTTAGTGGAGCGCGTGTGGTTCACCGGCACACTAACATGGACTTGTGAGAAATGGCAAAGGTCTAAGAAATTGAGACTATGATTACGGCATCCCTTTTCATAGTTCTTGAAATTGTTTAGACACACATGTGAGCTATCTAAGAAAGGGTGTATGAATCTATATTTCAGAAGTCCAGCAAATTTCTGGAAATATGTCAGAGCTAGTGGGAGCATAAGTGTTATGCTGATAATCATCATGTTAGTGGGAGCATGATTATTACGTTTAGTGTTGCAAGTTAGCAATGTTAATTATAGAAAACAAAAGTTTCAATTCGTGAAGTTGCAGGGGTTGAAAAGTTGTTTTGCTATAATTAAGGGAGAGGAAATTATACTTCATTTCAATTCTAAAGCTTAGATTGAGATTTTAATCATTTTTAGTAAAGAATATATATATATATATATATATATATATATATATATATATATATATATATATATGAATTTTATGTTGGAATGGTTCAACTTGAAGAAATTCTATATATATTGCGTTTTCAAAATTTGATTATGATTACGGCATCCCTCTTCATAGTTAAATTTTGAAAACATGGCAAATAAAAAATATTGTAGCAAAAGACTGGTCTAGTATCATGTCTTTATGTCAAACATCATGAATCGTGTCCCATATGCTTCGGATATAGGATCGATTGCATGTGCTATAATATTCATCTTTTCTAAATTTTCCAAATGCTTAAGGCATTGAGAAGGGAAAAGTCTAGAACTGGATATGACTAAAGTGATTAAGCAATTGTCGAGAACAATCTGAGGTTTGCCAAAGTTTGGTTGCTCAGGGAAAGTTGAAAGTATGATGTAAGTTGTCGGAAATGACCATATTGTCATATTCTGAAAAGAAGTAACTCTTGTTCGGAAGTGATAGTCAAAATGGGACTATGGAAATGTCTCCATAGGTGGAAGTTATTCAATCTATGTAAGATTAGAAAACCTTAATGCAAGAAGGATGTTCAAAGCAATGTACTTTGAATATGAGACTTCTGTTCCATAGAGGTTGACCTTCTTTGGAATACTCTGTAATGACTGGTGACAAGGTGTTGGTGACTTTGTGCATAATCATTACAAGAGGAACATTGCATAAAAGTTTAAAATCTAACAGATTTTTTGGTAAATGATAGGAATCGGGGATTCTCACATTTACAATAAGGATTTGGGATTGTGAAATGAGTATCATTGGAATCATGTTCAATTGATCTACATCACAATGCAAGGATCATAGACAAACATAGTGTGCATACTTGGAGTATGGCATAACTATTGTTTAGAAAAACAAAGTGTACATGCTAGGAGCATGGGATGACTGTTGTTTTTTATTCAAGTCTTAAGTTGATTGTTTGAAACATTATACAATGAATAATGTGTAATCAATATGGTGATAAATAAAAGGTGGTTCTATTTATATTCAAAAGGGTTCTGAGACCATATTGGATTCGATTATTATTGTGTTTCACTTTGCATGTTTTGACTTCCAAAATAGCGAGGTTATTCTTTCCGAATGACTAAGTTATTTAAACACTCCACAGTCGTTCATATGTTGGAAGTAGGTATGAATCAAGACTGTCATGAATCGAGTTTGTAGATGGCTAAATGGGTTTAGTCATAGCAATGGTTGCTACAACATTCATGAGTGCTCATAAGTTATGAGTATTGGAATAAACCCACGCTCACTAGTATCACTTCATGGAATTTATCTCGAGTGATCGTGAGACGGTAATATCATATAAATCTTCAAACCTAGAGATATGAGTTGTTACCTATGAGTTGGTTGTGCATTGATTGCACGTAAACGCATCAGTAACTTGATGTTATAAAACGTGCATTTGTGTACAATTCAACAAGTAGTAGAACAAGCATATGAGTCGAAGTTTATCTATTCCTTCTAGAAATAGAAGCAATATCTAGGCCCTTCGATGATTTTGTTGTGACCTATGTACCGGCCGGTCAGAACTAAATTGATGTGTTCGATTAAGTTCTTTGTCAAACAAATCGAAAATCGGGAAACAAACTGCTGGACAATAAGTACGACGTTGTTCCATGTATTTGTCCGGATGATATCATGAGAACAGAGGATTATATGATCACTTATCTAAAATGGCGCTTCATAGTTCAACAGAGTTTTCGAGAGCTACGATTGCTGGTTGGTTCCTGAAGTAACATACGCAAATATAGTTATTAGACTTATCCAAGTGGGAGTTTGTTGGATAAGGTTTCTAAGTCCATAACTTATTTGGTACATACTTGACCCGACCCGACATGGTCCATTTGGGTGGAACCCAACTTGATAATCCATGGAGCCATGGGTTTGTAACTCCCATGGAGCATCCTATGGGTTTGTTACACCATGTAAACCCTAATGTGTCATGACTCTTCATTTCCATGACCCATGGGTTTGTAACTCCCATGGAGCATCCTATGGGTGGAACCCAACTTGATAATCCATGGAGCCTCTTAGCCCACTATACAAGATATGATTGATTTACATAATCAACCCATATATTTAATTAGTTAACCTTTGATCACTTAATTAATTCTAAATTAATTCTTGATCAAACTAATCAAATAATATTATTAATATATTAGAACTTATAATATATTAATAATCTCCAAGTGTTATTACTCTCATTTAGTCTATCCAATTACATGGTGCCATGCAACCCAAATGGACCATGCCGGGTCGGGTCAAGTACTGACCCGAAATAGTTATGGACTTAGACACCTTATCCAACACTTAAACACCCAAACAAGCTTCTATATTGTAAGTACTCTTGTCCTAGCTTGTTGTGTGCTTGAATGAACTTGTTTAGACTTTAGAAACATCAAGAAATCCAGGTTGGAAGAGAGTTTACGGCCAAGGCATCTCCCAAGGCCGTAAACTCCATATAAGGGTGCAATTTTGCCCAAATTTCTTTCCTAATGCTTAGATCTTAGACTAGAACCTACCAACATTGAACTAGGGGCCTTAAACTTCAGGTTTATGGAGTTTGCCATGGGTTTACGGCCATAAACCCACTAGGGCCGTAAACTCCAATGGAAGTGGTCCTTGGGCCGTAAACTCAAATGCAATGCCTTACACTCCTTTGATGCAACCTAATGGCCCTCTAACCCTTAAACCAATGTGTTTTCCACACTTTAGGGTGTTTACACTTACTTAATTATTGTTATAATCACTAATTAGATGTGTACATATGTCTTTATATGTTAATAGGATCATTGTGTATGTTCAAGTCTTCACTTGACACCTAGCACCTTGTCTAACACTTCCATACTATCCACTCACTACAGGTGAGTTCATACCCCTTAATTAACCTTTTAAATGTTTTTAAATGCTTTTATGGGGGGGGGGGATACAAGTTGAATCATACTAGTTATTATATCAATCACATGTGATTAATAACTAGCATACAAATGGATTTACTATACTTTAAACTGTTTTGTCTACAAAACTACTTGAAAATGATTATCAAACCCTTTTACATGTTAACCTTGTTATAAAACTTAGTTTTAGTTTCCAAATCTTTACTTTCAATTCTTTAAACTCTTATATTTTCAAATCATGTCCAATACATATATATTTATATAAGTAAGGTTTGAAGGACTTAGGACTGATAATACACTCTATTTCCTATTCCTTGTTTGGTTATGGACCTAGAGTACCCTATTGTTTGTCCGAGTGCCGTTTGATCCTTAGTTATATATCATGTATATATGTATAGACATAAAAGCTTATTGTCTTATTTCAATACACTCAAATATACACACGACATTCTATTAAACTATAATAGGTATAGTTTAGAGGTATACTACTTACTATTTCTAGTACAAAGAAACATACAAAGAGTCAGTTCATACATGAGTCAATATACACTATAAACAATACATACACTACATTATACAACTGAACATACTATAATGAGAGTTAGAGAGAACATACTACTCACTAGACAGAGAGAACATACACTAGTACATACTATTCATACACACTATATACTATACTGGAGAACTTACTATGATGAGAATCAGGGGAGACATACACTACACTAGTACATACACTACATACACACTATATCATAAATGTGAGGCACTACTTCGGGGCATGGCATCTCTGTCATGGCTCGTCTTGTATCCAGAGTCTCCTAAAGGGAGAGTGTGAATTCATGTATAGATCTATACTGGACTGACCACAGAACACACTTTTATTTTGATGCCAGCTTTTGAGAAGATGGAGCACAATTTAAGGGTGTGTATGGAGCGGTTAATAGAAAAAACCGAACCATAACCAAATTATTTGGTTAATACATTTTGTTAACCATTACTAGGTGGTTAAAATCGGTTTTGGTTAATGGTTGAGTGGTTATCGGTTAATTTTGGTTAACCAAAAAGGTTATAAAAAGTAAATTTATTTCAAAGAAAAGTAAAATTCATTGCCATAAAATATAAGAAACAAAAATTACATTGCTTAGAAAATTGGTTGTTTTACTAATTTTCTCAAAACTATCAACTACTAAAAACAGGAAAATGCATTTACTACTAAAATCAAGAAAAAAAAACATGAAACGTCAACTATAAATGCATTTACTACTAAAATCAAGAAAAAAAATATAATTTTGCTCTCTTTGAAAAGTAATCTACAATAAACAACATTTCACAAATTGTTAAATTTTATATGGAAAAAGATTACAAAATATAACTCATTAAACGAGGAAAATTTTAGAGGCTACCAATTTCTAGTTTCTCCAAATTCACCATTAGTTCTTGTAGTTGTAGTCCATGAATAGCCGTCTCTTGCAAATCCGATGGTGTAGAACGTAACCAATCTTGTGTGCATATCAACGCTTCGGCGGTCTTTGGTGTAAGAGAACTTCTAAATTTATCAATAACCCTACCACCGGTACTAAATGCCGACTCACTAGCAACGGTTGAAATTGGCATTCCCAAAACATGTTTTGCAATTTGAGAAAGTATAGGGTACTTGCCCGAATAAATAACTCCTTTAAACTTTCTAGCACTCGCTGATTTACTTCATTGCTTTTTTAGAATTAGTACCATAAATCAACCCCAAACAATAATCAAGAAAAAAACATCTTATTTCGAGGATCTAAAACTAATGCAATATGCAACAGTAAATTCATGTTATCCAAGTTGTCCCAATACTTATCATATTTCGCTTTCATTGACAACGCCATACCTCTTTTTTTTTTTTTCATTTTTGTTTAAACACATATATGATATGGCCGCATGCATTGTGACTAGCTCCCCAACAAACAAATTTGATGTTACATATTTATTACCGGAAACTTTTTTTTGTAATATTGTAAAAAATTTGTAAGAAATCCATAAAATTCCACATCATTTGCTGGTTCATTGCTTTCATTAGTAACATCAATGACCGGATCCAATTCATCCCTTAAACTCGTATTTTGGTTTTTTGTGGCTTCTTCCATATAGAATTTTCTGAAAATTTATTCATAATGAATTAGTGATAATATGGGTGAAGGCACTTAAATATTTTAGACTTGCGTTAAAAAACTACTTAAATTCCAATCGCACTCGTATTTTGGTTTTTTGATGCACTTTAAATATTTCCTGAAAATATATCCACATTAGAATTTGTGGATATGGGTTTAGCATTTTAAGAGGTCACGTAACAGTGGGATTGTAATTTAAACTCACTAAAGCAAACTTCAAAAACAAACATGGAACGTACGAAGATGTATAGTACAGTACAACACGGAAAAAAAAACAAAATAACATAATGATATAAAAAAAAAATACCTGAATAGTGAATCTGAAGGGGATGAGAAAGAGACTTCTATTTTCTAATATGCAAGTGGACTTGTGACAATGAAGATTGAAGAAGAAGAATGGAGAAAACGAAAACTCAAGAAGGATAGAATGTCGCCGGTATTGTCAATAATCAAAGGGTTTTATTTTATTTGGGCTTTGGTATATTCAATATTTATGGACGATTGGACGCTGGATTTTGAGATTTGCTAGGGAATCTATTTTATTATATATATATATATATATATATATATATATATATATATATATATATATATAAGCGGTTTCGGTGAATATAGGGTCGGTTACCATATAAAAACCAAAACCGAACCACTAGATATCGGTTATCAAAAATAATAACCAAATCAAACGGTTTTAAAAATGGTTCGGTTAATATGGTTCGGTTTTAACGGTTTTAGCGGTTATGGTTTGGTTTTTCGGTTTTTATACTCACCCCTAGAGCACATACAAGACTCATCTTTTATTTTGATTCATATTTTGGTGTCTTATAAACCACAGAACACACTTGTATTAAAATTATATTATTAATGCAATGGATGATGTTGTTTATTTGTTTACTATTATTCTGTGTTGTGATATTGTACATGACGTCCTCCGCCCCAGAACGTTTCCGTCGTTCTTGGTTTTTGGGTGTTACAATTTCTAGTAAAAACTATCTGTTAGAACACAATACTCAAATCACATAATAGTTCATAATATTATTTACTTTTAACATTTACAAAACACGATTTCAAAGCGTTTATGTTACAAATAAATAATCTTGATTGGGATGAACAAAGTAGTAGAGATTGTAACAAGGTTTCCAGAAATATAAAGAACATTAAAATCTGAGTTATAACGAAGAAGTTATGACCAATCGAAGATCCGCGACAAAACCGGCAAAACACTGTTCAACGTAAACAATGAGTTTTCAATAAAATGCTTTTTAGCCTTAATAATCTAAATGAAAGTTATAGAATACATTAAACCGAGAACTTTCATAAAAAGAACGTCAAAATCTGACTTCGTATGAGGAAGTTATGATTTTTTTAAAATTCAGTATATAGTAGTATACAACTAAAAACTCGAAATAAATATCGAGTGATTTTTAGCCAACACAACCTAAATGAGAATTGAAGGTCTCGTCAATAGTAGTACAACGGTAATAAGACAGACAAAAATGGACTTCGGGTAAAGAAGTTATGAATTTTTAACGGATTTTCCTGTCCTAGTATATATATATATATATATATATATATATATATATATATATATATATATATATATAAAGATTATTTCATTTAGTTTCAAATACCCTTTGTAACATGTCGAGCAAGAGATTGCATTCATGAATAGTTAATATCAATACAATAAATTATAATAGGTATAATTTATGATTCAAGAACACTAACTCACGAGTCAAGTATACTAGAGTACACTATTTTACAAGAACATGAGTTTGTACTATTGTATAAGAACAAGAGTTTGATTCTAAACTAAGTAATGGTATACAACTTTCAAGTATAATTAGAGTATACTAAACAAGGAAAATAGTTAAAGTCCTAATATTATAACCAGAATCTCCAGCCGTGGATCGAAACAAGTGTGTATAGATCTATATTAGGATTGACAACCCCGCACTCGGACTGCTAGCTACAGTCAGGCATACGCGCCTATGAGTGACAATTGTTATCAACAATTTAAACGCCTCCAAAGCATTTGTTTCAGGCCATCTAGTCATAGTATGGTTATAATAACTCATTAAAAAGATAATAAAAATATGTCAGTGTATAATTAACTAAACATGAGTACATTTTCAAAGTACTAGTTTACAGAAATACAGTTTATAGTACAATTTACAATAATAGCTGGTGAAGCCAGACACATTCTCTTTTACAGGATACAAATATAGAACAATGGTTTACAAATAGAACAGTTTTATGGGATTACAACTACTTTTCATATACAACGGAAAATATAGGATTTTTTGGAACAATTTACATATTCAAAGAACAGAAAACATACTTTTAAACATAAATATCTATGCACTCACTCAACTTTATGTTGATACTCTCTTTTCAAATTACTTGTATTCTCAGGGAAACAATAAACAGGTACCCCCCGAGCTTTTTGAGAAGATGGAGCCATTTTGAGTCGTATCTTCTGTATTTTGCTATAACTATTTTGGTGTCAATATATAGTGATTAAACACATGTAAATACTTTTACTTTTAAATTCAATGGTTGTTTGTACTTTGATTACTATGATGCATGTGTTGTGATACTACAAATGAAGTCATCCACCCCCATACGTTTCCGCCGTCTGGTTTGGGGGTGTAACAAGTTTCCTTTCTTTTCTTCAATCCTACAAAACATCAAAATGTGACCCTGTCACATCATGTATTAGGAACTTAATAGAGTTAGAAAGTGGATTTACCCGAAGCAGAGTCAAACTTTTTGATTTTACATTCTCTTAGATCTTTCAGGTAGTCTGGGCAGCTTCACAACCAATGTCCCTTCTCTTGGCAATAAAAGCAAACAGATTCTTTTGGAATGGTACACAGAACAATCTCAAACTTAGCCTTTCTCTTTACCATTTGGTCAACCGGGTTGACAATGGCCGATCCATTTCCATTGGGAAGAGAAGACTTTTTTTGGACTTCCAATGTTTCCATTATTATTGTCCATGGAAGTTGGGGAGTAGATCTTCCAATCAAGTTTGCTTTACCATTGCACCAAATCATTGCTGATTCAGCCGCAATTAGTAAATAGGTAAGATCCATATGGGTCATGTCGCGCTCTGTTATATAGTAATCTTTAATGAAATCACTATATGACTCACGGAGTGATTGAAGAACCCAACCAACAGCCAGCTTCCTCGTGACAACGACACCCAATACTCTCAGCCTGTCAATATGTGACTTCATCTCCAAGACGTGAGTACACACAGACCTTCCATCTTGATGTTTCATTGCAAGTAGGGCTTGAGTGACCTTGAACTTTTCAAGTCTTTGAACTTGTGGGTTAGGGATAAGTATAAGGGTTGGATTTTAACTTTTAAAACTCTAGGGTTTGATTTGGAATTAAAGTATTCAATGGTGAGACTTTACAAATTCCAAAACTTGAGGGAAAGTTTTAACTATTCAAGAAACTTTTGGAATCCATAACATATGAGTTTAATATAGGCTTTAATGAAAAGACTCTTGAAAATCCATAACTTGAGGACAAGTTATGGAGTTCATAAAACTATTTATGGCAAAAAAGACTATTCAAATACATAACCTATGATTTTAATGATCTTTTGAAAGAAAACTTTTCATTTTCCATAACTTGAGGACAAGTTATGGAGTACATTAAAGACCATAAAGATCACCAAATAAAATAACAAACATGCCAAATAATGTCCATGATCTAGATTAAACTCATATGAACAAGACAGTTCATATCAAACAAATTTCATCTAATTAGCATAATCATATAAAAAAATACAAAACATGAAACTTTGATAATTATCTTCTAAATTGGATAAGCATGATCATTACCACATCAAAAACAAGTTTATAAGTCCAAAAACAGTTTAGGGTAATGATCCTAGTCTAATTCCAGCCTTATAAGTCGAAAAATTGCACTCTGGAGCACCAACTCGTCGAGTGCAAGAACAAGCTCGGCGAGTTGGTTGCATTTATGCTTGGGCTCGGCGAGTCCACTGGCCAGACAACCAAAAAATCGATTTTAAAGCATTTAACAGCAAGTAGCATCAAGTATAATTGAAAACAACCCTAGGCTCTAATACCATTGTTGGGTTTTGAGCACTATAACACTTCCTAAGTGCACATGCAACCCTAAATGCTTTGGATATATGTTTTCTTTAATTATACATGCATTTTGTTTTTTCCAAAGCATTCACCCTAGCTAGCATACAATTGAAGCTATATATAATCAAAACATAGTTAAGATGCTTACCTCTTGAGTATGGTAGCGTTCTTGACCTTTGGAAACTTGAGCACCTCAAGTGTGATGCCTCTAATGGTTCACAAACACCAATATGCAAGAGGAGGTTCTAAGAGAATAAGTTATTTGTCTCTATGGTTGGTGCAACCGATTTTGGTACATGGAGGGGCTATTTATAGTTGTGGAAAGTGCTAGGGTTACACTTTGCAAACCCTAATGATCAATGACTTTTCACATTTCTATGATCCATGGGTTTAACCTCCATGGACTATCCATGGGTTATATTATTGGTTTAGCCCACTTACATAATCATGGATCTCTTAGCCCATACTATAAGTATCATTGATTTACATAATTAGTCCCTCCATATTTAATTAGTCTCTTTTGACCACAAAATGAATTCCAAATTAATTCTTGGACAATACTAATTAAATAACCATAATATATTATACTTATAATATATTAATAAATCGTAAATAACCTTATTCTCATAAAACCATCTTATAGTTATGGGCAACCCAAAATGACCATGCTACTATCGGGTCAAGTACATACCAGTTATAATTATAGGCTTAGACACCAAATCCAATAAAAATCACTTATTGCTTGCTAATTTGAGGATCCTTTACTTAATCAAGAAATTACCCAACTAATCACCATAAAGACATTTAAACTCATGAATAAAAACATACAAGTAGTGATAAGATGTTAAAACACAAAACATTCCCATAAGGATTCAAGAACAAGTTCATGAAGTCTTCAACATTCAACAAAAATTCAAAGGATTCCACAAAAGTCAACCAAAATTTGTTTAGCCTAGCATGACTAAACTCAAGAAAGTAAAGTGAGAAAAGATTGTACCAAACATTTAACAAGATTAAGAGATGAAAAGATGATGTTCTTAAGGTGTTCTTGTTCTTCAAAATGCTTCAAAATCTCTAGAGAAATGTTGATTTTTCGGATGTGCAAGAGTCTCCAAAAGATGGGCACCGACCTTCCTCAAATAGCCTTCCAATTAAAATTCTGAAAATGCCGATGCAGAGCCTTGCACGACCACGTGCTGTTGCGCGGGTAGCCCACGTGCTGAGTGATCATTTGTGATTTGGGCTTCCATTGATTTAGCCCACTGGCCCAGTTCGAGTCCACTAAGCTTGTAGTCCAAAATTCTTCATGTTTTTCTTCATTTTAAGCCTAATTTGACTTCAAATCATCCATAGCTCACGTACTCGCCCGATTAAAAGTCTCCGCATGCTCGCAAATTCACCAATTTCTTCTAAATTAAAGGTTTATTTCTTCCAAGCCCCATAGCCACTAGCCCACTCCATGCATCAATTCTACTAGCCATCAAGGCCAAGATCCTTGTTTTTCACCAATTCTCATCGCTTTCCATACGTCCCAAACATTCCCGCTCCACTAGTCTCAATGAAATCTGCAATAAAATTCACGAAACTAGAAAACACCTGAAATAGTCATAAAATAACAAAAATGAAAATATACATATAAATTATCTAAATTATAAATGAAATATGTTAAAATAAACTATAAAAAAAAGTAAAAAAATAAAACTATCAATAAATGCCAGGGAGGTGGTCATGATTTTTGGTTTAGAGGTGTTAGATTGATTATACCTTACAAGCCATATGCTTATAAAAAAAAATAGACCGAGAGTGCTAACTTTGAAATAAAATTTTATTATGATGCTAATAATTATGCTACTTTAGAAAACATAATGTAACACATTTTATTTTTCCTAACTTGCTGTCACCTTGCGTCTGGTCTAAACCTTTAGAAGGGCAAGATTTTAGGTATTGAAGTTTCTAGCTTTTTGTTGTTTTTTAATAAAGTCTTTGCGGTTAGAAAAAACAAAACACGGATGCTATTATATTTTGAACTGTTTTGCAAATAAATTATTATTCTCACACAAAAAGCTGCAATATCAACTTATACAAACTCTCATAGATATGATTTATCAGGATTAATTTCGTTATCGGTTATGATATTTTATATATACGTGTATAATGTATAAATATAACGCTCTTATCAAATTTAAGATATGAAAACAAATAAAATTTGTAGACGATGATCGCGGATTTTATGGGTCAGAATATGCCAAAGGATTATAAGAAAACGCCAATATTGACCAGGATCTATGCACAAAAACTGGGGTGAATATAATTTCTTGAAGGTTCAAATATCAAAGTAAAATAAAAAGATTTCCTTATAAAAGGAAACGTCTTTCATTTGAACGTGTCTTCTATTAACATCCCTAAAAGATAACACAACAGAGATTCAGCGATGGCCAACTGTCATGTAGTCTTCTTCCCTTTCATGGCTTACGGCCACACGATTCCGATGGCCGACATGGCTGTACTCTTGGCCTCCCGCGGCCTAAAAACCACCATTATCACCACCCCAACAAACGCACCTCGCTTCTCTCGATCAATCCAAAAAACCATCAACTACGATCACCAAATGGAGCTCCATATCATTCAATTCAAAGACGCAGAACTGGGTTTACCGGCAGGAAGTGAGAACCCCGATCAACCCGTTTCTGATGAGCTCTTATCCACTTTCTTCGAAGCCATTTCAATGCTTCAGGAGCCCGTCGAGCAATTTATTCGAGAATCCCACCCGAATTGCATCGTTGCAGACATGTTTTATCCATGGAGTACTGAAATCGCAGCCAAATTCAACATCCCCAGAATCGTTTTCAATGGAACTGGGTTCTTTCCACAGTGTGTTGCAAACGCGGTGGGACTAATTGACCATGCAAAAAATGTTCAATCTGATTCGGAGCTTTTTATCGTCCCTCATCTTCCCCATGAGATAAAGCTAACTAGAAAGCAACTGCCTCATTTTGAGTCAGCAGCCTTTAAAGGTTTCCTGAAGGTGTTGATTGAAGCCATGGAAGCAGAGGTAAAAAGTTATGGAGTTATTTTTAACAGCTTCTACGAGCTTGAGCCGGAGTACGTCCACCATTATCGTGAAGTAATGAACAGGAAAGGATGGCATATAGGACCAGTTTCGTTATGTAACAGGAACACAGAAGATAAATCCGAAAGAGGGAAGAAATCATCCATTGATGAACACGAATGTCTGAAATGGATGGAATCCAAGGCACCGGATTCAGTTGTTTACGTAAGCTTTGGAACGATTGTGAAAGTTACTCGCTCTCAAGTTTACGAGATCGCTATGGGGCTTGAAGCATGCAACGAATATTTCATTTGGGTCATCAAGAACGAACAGGAACAGTGGTTGCCGGAAGGATTTCAAGAAAGAACGGCGGCGAACGGAAAAGGGTTGGTAATCAAAGGGTGGGCGCCTCAAGTTTTGATTCTTGACCATGAATCTGTCGGCGGGTTCGTTACCCACTGTGGGTGGAACTCCGTGTTGGAGGGTGTCACCGGTGGTGTGGCTATGGTGGCTTGGCCGGTGATGGCGGAGCAGTTCTATAATGCGAAACTGGTGACAGATGTTTTGAAAATTGGGGTTTCGATTGGGGACGTCGAGTGGAGTGCGACTGCAAGCTGCGACGGTGTGGAGAGGGTGGCGATTGAGAAAGCGGTGGCGAGGGTGATGGGTGGTGAAGAAGGAGATGAAATGAGAAGGCGAGCTCAGGTGCTGAAAGAAAAGGCGACGGCAGCTGTTAAAGAAGGTGGATCATCATACTCCGATTTAAATGCTTTCATTCAAGATATAAAAACATTCAAGTCCGATTCGTAAAAAAAAAAAAATTGTTATGAGTGATTGATATATAAGCTTTTTATGATATATTTGACGATTGAGTGTAACATTAAGTAAAATATGTTTACATCTAGAGGAAAATATATTTTCATGAATAAATTATGTGATTAAGAAAACAATTTATTTAATTTATATAAAATATACTAGTATACACGTTATACGATAAAAGAAAACAAGTATCAAGTATAAAATTATAAAGTTCAAGAAGTCAAATGTTGCTCATCAAAGTCTCTCTGGGGTAGGTACCATCTCATTGCGTGTTGCAACGCTTAAAAGTCAAAACTTATGTTTTAAAAGCTTGTGTTTTAAAAGAATATTTACGTAAATTCAAAATTAATTACAAAAAGATGGTAATAGAAGTTTTTATATATATGGTGTAGACTATTCGTTTTATAAATAAAGATATAAACAAATCTGTTTACTCAATGGTATTTTGATTTGCTTACCTGATTTTTATTTTTTCTAGATATAGAATTTCTATTTAAAATTTAAAATATATAGTTGTTGTGAGTTGCAGCGTCGCTGGGGACAGGGACAGGCCTCGTTGGCAGTAACGATATGTAGGAGAAATGATGGATTTATGTATGGTACTTTATCATCATTTTCTAAGATTAAGATGGAATCGTTTTCCTCAACGTGATGTCCTTGTTCTTGAACATGATGTTTTTGACTTTAGAATTTCATATTTAGGTTTTGTGGTTGGAAAAGATGATTTCCGGAAAAAATTGGTCGTGAAGGGAAAAACAATGGTGCCCAGAAACAATGGAGATAGGCAGTGATATAGCTAGGTGAAAAGATAAATTAACCAAAGCCAGTTTTCTGGCATTTTTTACAAAATAATAAAAATAAAAATAAAGAAATATTTATTTATTATTATTATTATTATTTGAACTCTCTTTATGTTTCTCTTTCTCTCCCAAGTTTGTAGAAGGTATGTAAGAGTCATATGTAGTTTAGGGATAATATACCGGAAAAATTACACTATAATTAAATTTTTTCAAAAAAATTTCACTATGCAAAATTTTTTAAGAGATAACACAGACTACCTTGAGCTCCTATTAAGTTCCACGAGTGGTTGCTAACACTTTTCTTACTTTCGAATGTGATCCATTCAGTGTTACTAATGCAATCAAAGTTTTTTGGGGCTGATAAACAACAAAGATGAAAAATATTGATATAACATTATAAGCAAACTATAAATTTGTCTTAAAATATAAATAAAGGTAGGTAATCGGAGTAAAAAAAACATTTTTATCTACAAATTGTATGCTTTAAATAGCAATTTACCTAAAGTGTTCTAAACAAATGTTTATCCATCATCACATTTTGTGTAACTTGAAAACAATTTCTTCAAGCTCGTTATCCGCATGTTTATCCATCATCACATTTTGTGTAACTTGAAAACAATTTCTTCAAGCTCCTTATCCGCCGGTTCTTTCCTAGTACTATAGTCAACTTATCTTCAATAACACAATTTGATTTTTCTAGAGAATATCAACACATTTTGTTTAGCGTTTAACTTAGTTTTTAAGAAACATGCTAAAAAAAGCTTCATTCTACAGTTGGAACTTTTAGCTTTTGTGTTTTATCTAATTTTGCACATTAAAAATCTAAAAACAACTTTTTCCTACAATTTTGCACAATTAAAAGTTGCAGCTTTCGACTTTCACTACTTGCTACCAACTTTCAACTACTAGTTGTCACTGACAAAATCTTGAAATTACAACTTTAGATACCATAATGGAGCTCTCGGAATTATTCACTTCTTTGATATTTGATCTTTAATTTCTTTGAATTCATCATTCAATTTAAATTTCATAAAATGCTGCCATCAGGGCCGGTCCAAACGGTGGGCAACCCGGGCGACCGCCCAGGGCCCACGTCTCTTGGGGGCCCAAAATTTCTTGGCTATGTAGTGTAAATATATATATAAAAAAATATTACCTAAATGATTTTTAGGGCCTAAATTTGGTTTATACTCGAACTAGGTCAAAAGATAAACAATTTGGTTTGCTTGTTTTTACTAATTGAACGTGTTTATAGTGAAGAATAAATGATTTTTTTTAATCTTTATTATATTTGTCTGTAAGGGACCTTTTTTTCTTTTCGCCACAGGCCCCATATATGTTTGGACCGGCCCTGGCTGCCATGCCGGTGAACGTGTTGCCCTTTTCTAACCAACAACTTCATCTCCATCTTCATAAAAAACTGTATCATTAATATTTGTCCCATCTTGTTGATCCACAAAATCAGTATTTTGTTGATTAGAACCCGAACCTCCCACATCTTGACTACTTGCAGTTGGAGCATGATTTTGACTGTTTCCTGAAAATAACAACAAATGTAATATCAGATTCAACAATTCTAAACAATTCTAAACATGATTTTGACTGTTTGAGTTCAACAATTTCAACAGCACAAAAATCAGATTCAACAGTTCAAATAAGCACAAATTCTAAATAAGAAAATCAAAAATCAGTTTCAAGAGCACAAATTAGCAAAAATTAGTTTCAAGAGCACAAAAGTTGTGACTGCTTCAGGTTCTTGATCTATAAAATGTTGTGCATCATCCCAATCGCCTCTTAGGGCAGCTTAATATAGTGGTAGATATGCATTTATGTTTGTAGTTGCTTTTGTCAAATGATTGTTCAAAATGTTATTATGTAGAATCATAAACATGTATAAATGTAGGAATAACATATACAACAAGCATGTGATTATTCTTTTTATTCACGAATTCTAAATAAGAAATCGATTTCAAGAATACAAATTACCACAAAATTAGATTAACAGTACAAACAAGCTCAAATTATCAATAAGACCTATGATTAATTTCAAGAAAAAATGAAGTGAAAGAAAGATGCGATCGATTACATGTGATTGTTTCTTGTGCGTGGCGTCGATCGAAGAGAAAGAAAGTTGTATGAATCTATGATTCGATTTTTTCTTGTGCGTTGCGTATCCGTCGATCGATTAAAGAAAGAAGGGTCGCTCCGTCGCTGCTTGCTAATCGCTGCTTACTGGACGATGGTCGTCGCACTCTCGCAGGCTCGTAACTTGCTATTTGATTTTGTCAATTTGGAAATATGTCGGTTGTAACCTAGAAGACTAGAAGAGAAGCGTGAACGAGTTATTTTAGGGATAGTCTTCCAGGGGCTGAAGTGTAATATTATATATATATATATATATATATATATATATATATATTCGGGGTGGGTCGGGTCGGGGCAGACACAACCCACACCCTAACCCGAACCCGAAAAAAATACCCGATAAGAACTAGATACCCGACCCGACCCGAAAACTTCAGGAATCGGGTTTGGCATTTTTTGCCATCTCTATATCGAGGTCATCCTTAGTGGGATGATTCATGGCAGGTTGGCCTTGACCAAGTCTGGCTTGAGCATCGTCGGCTTGAACTGGAGTAAGAATTGGGACATGAGGTCCTTCTTCTGTAGATCTCCACACATCTCGTCCAAGTCTTCTTAGATATCTCTCCATTTTTTGGGATTAGTGATGATACTCATTTGCAACCAATATTAGAGCTCTATTCGAACCTCCAACACTGTTGGAAATATTGAGTGATAATGCTTGTGCCATATTTCCTTCTTTTTGAAAAAGATTTTGTTGTTTTTTTTTTGTTTTTTTTAAAGAAATGAGCTTCAGTGGTATAGAATACCTTTTATGTGACAACATAAAGTTTATTCCGTTACATTACCCCGTTACCATTAACAGAATATTCCATTTTATAAAAGTTCCGTTAATTAGAGGTCGCCAAATAAATAAAGGTTTTATTTATTTATATTATATGTTGTTAACGTCGTGATAAAAGAAATAAAGACACTTACTTTACGTTTCCATTTTTATTTGGAAAAAAAGGTTAAATTTTATTACAACCACTAGATCGGGTGCGACCAAAAGCCCCGTATAATGGCAGTATCGGGTAGAATCTCACTGAGCTCCAACTCCAACCCCTATATAAGGGAGAGTAAACTCCATTTCCATCTTTTTTACTCTCTGTCTATAACTTTTTCCCGAGCCAAAAATCGTCCGTCTCGAGCCCCAAACGAGTAGGTAAACTATCCTAACTTGTTATATAGCTTATCTAGCCTGTAATAGCCCAGATTTCCAGGTATCTTTTATGCTTATGTTTTTGGTGTTTTGTGAGGGGACTCGGTGAGTTGGAGCTCAAACTCGCCGAGTAGGATCGCGGTTCTGGACGCGGGTTCGTGCCTGGACTCGGCGAGTCCAAGGTATGGACTCGGCGAGTCCGCGCTGTTTAATAAAACCCTAATTTCTTGGGTTTGGGACCTAATTAAAGGGCCTTAAGGCCGTCATTTGTGCTCACCAGTCTCCTGAGTGAAACCCTAGCGAGTTTGAGCGTTTGGAGCAAAGCAAGGAGCCATTATTGACCTTGGAGGTGTTATCTTGCAAGGGAAAGGAAGCAATAGCTAAGGGGAATCAAGAGGAGCCACTTCCTGAAGACTTAAGGTCCAGAACATCAAATTTGAGGTACTACCTTCGAGCTATTCTCTGTTATGTTGATGTTTATATTGGTTTAGGGCTTATTGAGCCCTTTTGTGGCTAGTTCTAGTGCTTCCTTGGTCCCTTAAGCGAGTTAGGTTCTAGATCTGGACCCTTGGAGGTCCAGAGTGTCCCTTTGCCCAAGCTTTTTATGAATCCATGGGGGTTTTGGATTGGGGTCTTTGTGCTTGAGGTCAAAACACCATTTATGAGTCATGGGGTGTGTTATGAGCACCAAGATATGGACTTTACGTGATGAATAAGCTTAGGAGGGCCAGATCTATGAGTTGTTGGAGCGGATCTGACCTCAGAAGCAAGTTTGAGTTGATGCATGGCATGGACTCGCCGAGTCTGAAGAACAGACTCGACGAGTAGCATGAAGATTGTCCTTAACCACTCAGTGAGTGGTCCAGCCGAGTTATGGGTTGACTCAGTGAGTCAGGGAGAGTTAGAGAGGGTTGACAGGTGGATTGAGTCGAAATGGAACTCGTCGAGTTGTTCTTGAGACTCGGCGAGTTGAGTCGGGGTGGCCCCGCGATTCATACCAGGTGGAACTCGTCGAGTCAGGGGAATACTCGACGTGTCAAAAATGGAATCCTAGAGAGTTGGTGAAAACGCTTAGACTCGCCGAGTCGCCCTAGTGCACTCGCCGAGTCCGGTCAAAGTTGACCGTTGACCAGAGTTGACCGGTGTTGACTTGATAGGGGTAGTCAACCTTAGTGGTAAAAGTGTTAATTAGAGACATATGATGTTATAGGAGGATTATAGCTCGGAGGATCGAGCACGAGTGATTTCCAGGATTCGCGAGTTATCGAGATACACGAGGTGAGTCTTCTCACTATACTTTACCTTGAGTGGGTAACTAGAGTTATGTGATCAGAGTATTTGTATGCTATATGTATGTAATGTGTTGTACTGCATTATTTATATGTGATTTATGCTGTGCATGTTTTAGAGTTGGAACCGAAAGGTTCACAGAGTTAGAACCTGAGGGTTCACAGAGTTTGGGTGCACGGACCCATAGAGTTATAGCCTCGAGTGGCTAATATGTGTTATGTGTGTGGTATTTTGGGGAACTCACTAAGCTTTGTGCTTACAGTGTTAGTGTTGTTGTTTCAGGTACTAGCGATGACCGTGGGAAGGCGCCGGCTTGATCTGTACACACGCATGGGATTTTTGATATATATATGATCTTGGGATTTTGTATGATGTGAATTGAGATTTTAAACTTAATGTTTTATAAAAATTAAATGAGAAATGTTTTTATATTTGTGAAAAATTATTTTGAAAATTCACGGCGTTACAAGTTGGTATCAAAGCCTTGGTTTGAGGGATTCGAGTACACCTTTGGGCGTATTTGAACTCAAACTGAGGATTTGAGAATTATTTTCAAAAAGAGTAAAAGATTTTTGAAAAACGCAGAGCAGAGTTGTGTGTACGATCAGTCCGCGCTCGAACGGTGATTTCCCAAAATACCTTTATGTTATGTGATATTGATATTGATATGATGTATCCGCATGCTAGAGTGGGCTAGGTATTCCTATTAGGACTAGAGTGGCCTGATTTGTGATGCCTTAGCCTAGGAAGAGGTGAGCTGCTATTAGATGCTTGAGAGTGAGTAGGTAGCAGCGAGGGGCTTATGAGAGATCTATTAGAGAATGGTCTATGCATGATAGAGTACTTGGAATTTGGGATCCGAAGAGGAGGACTTGGGGTGTATTCTGATACGGTGCGGACAATAGTATTGGGTCTGTACTACTGAAAGCACTGGAGTAGTGTACGGCCCAAGTAAGAATCTTTGGAATACCAAGGATCAAGGAGGAAAGAGTTGTCGAGTGTGAGTATGTTCGTATGGGTTCTAATTTATCGTATGTTGTATTTCAGAGGTAGATCATGGTGAGGACACGTTTGGTGCCTGAGAGCAGTGGTACCAGTGATGAGGAGATCCGCCGGATCATCCATGAGGAGGTGACTGCGGCCATCAGGGCAGAGATACCGGAGATGTTTGGGTCTATAAAGACCACGCTGATTGAGACCTTTGACGAGCGTTATGCCGCTCTTTCTGAGGCTGCTGTTGCAGCGGCCACCGCAGCGATTGCTGTCGTGAGGCTGCAAGGTGGTGATGCGTTGCTGTTCCGGGAGTTCAGCAACACAAAACCACCAGATTTTGATGGGACCCAGGATCCGGTGGTAGCTATGAGGTGGATATCTGATATAGAGGGGTGTTTCTTCACTTGCTCATCTCCTGAGCATTTGAAGGTTCGTTTCGCACTGAACCAGCTTCGCTTGGGAGCGAAGGACTGGTGGAAGTTTGTGACGACGCATTTTACGCCTGCTGAGCTTGCAGCAGTGACGTGGGAGAGGTTCACTGCCATGTTTCGAGATGAGTACGTTCCCCAGGTGGAGAGGGAGCGTTTGGCCCAAGAGTTTCTGACCTTCAAGCAGGGTACCGAGTCAGTTACAGTGATTACCAGGATGTTCCATGAGAGGGCGATGTTCTGCCCTGAGCACGTGTCCACTGAGCAGGCACGTATGAGCCGATATTTGAGCATTTTGAGGCAAGATATTCGGGAGTTCGCGGCGAACTCCTCGTACCGTACATTTGTTGAGCTTCAGGAAAATGCCCGGAAGAGAGAGATTGAGCTAGAGACTCAGGCCAGGGAGGAGGCGGAGTCTCAGGGGAGGGATCGGCGACCGACACAGTCTCAGCCGGCAGCCAAGCGGGCCAAGCCCGCTGATCCCAAACCAGGGAGCCAGAAGGGCCGCACTTGTGGGAAGTGTGGCAAGGGTCATGATGGAGTCTGCAGAGCGGGATCTTGCTACAAGTGTGGCAAGGAGGGGCATATGGCCAAGGACTGCCCCAAGGGGTTTGCGGTGTGTTTTCATTGCAACCAGACCGGACACCGGAAGGCGGAGTGTCCGCAGTTGCGGGGATCAGCTCAGGGATCCGCCCCTGCCGCCATCAGAGTTGCAGAGAGTCGGCCAGTGAAGGCCGAGGCACCGAGGGCACGAGGGAGAGCCTTTCAGCTAACTGCGGAGGAGGTCCGCGCAGCGCCCGATGTTGTGGCTGGTATGTATTCTTTCATGTATTTATTTTGATGTTGAGATATTATGCTTATGTTATGTTATGCGTAGGTACTTTTCTTGTGAATTCTGTACCTGCCTTGGTGTTATTTGACTCGGGTGCAAGTCGGTCTTTTGTATCTTTGGCTTTTAGTCAGCATATCGGTGTTAGTCGTGAGGCGTTGAGTCGGCCTCTGAGAGTTTCCATAGCTGATGAGAGGGTGATATATGCCATGGAGGTTCTCCGAGGTTGCGTAGTCGAGATTTTCGGTGTTGAGTTCCCGATTGATCTGGTTCCTATGTCGATGGGTGATGTCTGTGTCATTGTGGGCATGGACTGATTGAGCAGATTTGGTGCAGTTATCGACTGCGAGCGTCAGCTGGTGACCATACGAGACCCTAGTGGGGGAGTTCTTTCGGTGTACGGCGAGGGTACACGTTCAGGATCAGCGTTTTGTTCGGCCGCTAGGGTGAGGCAGTGTCTACAACAGGGCTGTAAGGGTTATGTGGCGTATGTGATGGATACGCGGGTGGTTTCCGAGAGGCCGAGTTCAGTTGAGGAGGTTCCGGTGGTGCGTGAGTTCCCGGATGTATTTCCCCAGGAGTTGCCGGGTGTTCCTTCTGTGAGGCAAGTGGAGTTCAGTATCGATTTGGTTCCGGGGGCCGTGCCTATCGCTAAGGTGCCTTATCGCCTTGCACCTCCAGAGATGCAAGAGTTATCCTCACAACTTCAGGAGCTGCTGGGGAAGGGGTTTATTCGGCCGAGCAGCTCGCTGTGGGGAGCGCCTATCCTGTTCGTCAAAAAGAAGGATGGTTCACACCGGATGTGTATTGATTACCGGGAGTTGAACAAGCTGACGGTCAAGAACCGTTACCCGTTGTCGTGGATCGACGATTTGTTCGATCAGTTATAGGGAGCATCTTGGTTCTCCAAGATCGATTTGAGGTCTGGATATCATCAGGTGAGGGTGCGGGATGAGGACGTCCAGAAGACAGCGTTTAGGACGCGTTATGGGCATTACGAGTTTGTGGTGATGCCTTTCGGGCTCACCAATGCCCCGACAGTATTCATGGATCTCATGAACCGAGTGTGTAGGCCGATGCTGGATCGGTCGGTGATTGTATTTATCGATGACATTCTGGTGTATTCAAGATCTAGAGAGCAGCATGAGGAGCATTTGAGAGAGGTTCTCGGAGTTCTGAGATCGGAGAAGCTTTATGCCAAATTCTCCAAGTGTGATTTCTGGTTGCGGGAGGTCCAGTTCTTAGGACATCTCGTTAACCAGGAGGGGATATTGGTCGATCCGGCCAAGGTTGAGGCGGTAATGAGTTGGGAGGTGCCGAAGTCACCCTCCGAGATCAGGAGTTTCCTAGGGTTGGCAGGGTATTATCGGAGATTTATCAAGGATTTCTCCAAGATCGCAGTGCCACTCACCAGATTGACCCGGAAGAGTGTTGCTTTTTCATGGGGTCCCGAGCAGCAGGCCTCCTTTGAGACACTTCGCCAAAGGTTGTGCGAAGCCCCGGTATTAGCTCTCCCGGAAGGGATGGAGGACTTTGTGGTATATTGTGATGCATCGATTTTGGGGCTGGGAGCGGTGCTGATGCAGAGAGGGCATGTAATAGCATATGCATCTAGGCAGCTGAAGCCTCATGAGACGAGATATCCCACCCATGATCTAGAGTTGGGGGCAGTAGTGTTCGCCCTCAAGATTTGGTGTCACTACTTGTATGGGGTTCGGTGTACGATATACACAGACCATAAGAGTTTGAGGTACTTGATGGATCAGCCCAACCTAAATATACGACATATAAGGTGGTTGGATGTGGTCAAGGATTATGATTGTGAGATCCTGTACCACCCAGGCAAGGCTAATGTGGTAGCCGATGCATTGAGCCACAGGGCGGAGAGTACCCCGCTGCGGGATGTATGTTTGAGATTGACCGTGATAGCTCCAGTGTTGGACGCCATTCGTGGGGCACAGGCCGAGGCTGTGCAACCCGAGATGCAGAAGAGGGAACGGGTTGTTGGTTTGGTTTCAGAGTTTGTTACCGATGGTCGGGAGCTTATGACATTTCAGGGGCGTATTTGGGTGCCGTTTGTGGGAGGAACGCGTACCATTTTGATGGAGGAGGCTCATCGGTCGAAATTTTCGATCCATCCGGGGGCCACTAAGATGTATTTGGATCTGAGAAAAGAGTATTGGTGGCCATGTATGAAGAGGGATGTTGCGTGGTTTGTTGAGAGGTGCTTGACCTGCCGTAGGGTTAAGGCCAAGCACCAGAGGCCGCATGGCAAGTTGCAGCCATTGGAGGTTCCCGAGTGGAAGTGGAAACAGATCACTATGGATTTCATCACCAAATTGCTGAGGACTGCCAGAGGAGTTGATGCAATTTGGGTGATTGTGGACAGGTTGACGAAGAGCGCTCACTTCCTTGCCATCAGTGAGAGCTCTTTAGTAGAGAAATTGGCGGAGGTGTATGTGAGGGAAGTGGTATCTCGGCATGGGGTGCCGACCTCGATTGTTTCAGACCATGATGTGCATTTCACTTCCAGATTCTGGAAGAAATTTCATGAGGAGTTGGGTACTAGACTGCATTTTAGTACCGCATATCATCCCCAGACAGACGCTCAGAGTGAGCGGACGATTCAGACGCTTGAGGACATGCTACGAGCATGTGTGTTGGATTTCGGGGGTAGCTGGGATGCGTATTTACCCTTGGCAGAGTTTTCCTACAAGAACAGCCATCATTCGAGCATTGGTATGCCACCCTTTGAGCTGTTGTATGGGAGGAGGTGTCGGACCCCCATTTGTTGGGGAGAGGTTGGGCAGAGAGTGATGGGCAGTACAGATATCGTGCTTCAGACGACAGAGCAGATTCAACAGGTCAGACAAAGGTTGTTGACCGCTCAGAGCCGACAGAAGAGTTATGCAGACAGACGCCGGTCCGAGCTTGAGTTTCAGGTCGGCGACTTTGTTCTCCTGAAGGTCTCTCCTTGGAAAGGAGTGATTCGATTCAGGAAGAGGGGCAAGTTAGGGCCCCGATATATTGGTCCATTCCATGTGATCGCGAGGGTAGGCCGGGTAGCCTATCGTTTGGATTTGCCAGCAGAGTTGGGGCAGCTGAGGAAGTGTATAGCCGATGAGTCGGCAGTGGTTCCATTAGAGGATATTCAGGTGGATGCGAGCCTGAATTATGCCGAGAGACCAGTGGCCATCAGAGATCGGAAAATCAAGGTTCTGAGGAACAAGGAGGTACCCCTGGTGTTGGTTCAGTGGCAACATCGGAAGGGATCAGAGATGACCTGGGAGCCGGAGCGTGAGATGCGTGAGCAGCATCCGGAGCTATTTTCAGATCGAGACTACGAGGGCGAAGTCTAGTTCTAGTGGGGGAGAGTTGTAACAGCCCGGATTTCCAGGTATCTTTTATGCTTATGTTTTTGGTGTTTTGTGAGGGGACTCGGCGAGTTGGATCTCAAACTCGCCGAGTAGGATCGCGGTTCTGGACGCGGGTTCGCGCTTGGACTCGGCGAGTCCGCGCTGTTTAATGAAACCCTAATTTCTTGGGTTTGGGACCTAATTAAAGGGCCTTAAGGCCGTCATTTGTGCTCACCAGTCCCCTGAGTGAAACCCTAGCGAGTTTGAGCATTTGGAGCAAAGCAAGGAGCCATTATTGACCTTGGAGGTGTTATCTTGCAAGGGAAAGGAAGCAATAGCTAAGGGGAATCAAGAGGAGCCACTTCCTGAAGACTTAAGGTCCAGAACATCAAATTTGAGGTACTACCTTCGAGCTATTCTCTGTTATGTTGATGTTTATATTGGTTTAGGGCTTATTGAGCCCTTTTGTGGCTAGTTCTAGTGCTTCCTTGGTCCCTTAAGCGAGTTAGGTTCTAGATCTGGACCCTTGGAGGTCCAGAGTGTCCCTTTGCCCAAGCTTGTTATGAATCCATGGGGGTTTTGGATTGGGGTCTTTGTGCTTGAGGTCAAAACACCATTTATGAGTCATGGGGTGTGTTATGAGCACCAAGATATGGACTTTACGTGATGAATAAGCTTAGGAGGGCCAGATCTATGAGTTGTTGGAGCGGATCTGACCTCAAAAGCAAGTTTGAGTTGATGCATGGCATGGACTCGCCGAGTCTGAAGAACAGACTCGACGAGTAGCATGAAGATTGTCCTTAACCACTCAGTGAGTGGTCCAGCCAAGTTATGGGTTGACTCAGTGAGTCAGGGAGAGTTAGAGAGGGTTGACAGGTGGATTGAGTCGAAATGGAACTCGTCGAGTTGTTCTTGAGACTCGGCGAGTTGAGTCGGGGTGGCCCCGCGATTCATACTAGGTGGAACTCGTCGAGTCAGGGGAATACTCGACGTGTCAAAAAGGGAATCCTAGAGAGTTGGTGAAAACGCTTAGACTCGCCGAGTCGCCCTAGTGCACTCGCCGAGTCCGGTCAAAGTTGACCGTTGACCGTTGACCAGAGTTGACCGGTGTTGACTTGATAGGGGTAGTCAACCTTAGTGGTAAAAGTGTTAATTAGAGACATATGATGTTATAGGAGGATTATAGCTCGGAGGATCGAGCACGAGTGATTTCCAGGATTCGCGAGTTATCGAGATACACGAGGTGAGTCTTCTCACTATACTTTACCTTGAGTAGGTAACCAGAGTTATGTGATCAGAGTATTTGTATGCTATATGTATGTGATGTGTTGTACTGCATTATTTCTATGTGATTTATGCTGTGCATGTTTTGGAGTTGGAACCGGAAGGTTCACAGAGTTAGAACCTGAGGGTTCACAGAGTTTGGGTGTACGGACCCATAGAGTTATAGCCTCAAGTGGCTAATATGTGTTATGTGTGTGGTATTTTGGGGAACTCACTAAGCTTTGTGCTTACAGTGTTAGTGTTGTTGTTTCAGGTACTAGCGATGACCGTGGGAAGGCGCCGGCTTGATCTGTACACACGCATGGAATTTTTGATATATATATATATATATATATATATATATATATATATATATATATATATATATATATATATATGATCTTGGGATTTTGTATGATGTGAATTGAGATTTTAAACTTAATGTTTTATAAAAATTAAATGAGAAATGTTTTTATATTTGTGAAAAATTATTTTGAAAATTCACGGCGTTACATAGCCTGCAAATTCGAGTATAAAACATATAATAGGGACAAAATGATGTGTTTACGGCCCAAGAACACTCTTGGACCGTAAACACCATTTAATGGGGGGGGGGGGGGGGTTTAAGCCCCAAAACCCCTCCAAATTGCCCCTAAAGCTTAGATATGATTTTTAGGCTTGCATATTCGGACTTAGAACACCTTGAAACGAGTTTTTGAAGAGTAAACATGAGTTTACTTCCCAAGAACATGCTTGGGCCATAAACTCCTCTTCATGGGGAGTAAACTCATATTTGTGTGTTAAAAATGCCCTTAAACACACCAATGGCCTTCGATTAAATTCTATAATCAACCACCAACAAGCTAGGGACCTTAAACTTACTTAAAACAACTCCATAAGGAGCTTACGGCCGTAAACCCCTCATGAAAGGGTACTTGGGCCGTAAACTCCTGCAAAGGGGTTAAAAGGTGCCCCAAACTCACCCCTTGACTTGTAAAAATGAGTAGAACCAATTATGCTTTACCTTTGGCCTTCAAAACAATTTATGTTGGTGTGGGTGAGAGTTTACGGCCGTAAACTCTTAGTTTACTTCTGTGAACTCATCAAATAACCCATATGTTTGCATTAGTCCCTTTCTAATGCCCAAGAACAAAACCTAGCATTATCCCTTAAATTATAGTAGGCCATTTAACACTCAAAAACCTCATCCATGAGTTTACGGCCGTAAACTCATGGGTATGGGGTGTTTAAGGTCGAAATCCCTCCTAAGAGTTTACTCTTGAAGAGTAAACTCCTTATCCTAGTCATTCACACCTTTAGACTTTACCCGGGACACCCCTAACGCTTAATTAAAAGTGTTTTCGCACTTAGGAAGCGTATACTTGTTAAATTGGTATTATATATACTAATTATGTGTAAACATATGTTATCATATGTTAAATAGGTCACTAAGTGTGTCCAAGTCTTTACTTGACACCGAGCACCCAACCGGCACCTTCGTCGGATCCACTTACACCAGGTGAGTTCATACCCCTGAATGAACCTTTTAAATGTTTTTACATGTTTTATAGGGGGGGGGATACAAGTTAAAAATGCCAGTTATCATATCAATCACATGTGATTGATAACCCGCATGCACAAGGATTTACCACACTGTAAACTGATTTACCAAGTAGGACACTATAAATGGTTTTCCAAAAGGTTTTCACTTATTCAAAAGCTCTTGCTTATACTGTTTTATCAAAGTTCATTTTAAACTGGTTTACGAAAAGTTTCCAAAGAATTTCTAAAAGTTTTCAAACTTATTTTACCAAAGAACACCAAGTTGTGATTTTCTTAAGCATAAAGGTTTTCATCAAGGTTCTCTTTCATGCCGTATTTTCTTACTTGTTTGATACCACTGCTTCGCTTTTACTTAGTTTAAACATCTGTTGATAACATTTCCACTTTGTGATACACTTATAATTGGTAACGCTTATACATCACGATTCGGCTATTCCACACTGTACGTCTATACATCACGATTCGGTTATTCCACACTGTACGTTTATACATCACGATTCGGTTATTCCACACTGTATGCTTATACTTCACGATCCGGTTATTCCATACGATTCGGTTATACTTCACGATATGATTCCACTTGTTACACACTCAAGCGTAGTTAGATGTATGTATGTGCTTGTTTAGATGCATATAAGTAATGATTGAAGGACTTAGGAAGGCTTGTCCGCCCTATTTCCTTTTCTTCGTTGAGATGTGGTCTGGTGGGATCGGATGTCCATCCGAAGGTCGTTTGATCCATTAGTTATATATTATGTACACAAGCATAGACATATGGGTTTACTTTAGTCAGTTCAGTTATGAGTCTCTACCTCTAGTTCAACACTATATTGGAAACACACTACCCATTATTTGGGATGCATCTTCGGGACACAGCCTTCTCCGTCATCTAGTTGGTAACCAGAGTCTCCTGTAGGGAGAGCGGACATTGTGTGTATAGATCTATACAGGATTGACACCCCCGTACCCTGACTGCTAGCTACAATCCATGGCCTACCAAGCCAAGGGGTGACAAATGTCATATTCTCTAGACGCTTGTAGGGCGTCAGGTACTCTAGTGTCGGTTAGTATGGTTACGAGTATCCCAAGTTACCTTATTTTTCATGGCCTTAAAGTAATGGTTTTTTTTCACCAGCAATTTACACTGTATGCTGGAACCCACTCTCGGAGTCACACTATTTTAGACCTTGCTAGACGTATCATTCATTTGATACTGTCTGGGGTCTGTATTCACTGTATTCCCTGTATCCATTGTATTCACTGTTTTAGAACTTGCTAGACGTATCATTCAGTTGATACTGTCTGGGGTCTGTGTTCACTGTTTTAGACCTTACTAGCTGTACCTTTCATCTGGTACCGTCTGGGGTCTGTGTCTCTTTCTGTTAGACTGAGTCAGGCGTGTCGTTCATTCGATACTCTCCTGGAGTCTATGATTCCTTTTGCCTTAGTCAGCAGTCCCCACTGCTGAGACATATGCTATTTTCCCTGATATTCTCCGACTTTCTTAAAAAGCAAATTCTGTATTTTGAAAATGAAAGCGTTTAAGGGAAAACTGCTTTTTACCACATAACTCTGACCAGTCTTGGTAGAAGACTGCATTTTAAATAGAAAATATAGGATTTTCTGGAAAGGACACTATTTCACTGTTTACTTGAAAACTACCACATATATAAAGTTATTTGAATAGAATGTCACTAAATGCTTATGAACTCACCAGCATTTGTAAAAATGATGATACTCGCTTTTCAAATAACTTGTATTCTCAGGTCAGCATTAGACAGGTACAATCCAGGAGCTTCTGTTGAAGACTATTTTGTGCCAAGTTGTACCTATATATTTACTTGTATTACCTTGTTGTATTGTAAAGTAAACCATGTAAAACTATTACTATTAATGCAATGTTTTGTTGTACTTTGATTACTATAATGCATGTGTTGTGATACTTGACATGACGTCATCCACCCCAGAACATTTCCGCCTTTCCGGTTTTGGGGTGTGACATTTTAAAATCAGAGTTCTTATTCAAAAAGCAACCACTTTGGCTCTGATACCAATTGTTGAGAGAAAAACTTGAGAAACACACTTGAACAAACGTTAGAGCAAGTTATAATGCAGAATAAGTTTAACTCAAAGGATCATAAAGCTCAACAATAATAATAAGTTAGAGTTAGAGAGTTAGATAATTAGATGTGGAAATATAAGGAAATATAGACGACAACAAGTATTATATCAAGTAAACACTTAAGTTGATTTGTAACAAGGATTGCAATCAAACCAAGTTAATAAGTGTGATTAGCTTAACGTGATTAAGTCAACAATGACTTGCTCCGAGGAGAGGTTTTGATCTTGAGATAAGAGATTTTTAGTTCAACAAGATCTTGAAAGTAAGAGAGTAAAGAGAGATATAAGATATAAGATGAAAAAGAGATCTGTCTTGCAAACTGAAGTGGAAGACTCTATTTATAGAGCTCAATGAACGTTACAGTAGAATAAACAAAGACTAAAAGAAGTGTCCATCAAAGGTACACTGGACAAAACATAGTAAATACATAAGATAAAAATACTAAGTCTTTAATCTGAAAAAGGTTGTGGATGACATCTTCGCTTCACGTTGCGGTAGCAGCAACAAAATTGGTAGAGTGGGGACTTCAGATGAAGGGTCAAGAGTGTCACTTCTTGCTTTAATAGCTTATAGTTTTGTTGGATGTTTTAGGTACCTCTAGTTCTAAGGGCAAGGGTCCGACTTGATGGCGGGGCGTGCTTTCTCCAGTGTCTTTCATATTTAGTTTTGATACTCTGATCTATTAAAACACTATGTTCATGTAATGCGATTTTTGGAAATAGTTGTGGTTGGTATTTATGATTATAAAAGTAAAAAATTTCTATAAAAATTTAGGCTATTACAAGTTGGTATCAGAGCCTTGGTTTGAGAGATTCGAGCACACTTTTGGGTGTGTCAGAACTCAAACAGAGGAAACAATAAAAATTGTTTTTCAAAAAAAAAAAAAACCAAAAGTTAAAAATTTCCTGGAAATGATTTTTGTGAGAAAAGGGGAGAGTGCAATGCGCGTAACCGACCGAGCTCAAGTAAGTGTTCCCAAAGTTTTAGCCATGCTATATATATATATATATATATAGGTTTAGGTTCTATGTAAAACAAAAAAAACCCTAAAAAAACACTAAAAATCATTAAAATGCATAAAAAAATACTTAGAGATCACAAAACTTTTTTTAAAATTTTTTTTATCAAAAAACCGCAACTTTTAGGTCAAAATCGCTAAAAAAAATGTTTGAAAATTTTCCTTTTACAAAAAAGTTGATTTTATATTTTTTTTCCAGCGAAATTTTAAAAAATGTTGCACTTTTTTGATAAAAAAAATTCAAAAAAAAGTGTTGTGATGTCTTGGTATTTTTTATGCATTTTTATGATTTTTAGGGTTTTTTGGTTTTCCAAATAACCCTTCCCTATATATATACATACATACATATATATATATATATATATATATATATATATATATATATATATATATATATATATATATATGGAAATTGATGTTGAATGGATTATTTGCTAAGTGTATATATGATTTTAGAGTTGTATATGCTTAGGATTGCATAGCCCTAGAATGAGAGAATCTGCCTTATTCTTGTTCCTTGTATGGTTGTGGTTTAGGGTAGAAGCTTTATTTGATAGTGTATATGATTCTCTTTATGTATAACTTGCATGCATAGGCTAACCTGCTTTTGATTGATTTTAGTTTCTGGTTTGATGGGGATTGAGAATCCTAGAATAGTTTAGGATCTTAGTTAGTGTTGTATTTTTGGGTCATGATCTATGGTTGGATGATTCAGGGTTATCAGGTATGGCCTTTGGGAAGGTACAGGTAGGCGTGGAAGGTAGTATTGGACCCGTACTACTGAAAGCACATGACCTGTACCCAAATTAATGACAGATTTGATAGCTCTTAGGAGTCTAATGAGGAGGAATCCATTTGGAATTCTTCATCCCTGTTATTTATGATATTTTCAGTTGAGGATGGTGATGATCATGCGAGGTTCAGGTTCAGGATCAGGATCAGTTTCAGGCTCTAGTATGGAGCCCATTTACGAGAGGCTACGCGA